>NC_064626.1:237369521-237677354 GCF_023864275.1 Schistocerca cancellata
ATCAATTTATTGAAAGTTATTATTGAAGATTTTAAAACTGAATTCTTCTCAAGTCCGATGCGTTGGTACTTGTAACAAGCTAGATTTACGAGCCGCATCCAGAGTCGAACCGGGAGACGTGGATTTCTCTTCTGAAACTGTTACAGTTGAGTTAACCCCCAACTCTCTCTGATAATAACGCCTTGAGAAGTGTCTATAAACTTCCTACAGCCACTGATTTCAATCCGTTCGTTTCGATTTCGGGCGCACTTACAGAATGCTGCGTAACTATAATTCTCGGGAAAATTCTACATCGGAGTTTGCGGGTAGCCCCAGGTTTGTATTTCTGAAAGAAATTATTTTGTTCTTCAAAACGTGTGTCTTGAGTTCGTCAGTCATTTGTAGTTCTCAGTAAGTGATTGTAGACAATCCACGCAATTTTCATATCAGCTACAGGTCTCGGTTTCGAGGTTATGTTGCACGGTGAACTGAGGTTTAATTGGCTTCTGTCCTTTGATTCAACGTATTAGTATGAATATTGGAACAGTAAATGATTCGATATCCCAACCAGGATGGTGTAGTACGGGATCATTTGTGCTGAGAGTGTGACTAAATGATAAAAGTGTGCCATTTTTCCTGAGATGTCGTTTATTTCTTCTAATACCAGCCAAGTTTCACAGTTGCAGAATACATAAACTCTCACATTATTCAGGAACTGTGATTCTATCTCCAAACATTCTACAGGAAGGAAACTGATGATCAGGTTTTAACGTGTCATTGACGCGACATTTCATCTTAAGTAGCTTACGAAAACCATAGGAAACCTGCATCTAGATAACGTGATAAGTATTTGAACAACATTCTTCGTCAATGCCAGCAAAGTTTTTCTGATCATCACCAAATTTGGGCCGGCCGCCGTGGTCTAGCGGTTCTGGCGCTGCAGTCCGGAACCGCGGGACTGCTCCGGTCGCAGGTTCGAATCCTGCCTCGGGCATGGGTGTGTGTGATGTCCTTAGGTTAGTTAGGTTTAAGTAGTTCTACGTTCTAGGGGTCTTATGACCTAAGATGTTGAGTCCCATAGTGCTCAGAGCCATTTGAACCAACCAAATTTGGTAAACAGCATGTAGTTCATGAAACGTTTCAAAAATGTGTATAAACGCAACGTAACAAATGATATAGTTCGTGAAAGACAAACTGTCAAAGTAGTAGTTGTTGTTTTTAACATAGCGCGGGCAAGTTAGTTTGGAAAAACGCCAGGAGCGTCGCCACCTACTATAACTACTGAAAATAGCGGCGAATCAGGCGGAGAAAGCATTTTGTGTGCTAGAATTTTCTCGTTCCGAATCGGTTATGAATGTGCAAAGAGCTTTCTAAGGCAAGTTTATACAGTGCATAATAATGTGGTACAAGAAATTCGAGGATAGTGGCTGTTCGTGTAATGCAAAAAGTTCAGGCCGATCCGCTGTGTGGATCGTGCGAGGGACGTGCTGTTGCCATGTCCATGAAGTCCATCGAGCTATTGCAGAAATGAACATCCGTCAGCCAAGAGTATGGGAAGTACTTGGTAAGCGATTGAGAGTCAAGCTCTACAAATTGCAGCTTCAGAACCATAAGCCATGAAGATAAATTGTGCTGTCTGCAGTTGTATGCAGAACCATCTAAAAAAAGAACTTCTCAAGCAAAAGCCACTTTTCATCTTTCGGCTAAAGTCAACCAACACAACATATGCTTATGGAGGACAGAGAACCCACATGCAACTGTGTAACACGTCAGGGATTTAGAGACAGTTAACGTGTTCTGTGCCGCGACTAACGACACGTTCTGTGCGTCCTTCTGCCCTGAGAGGACCGTCAGTTGCGTCAGTTATCTCAACATGTTTCAGTTGCGTCTCGTGCCACAACTTTAATAGCAAGAATTCTATCTTTCAACAAGATGGCGCCCCTCCACATTTTCACAATTGAAGGATTATCATGCTAAAAGGGCTAAGCACCAATTTTGCATAAATTGTGTTTTCCACTTGGTTAGGTGGTATGTGAAAAGGGCTTTTACCATCTAAAAGAGCAATCTCCAGTGATGGCTGATGTAGGTGCTACGGATGTCAGTAGATGGCATGAGACGTAATTGCTATGTCTTGTTCACGCTAAATGCGGTAAGTTCAGAATGTGTTAAGCGAGTTGGCTATACTGGACGCAGATATTACACACTTCCGCGTGCTCTTGCCGTTTTGTGACCTACCTCTCGCGCGTCTTCATTGGCGGTACAATGGACAGTGAAAACAATATGAGTAGTTCAGCAAAGGGAAGTAACAGAAGAAATTTAATGAACACCGTAGTAAAGCTCGCAATAAGCAACCATTTAAAGATATTCAGGAGAAAGACTTATTTTATATACTTTCCACAAGCAAAACATTTATAAACATTAAAAAACATTTAACTTTGACAATTAGTCTTCCGCATAGCGTTCGATTTGTTACGTTGTTCTTGGCCGTTCATCTAACCGGTTTTTTGAAATGTGTTATAGGCTTATAATTACTCTGCAGTTGGTAACAAATCGCGTCAGAAATCACAGTGTTATAGTTGTATTCCTCCTGTATTTTTTTGCGTGTTCAGAAAAGTTTACCTTAACTAGTTGTGGAACTAAAAAGGAATGTTTCTCGTCAAGGAAAATTTAACATTCACAGGGTGTTGTCTGCAAGATAAGAGCGAGAATTATGCAGTGAACTATTAGTTCACTGCTGAATTTTTGAAAACATCGCTGGTGAGCCGTCTACCTTCTTTATAGAAACCAACAACGCTGTAATTGTTTTCCAGCGTGGCCCTAGAGGGCAACCTATACACAACGAATGCGATGTCTCTTTCTTTCCTTGTTATAGTTCTTAGTTTATTTATTTGGCAATAGCTGCGTTAGCAAGCTATTTCTTCTTTATTATATGGTTATTCTACGTAATTTTGATGTCCTATTTCCAATAAGTACGTATTTTTGTACACAATTCTTTCGACTTATACCTGATTGGCTAACGCTGACATTATGCTGTCAACTGTAGGGGAGCCTAAAGTGTTTAGGAAATAACTGCACTGCTCTCTCCAGCAATTGAAAATTGAAATTGAAATTTGTGGCAAGAACTTATGGGACGCATTCGGAAGGACGACGGTTCAATCCCGCGTCCGGCCATCCTGATTTAGGTTTTCCGTGATTTCCCTAAATCGCTCCAGGCAAATTCCGGGATGGTTCCTTTGAAATGGCACGCTCGACTTCCTTCCCCATCCTTCCCTAATCCTATGAGACCGATAACCTCGCTGTTTGGTCTCCTCCCCCAACAACCACCAACCAACCACCTTATGGGACCAAACTACTTGATCTAACTTAAACTAACCTAAGCTAAGGACAACACACATACCCATGCCCAAGGGAGGACACGAACCTCCGGCGGGCGGGGGGGGGGGGGGGGGGGAAGCAGACCGTACGGCTACCCCGCGAGGCTCACCAGCAGTTGACTATCGTCATTCGGCGGTTTCTGCTCCTTGTACAGACATTGTCCTTCAGTATCGATATATCTATGGTTTGTAATTTTATAGTTAATTTTAACTTCTTTTTATGTATCTCTCTAATTTATATTCTGTATGATATTACGGTTTCGAACGGGGGAAGATGACCACGTGAGGATCGAAACCGGTCACCTTCTAGTAAATGTGCCTTCGCGATCTGGAATGCTTCATAATTAATCTTGAATGGTGGCTGTTTCAGTCCTGCATCATGACGCTAAGGGCAGTTGAATGAAGTCTGCATCAAAGTTCGAAGAGCGAGCGAACGGTCGTGTTGTGCTCCGTGTCCGCCGCATCCCTGCCAGGCTGCGGTCGCGGTCGGTCGGCTGACTTTTTGTGCCGCCACAGTGCGACTGCGGACCTTAGGCAGTGATTGTAGTGTTAATGGGCGCGGTTTACGGCCGCCGCGGGAGTTTGTAATGGCGCATAAACACGGTGCTACAGGCGTCGCTGGCTCCTCCAATGGCGCCGCCTCCCGGGCCGCTCCGCTCCGTCCCGTCTTACACCGCTGGAGGAACGGCAGAGGAGGGTGCAGCCAACTCGGCAGGCTGCTACATTCCGCGATCTTCCGTCTGCTGCCTCTCTGTCAGGGATGCGGAAAACCGATCTGTTAAAAACCGATACCGGTATTTTAGTTCTGAAATACTGGTATTTTTCGGTCCCGGTCGTAAGAGATTTATTAATTTTTTAATAATAAATACCGAAATATCAACATAATGTCAGTTCGGTATGTTGCCAAGATGGAAAGTTTTGTTGCACGTGGACTGCACCATTTTCGTGCCAACCGCTGGTTTCAACATGACGGAGCAACGACACATACGGCGCCGATATCGACAGAAGCCGTGCGTCGATTGGTTGATAACCGTGTCATTTCAAGGCACCGTTACACTGCATGGTCTGCAAGAGCGCCTGACATAACAGGTGTATGATCTTTTCTTTGTGGGGTGGTTTACCTTACTCGATCTGCTACCACTGAAGGAATTAAAGTAAGAATACGACAGGAAATCTCTAGGATTCCTACTGAAATGTTAGGTAGAGCCCTACATAACGTTCAATCCCAAAGAAAGCAGGTGTTGACAATGTGAAAATTACCGAACTATCAGTTTAATAAGCCACTGCTGCAAAATACTAAGACGAATTCTTTACAGACGAATGGAAAAACTGGTAGAAGCAGACCTCGGGGAAGATCAGTTTGGATTCCGTAGAAATGTTGAAATAACGACTCTACGACTTATCTTAATCGATTAAGGAAAGGCAAAACTACGTTTCTAGCATTTGTAGACTTAGAGAAAGCTTTTGACAAAGTTGACTGGAATACTCTCTTTCAAATTCTGAAGGTGGCAGGGGTAAAATATAGGGAGCGAAAGGCTATTTGCAATTTGTACAGAAACCAGATGGCAGTTATAAGAGTCGAGGGACATGAACGGGAAGCAGTGGTTGGGAAGCAGTGGTTGGGAAGGGAGTGAGACAGGGTTGTAGCGTCTCCCCGATGCTATTCAGTCTGTATATTGACCAATCAGTAAAGGAAACAAAAGTAAAATTTGGAGTAGGAATTAAAATCCACGGAGAAGAAATAAAAACTTTGAGGTTCGCCGATGACATTGTAATTGTGTCACAGACAGCAGAGAACCTGGAAGAGCAGCTGAACGGAATGGACAGTGTCTTGAAAGAAGGATATAAGATGAACATGAAAAAAAGCAAAACGAGAATAATGGAATGTAGTCGAATTAAATCGGGTGATGCTGCGGGAATTAGATTAGGAAATGAGACGCTTAAAGTAGTAAATGAGTATTGCCATTTGGGGACTAAAATAACTGATGATGGTCGAAGTAGAGAGGATATAAAATGTAGACTCGCAATGGCAAGGAAAGCATTTCTGAAGAAGAGAAATTTGTTAACATCGAGTATAGATTTAAGTGTCAGGAATTCGTTTCTGAAAGTATTTGTATGGGGTGTAACCATGTATGGAAGTGAAACATGGACGATAAATAGTTTGGACAAGAAGAGAACAGAAGCTTTGGAAATGTGGTACTACAGAAGAATGCTGAAGGTTAGATTGGTAGATCACATAACTAATGAGGAGGTACTGAATAGAATTGGGAAAAGAGAAATTTGTGGCACAACTTGACTACAAGAAGGGATCGGTTGGTAGGGCATATTCTGAAACATCAAGGGATCGCCAATTTAGTATTGGAGGGCAGCGTGGAGGGTAAAAATCGCAGAGGGAGACCAAGAGATGAATACACTAACAGATTCAGGAGGATGTAGGTTGTAGTAGGTACTGGGAGATGAAGAAGCTTTCACAGGATAGAGTAGCATGGAGAGCTGCATCAAACCAATCTCTGGACTGAAGACCGCAACAACAACAACAAAAGCTGCAGGAATGTGCGAAGGTAGAGCTCATGTATCGGATGTGATATCAATGAAATAAAGGTTTGGGTTGGGTTGTTTGAGGGAAGAGACCAAACTGCGAGGTCATCAGTCTCATTGGATTAGGGAAGGATGGGGAGGGAAATCGGTCGTGCCCTTTCAAAGGAACCATCCCGGCATTTGCCTGGAGCGATTTAGGGAAATCACGGGAAACGTAAATGAGGATGTGCCGAACGCGGGATTGAACCGTCGTCCTCCCGAATGCGAGTCCAGTGTGCTAACCACTGCGCCACCTCGCTCGGTAATGAAATAAAGAAGCTCGGCACATTCAGTAATATCATTCTCAGTAGTATACGTCGACATAAAGGTGTGTGAAGTAATTGTGCTCATCTATTTTCGATCAACAATTTCACGTTCTTCTGAGTCACTCCGTATCAAAAATTACTGATGTCCGATTTGTGTGCGCTCTCCTTATGTCGCCCTAGAGACGTCGAGGCCAAGTCTCGGCGCTTAGGCCGGCCCTGCGGTTTGCCGTCTCACGGTTCTACCACGCCGTCCCTCTCGGCGGCAGCGACTGCAGGGAGCAGACGGGGGACGCACTGGTGAGGAGGGTGGTGACGCGCACCCACCTGGGCGTTGTCCCGGTCGCGGGCCCGGGCAGGCGAGTATTTTAATATAGCCATTAGCGGCGCTGGCGGCGGGCCAGCCGCGGCCTACTTGGCCGCTCTCCTTTTCGGGTGACAGTACTTACCGGGTGGCCGCGCCGGCATGTTTACGTGAGCGACATGTTAATGGGGCCTGACGGACGCGCCCGGGGCGCCGGCCTCGAGGCGGCAGTCCGCGCGCTTCCTGATCACCCGGCAGCGCCGATCGTTGGTGGTGGGACGCTCCCACGACGGACTTCCACGAGTCAGCTGCTCTAGCAGAGCACGGGTCTCTGCTCAGAAAGCTTTCGTCATGCTGGCGAGAGGAATGGCCGCGGATATCTAAAATTAAGGGCAGTCACTACGCGTTAAGTCGTCCTACGATTCAAAGAGTATTTTAGTATAGTAAGACACAAACATCGAAGACTTTCACACCGAGCGAGGTGGCGCAGTGGTTAGCACACTGGACTCGCATTCGGGAGAACGACGGTTCAATCCCGTCTCCAGCCATCCTGATTTAGGTTTTCCGTGATTTCCCTAAATCACTTCAGGCAAATGCCGAGATGGTTCCTTTGAAAGGGCACGGCCGATTTCCTTCCCCATCCTTCCCTCACCCGAGCTTGCGCTCCGTCTCTAATGACATCGTTGTCGACGGGACGTTAAACACTAATCTCCTCCTCCTCCTCAAAGACTTTCACGTAGATTATAGCACGGCTGAAATTTAATCGTTGGAAGCTCAACAAACATCTCTGTCGGCCCAACCCAACAGGAGGACCTCACCATCCCAAACTCTTAGATTTAGTGGTAAGATGTTCCAGCGGATAGCCCGTCAAAATCTGAACACAGGTAAAGCTCGAAAACAGAAGAATGTGTACTGAAGTGTGGAAAAGGGCCGGCCGGAGTGGCCGAGCGGTTCTAGGCGATACAGTCTGGAACCGCCCGACCGCTACAGTCGCAGGTTCGAATCCTGCCTCGGGCATGGATGTTTGTGACGTCCTAAGGGTAATTAGGTTTAAGTAGTTCTGAATTCTAGGGGACTGATGGCCTCAGAAGTTAAGTCCCATAGTGATCAGAGCCATTACAACCATTTTTTTGAGCGACAGTTTAACTTTCAAGTTAATTTTGAAAAACGTTAAGGGGCTGTTTAACTTCCATGAACTTTCTTGGATTACATTAACCGTTAATTAGGTACCTACTAATTACAACAAAAATGACGCCGAGTCACCCGCGGAAATTGTGTACTGAAAAGTTCGGATCACGTACGTGTGTGGTTACACCGGGATTGAGCGCCTGATCTAAAAAATGGAATGTGAGCGAGAATAGCTACAGGCGTTGGCTGCTTGCTGTTGTTTGTTTAATGAGTTCTCGTTAAGAACTACTTTCTGTTAGTGGATTGACTGTGGAACCTAAATCGTGGAGTCGCATTCAAGTTCTACAACCGACGAAAATTCGTGGGCGTATTAAAATGATTATAGTAATTTTGTATCAAGAACGAGAGAACAAATACTTTTCGAGTGTAAAATGGGCTTTGCAAAAACATCAGAAATTAGGGCTCGCACTTCAAGCCTTAGGAATTTGAAACAACACATAAGGACAGCAGATGAATCGCGGTTTGTACAGTTTGAAGAAATAGTGAAGACATCGTCCGGTCGAGAAAAGCCAGAAAGAGAAATCCGTCTTGGGAATTCAGATGTCGGCAGCGGAGCCTGTAGCAGTAATCCTACTAGAAGAATGCGACAGAGAAGCATTCAAATAACTTTTGACACTACAGCAGTTGGCATCGGTGTGGAGCAATACATAGTAAACTTTGTTGTTACGAACATGATTTATGTACACGTCGACGAATCGAAATCATTTGAGAAATTAATAAAAATTTTAAAAGTTCAATTTCGAGTAGAATACTGGGCAAATGCATCGTTGATAAGTATATTCGATTAAAGCAGCATTTATGAAGAAAAATGTGCACGGAGAATCAGATACTGTCCTTTGCTCCATTATTTTGAACCTCCCGTGATATAATATTGATAAGTAAATAATTATAAAAATAAGTGATTAAATGATTATGAAATGATAATTAAATCGACCACCCTAGCTGCAAACAGACGTTGATATACATCATAGGGGACATGTTGAAAATGTGTGCCCCAAACGGGACTCGAACCCGGGATCTCCTGCTTACATGGCAGACGCTCTATCCATCTGAGCCACCGAGGGCACAGAGGATAGTGCGCCTGCAGGGACTGCAAGCTCCACCTGAGACCCACATTCCCAACTTAATGTCCACACCGCTACATTTGTAGTGCGCCTAATAGAAGTACATCAACGCCTCTTTCCAGCTAGGGTGTCCATTTAATTATCATATCATTTCTAGCAAAGCTGCATGGCCATCAACGGTAACTGTTCTTTCGGGAACAGATACTACCGTCATATATAGTTAAAATATGGTCTCCCGGTCATTGACCTTCTTGTGCGAACGCACACGCTATGCCCGAACTCGTACGGGACTTGGTAGATTAATCTTCCACGAGTAATGAATGATGGGCAAACGTCTATTAGGCGCAGTACGAATGTAGTGGTGTGAACATGTTGGAAATGTGGGTCTGACGGGGAGCGTGCAAGGGATAAGACCCTGCAGGCGCACTATCCTCTGTGCCCTCGGTGGCTCAGCTGGATACCGGCACGGTAGCTGAGCGTGTTCGGTCAGAGGGCTAGCTGCCCTCTGTAATAAAAAAACTGAGTTAATGGATCAACAACGAACTGAAACGGGTGTCTTTCGACGTCCGCCCAGAGCAGATACAACGAACGAAAACGAACAAAATGAGAGAAAAAAAGATGGATAGAGCGTCTGCCATGTAAGCAGGAGATCCCGGGTACGAGTCCCGTGCGGGGTACACACTTTCAACATGTCCCCAATGAAGTACATCAACGCCTGTTTGCAGCTAGGGTGTCCATTTAAGTATCATTTCATTTCTAGCAAAGCTGCATGGTCATCATCGGTAACTGTTCTTTCGGGAACAGATACTACCGTCATATATGATTAAATGATTAAACTGTTTGGATGCCATATCTAAACTATCCCAACCAAAAACTTTTTGGTTGAGCAACTGCGTTCGATGCATTGGCTCATTTCACTATACCCAGAACATAGAGTTTACTATTACGAGTTAACGATTAACGTTTAACTTACGATAAATTTCCTGTAAAGTGAGAGCTTGTCGTTTAAAGTAACGAACTTTTTCCAGTAACGGATTAACGGTTAGCGAAGTTAATCAAAAAGTTAACGTCGCCTAGCTACGCTTACAAGCGAGTGTACTGCTTGTCTGTCGCTGCGTTCCGCAACGCACCCACTGCAGACAGACAGAGCTGCCGTCTGGCGTCAGAACTGTTGTCAGCCGCTGTCGCTGTGTCCGGAATCGCACCTTTAATGGTAGTAGGTTTCGGTAGCACGCTGTTAGTTCCCAGTCGGCACGCAAAGCCCGCACTGCCGAAACTTGGCTGCGCGTAATGGCAGCCGTGTCAGTCGGTCTGTAGTCTCCTACGCGCTGTCATCGCCGCGCAGTGGCCGACTTCTAGTCGCAAAGCGCCGCCACAGGAACCCACAAAGTGCCCTCTAATTTCCCGAAGGCTGCCGCGCGCAAACGTTTAAGATAATCTGTGTGTTAGCTGTATATATCGCAACCATTCTGAAACACGGCGCAACGTTTTTAGCACCACTTAACCGCTAGGGTAAACTGATAAACTAATGCATACTTTCAACGATGTATGACATTGCATAACTTCAAACAGTAATCGTTAAATCTTTGGGACTACCGTTTAACGTCACGTATTACGACTGCTGCAAGTTTGACCTACATCTACATCTACACTGAGCACAGACCCTGAAGGCTAGCTCACATGGTAAAAGAAAAACAACCTCCCATTCACAGGCTTACTTTACCTGCTAGCAACACGACCATTTACTGTAATACAAAGTGAAACACATGCAATGGTGGGTGCACACTTCAATTTTAAATCGTTTAAATTATGATGTTGTCAAAATTGTTCCAGTTTGTTGCTATTGTAGCTCTTAAAACAGTAAATTTCTACATGTACTTCTCAAATACTCAGACGAACGCTATTTATGTGGTGCATTTTTCTTAGCAACTGTTTCTGAAGTTGGACTAAAGCAATACGCTAAGCAGTCATGCAAAGAAATTATTATTGTGTTGAGACATACTACACTACTGGCCATTAAAATTGCTACACCTAGAAGAAATGTAGATGATAAACGAGTATTCATTGGACAAATATATTATACTAGAACTGACATGTGATTATATTTTCACGCAATTTGGGTGCATAGATCCTGAGAAATCAGTACCCACAACAAACACCTCTGGCTATAATAACGGCCTTGATACGCCTGGGCATTGAGTCAACCAGAGCTTGGATGGCATGTACAGTTACAGATGCCCATGCAGCTCCAACACGATACTGCGGTGACGAATACTCGCTTCCAATGTGCGTTCACCGCGATGTCGCCAAACACGGATGCGACCATCATGATGCTGTGAACAGAACCTGGATTCATCCGAAAAATGACATTTTGCCATTCGTGCACCCAGGTTCGTCGTTGAGTACACCATCGCAGGCGCTCCTCTCTGTGATGCAGCGTCAAGGGAAACCGCAGCCATGTCTCCGAGATGATAGTCCATGCTGCTGCAAACGTCGTTGAACTGTTCGTGCAGATGGTTATTGTCCTGAAAACGTCTCCATCTGTTGATTCAGGGATCGAGACGTGGCTGCACGATCCGTTACAGCCATGCGGATAAGATGCCTGTCATCTCGACTGCTAGTGATACGAGGCCGTTGGGATCCAGCACGGCGTTCCGTATTACCCTCCTGAACCCACCGATTCCATATTCTGCTAACAGTCATTGGATCTCGACCAACGCGAGCACCTATGCCGCGATACGATAAACCGCAATCGCGATAGGCTACAATCCGAAGTCGGAAACGTGATGGTACGCATTTCTCCTCCTTACACGTGGCATCACAACAACGTTTCACCAGGCAACGCCGGTAAACTGCTGTTTGTGTACGAGAAATCGGTTGGAAACTTTCCTCATGTCAGCACGTTGTAGGTGTCGCCACCGGCGCCAACCTTGTGTGAATGCTCTGAAAAGCTAATTATTTGCATATCACAGCATCATCTTCCTCTCGGTTAAATTTCGACTCCGTAGCACGTCATCTTCGTGGTGTAGCAATTTTAATGGCCAGTAGTGTATTATTGTGTTGAGACATATTATATGTTCCAGTGTTACTCGTATTGTATTAAAATCTTTGGAGCGTGACTCAGGTCATAATTTGGGGTGACAGCAAGCTATAATAGGCGCCTGTGGAGGGGGTAAGCGGACGTTAGCCGAACCACTGAACAAGATCTGGATTGCGCTGTGTAACGGAAGGTACTTCTGGTACCGATATCATTTTCCTCCCTCCCCTCATTTTCCTCCCTCCCCTGTTGCATCTGCCAATAGCACGTGACAATAATGATGGTCGATAAACTTCCGTATCAGCTTTAATATCTCTGATTTCGTTGTCATGGTCATTTTGAGAGACGTAAAGGGAGGAACTAGTATGTTACCAGGCTCTTTTTCGAACGCATGCTCTCGAAATTTCAGCACTGAATCTATCTGTGCTATCTCTGTAATTGCAACGCATCTCTTACAGCGTCCGCCACTGGGGTCTGTTGAGCATCTCCGTAACTTTTCGCACCGACTGAATGGTCCAGTGGTTTCTGTTATTTCTTCTGTTTGCTTGCAGGATGCCACCTCTCTAAAGCTACTTTTTAGAAATGCATATATATTCCAATAAATTAACCAGCCTTTTTTGTGTCTTTTTTGTGAAAAGCGTGTGCAAAATTGTATGCTTGCAACCCCTTAAATTGAAGTGACTTGGAGTACAAATTATTTTGCGATGTCTTATGTAAAGACACGTTACTAACAGTACATTCACATTTGCACAGCGTTGGCATGATGATGAAGCTAACTGCTATAGCCCTGTGAAGCCCTGAAGACAAAATTGTGCTCCAAAATGTAAATTCGCGAAATAAATGCGGAATTGTAAGACAGTTGACTGAATTTTTCATTTAATTATCGGTTGATTTCACTTCCTTTTTTACTTATCCTTTCATTTTTTTTTCCATTTGGTCAATGTTGATGTCAATATGAATTACTCGTGCATGTCACTTTCAATGCGTTTCCATATTATTATGTAATTAACTGTTCTTTATATGCTAACATGTGCAGGAATTTGATATTTAACGGGAGCTTCGAAATATCTGTGTTGCGCATCTTATTTTCTTGTTCCACTGTCTTAATAGCACGGCATTTAGCGTAGCAATTCTGAGCTGTTGCACACTGTGAATACTATGAAGATCATAATTAAGCATTACATTTTTACGATACGATGCAATAATCGAATGATCTGTCTTAAACATTATCTTACAACGTATCAAACTTCTGGAATTAACCAAAAAGCCTGTATTTTATAACTGAATAACATCTGTTGATTTTCATATTATTAGGAATCACAGTCATCTAGAGTTCGCCATTTGAATGTTATTTTCTTTTCTTTTGGACAGTATTGCAATGTCGTTGCTCTGTTACTATTTTCCAGTAGCGTTGATATGATCACCCCTGAATGATAAGCTGGCCGGGGTGGCCGAGCGGTTCTAGGCGCTACGATCTGGAACCGCGCGACCGCTACTGTCGCAGGTTCGAATCCTGCCTCGGGCATGGATGTGTGTGATGTCCTTAGGTTAGTTAGGTTTAAGTAGTTCTAAGTTCTAGGGGACTGATGACCTCAGAAGTTAAGTCCCATAGTGCTCAGATCCATGTGAACCATTTTTTGAACCTATATGATAAATTATGAACATAATATTCGTGATATGTCTTACTGCATGCAGTGTAACTATTTGTAAAGGGTAATAATCAGTCGCTTGAGAATGTCTGCAGAGCAACGAAATTACAGTAGAGTTCTAAAGGAAATATATAACCGTCAAATGTCAAAAGCATTGCCAGTTACATAAATAAGCTAAATTTATCGAAAGAAACACTTCATATCATTTTGAAAGTGCTATGAATTTATCACGGTATCCAGCAACGCGAAATCTATCCAAGTTGCTCAATTACAGTCCCTAATCTCCGAAATCACATCGAGTATTGCACTTGTCGAACGACTGTATCATCCATGTATCTATTCTACATGCTACAGCGATCCCCATATTTTTAATTTCAGCCCCATTTTAATTTCAGCCTCACCTTTTGAGTGTGTTTTGCATCAACGTCACATCATCAGCCGTCAGCCAAGTAAATCCACAAGGGCGCAACAACTAATTTAGATATAACGGCTACTATTGTGGCTTTATTGGCATGCAATTGTTTCCCTGTAATTTTAATAAAATTGACTTTTCAGAACCCGATTTTGTTGTAGGCAACAAAGGACCTCCGTGGCGCCTGATAGTGCATTTAATTATACATTCTCGTCACGAACAAACCTTCGTTTGATTAATTAGGCCTACTTTTCATACTTTGTTTCACTTTTGGAAGGTTACTGCACCATCCGTCCAAAAGGTAGGTACACTGACTTTATTCCTGGCGTATAAGCGTCGTCAGTGCAGCGACTACGGTGGCTGTTTGAATTAACAATTATAAACAACATATGTATATTCGACCCTTCAGTTGTGAGCAGGCAGTGTTAAATAGTTGACGTGCAACCATTCTTGTGTCATAAGCCTCTATGGAGCAGATATCTATATCAGCTGTTCAAGATATCTCCAGAATGTTTTGAAGGAGATACACGTGTATGCAAATTTAGTTCGATGTCCATTATAATTATCCGGGCTGTTATGCCGTGGTCGGTTGATGTATTCTATGTCAATTCCCAACGTTTCGTCTCCGACTGCGGGAGACATCTTCAAGGGGGTCCGTAGCTTGGTGGAAGGTCCAACACACCCACTGGCTCGCTACTGACTGTAGCTACAGCCCCCTTGAAGATTCTCCCGCAGTCGGAGACGAAACGTTGGGAAAATGACACAGAATTCATCAGCCGACCACGGCGTAACAGCCCGGTTAATTATAATGGACACGATATTTCCGGCCGTGAAAGTCTACATTTTAGTATCAGATTTTGTTCCACACACCTTGACTCCTAAACAAAAAAAGGTTCTTGGATGTCTGTCGTGGGTTGATTGAAATGCAAACCGCGAGCAGCTCATAGCTGCAAAAAACCATCACGGGTGACGCGACTTGATGTTACCAGTACGAAGCTACCATAAAATGACAAAGCGCAGAAATTCTCGTGAAAGGGCAACGCACTCACGACATAAACGACATTCAATACAACGTAAAGCGCGAGTTGAACAACATCCCAAAAGTAGGACGTTTCCGACAGTTTAACGTAGTCGTATGCACGTCCTGTGGGTTGTGCTCAAGTAGTCGGGGGTAGTAAGTAGAACACTTGAAGCATTAAAACCAACATCTTAAATTTTCTGTGTCATTTATTAATGCAGTCTCCGAACAATTTTTGACTGACGAGGTATAATGCACACAACTAGTCCAGCGGGCTGGGCATCTGAGTAGTATCTCAGCTGGGAGTCCCGGTAATTTATCATGCCTCACTTAGATGGTCGATGAAGCGGCTAAGGAGACTGCTTACACTCAATTATGTCCACATTTGTGCTAGTAAGCGCTCCCAGGTCTGTTTGCGCGTCATCCCGTAGAATCGCCGCCGGCTGTCTTCATTAGCGGCAGGTACGGGTCTTTCCTGCCAGCGTGCCTTGGCCGGCACCAAAAACGCGCGCGACATTCCGATCGCCCTCTGATACCCGCCCAGGGCTGTCCACCGCCTTCCGCGCCCACTGATGGGTACACCTTTCCCAAAGGGTTCTTCTTGGCATCTGGTATCTAGTTGTCGGTTTCAGTTACCAGCCAACTAGAAACTTTGTGGATGATTCACAAGTGGTTTTTCTATAATGATGACAAAACTTTCACAAGTACAGGTAAATACATCCTAACTTTAGTAAGCCCGGAAGACCGTCGCCATGACTTCACCGTCTGAGGGCGCGGCTTGAAACTTTCTGTTCGGAGCGCAGGTGGTGTGTCACCACTGCATGGATTGCTGTTTTGTTTCCGGTTCGAAATGATGAGCCCATGATTCATCGCCCCCTGACGACGTTCGACAAAAAACTGTCGCGGTCAGCATAGTAACGCGCAAGCAGTTCCGTGCGGATTGTTCTTTGTTGCTTTCTACAATCTTCTGTCAGACATCGAGGAACCCGGCGAGCACACAGCTTTGAGTACCCTACTCGTGGACGAGTGTGTCAGCAACACAAACAGTGACGACTAGTTGAGAGTGTCCACACGTTCCAACACTGTAGGAGCTATAGCTCTGTGTGGCCGGCCGATACGCGCGACATCAGAAAGGTTTGTGCGACATTGGTGCGGTAACGACAGAGTTCTCACCCGAAGACTCGCCGTGCTTTTGTTCACTGCCAGGTCTCCGTAGGCATTCTGCAAGCGCTTTGAATATCTGCGGAGCCCTGATTTTCCGCCAAAAGAAACTCAGTGACTGCTCTCTGCTTGGAATGCACCTTCGTTACAGACGCCATTTTGAAGGCAACGTATAGCTCCGCCACCGATGGGAACTCATGGAACTATAGGGAGTGAAGTAGGAATATTCCACGATGTCCCACAACAAATCAAGCATTTTTTCAAAGGAAACTGGCCGAGAAAAAAAGCGTTGCATTACTTAGGGAACGCCTGTCGAACATTTATCCTACTGTGAGACAAGAGGTTCAATATTTTCACGGAAAAATGTTTGCGGTTGCCTACGGAACCATGATTGTAAAATGGTGTGCACCTATTCGTCCGAAGTCGACGGGCACCAATATATATATATATATATATATATATATATATATATCTTTTTTTTTCGGGCTCCTCAAATATGGAAATCACACGGGGATATATCGGAACTGTATAGAAAATGTGTAAGGGCTTCCCAGCGAAACCTCTGCAGCGCAGTCAAAACAGCCTTGCCAAAATGTATGCGGGCGCTGAAGAAAGACATTCGTAGGTGCCGATTTCCTTCGTACGATGAAGTGCACACTTGGGTACAAACATGGTTCCATAGATAGTAGCAAACATTTCTCCATGAAGGCATTGACCATTTTGTCTCACAGTTAGATAAATGTATTAACAGTTACGGCGATTACTTTTGAAGTAATAAGCAATTTATCTACTTTTTATCCATGTGTCTCATTTTCATTTGACTGCCGTTATATAGGTGACAGTTACTCTTATAACAGGCTGAGTGAGAAATCAAAGGTCGGAGGAAGACAATAATATAGCACCTATAATAGAACCATAGCTAGCAAAGCTCTGTGGTCATAAAGGACAGCTTTACTCACCTAATACCTTCAAATCAGCACTAAGGGCGTATCGCATATATGCAAAGCTTCTGTCGTAACTGTACACTTAAAATCAGTTATCACCATAACAGTATCTGAATAAGAGATTTAAACATTACTTGTGATTGATTGCTTTCTCGTCATATGTATGAGGGAGCGACTCTCTAGGAACTATACAATGAATAGCCAAACGAAGAGTGGGAAATGGGTAATTGGGTATCAAACTGACCAGCATGGCATCCAGTTTTCTTTAGAAAAAAGGGGGGAATTTAATTGCTTTTAAATGATGGGAATAATTAAGAAAAACTTAGTGATTCGAGGGAAAATTGAAATGTTTCACGAACACCTGCTACTGTGTCAAAAATATCAAATCACAGCATAAATTGAAATATCTTTGCTTTCTCTTGATCAATTTTTTTTAAATAATAGAATACCGATCGATATATAAATATATTATATTTTATACTTTCTTAATAAAACTGAAAAATAAAAAAATTGAAAAAGGTCACATTTTTATGTAGTGATTTGTCTAAAATCCAGAAAGAACACAGATTAGAGAAACATTTGACGTGCCTTCGAATGATGCCGACTTAGAGTTTAAACTGCAATGTTTAACTTAAAATCTTAGAATTTTAGGGAAGTAGAAGATATTTGTCTGCTGTAATTTCATTCGGTCGTCTCCTTAAATCATTAACATATCAACTGCTGTACACGATTTTGAGCATCATTCAAAGGCACATCAAATGTTTCACTAATCTGTTTCATTTATTGCTGTTAATGGTTATTCATAAAAAGGATCTGATGCAATAATGCTGTAATCTGATATGAAGAAGGTCGCTGTTCGAGTTTGTATTGTGATATACAAGTTGTAAGAAACCAATTTCGCAGATCAAATCTGTGATTCTATCGCCCTTTGCGCAGGAACTAATGACATATGATGTCTACGTAGGCAGATCTTCACACGGATTCCTGGGTGATTCTGTTCGAACATGTCAACGCAAGTCACATCAAATATTAGAAAAGACAAAGGGACTCGAAGTTCTCGCCCTACTGGCCATAACTATCGCAAGTACAAGAATACTTGGAAATAGCACTAGAAGGCCATTAGCTGCGTGAGTTATTCGAGGACATATCAGAGACTTCCACCAAATACATGTCCTACAATACGAAAGAACGAAACAGGAATGCTAGCGCGTGACTGAACTCTTCGTGACACTGTAGCTTTACTGAATCGATAAGTCACTTCGAGGAGCACACAAAAAGGCTAACGGAGCAGTTTTCACGCTCCATTAAACACGAATGTGTTGCCAAGCTCATCACATTAACGCTTACTTCAGCAAAAGTCGCGACCAGCAAACGTTTTTTAAAACGCTATGTTTTTCTTCACTCTGTACACCTTACTTAGGAGAGATTAATCCAAGGAAAAGAACTATATAGTGGTGGAATGAGATCGTTTACACGTTTTTCTCAACCTTCTCAGTAAACCGGACGCGTCAGACAATGATTCCAAACTAATTCATTGCGCGTTCAGCTTGACAGCCCTCGCTATTCTTCCCGAATACCTCAGTCCCGTATTTTTTATGTTTGTCATCGCATCGGCGGTAACTGACAGAACACTCGCCGAAATTTGACAGGCGTGGCCCGTATCCGTGTTTACGAGTGAGGATGCCACCTCCCAAACACTTTTCTAAATCAGAGCTGAGTGACGGAATTTTATCTAGCCTCCGGTCAGCAAAACTAAGAGCGACTACACTACTCATCACGACGTACATTAGGACCTCGGCTAAACACCCTGGTTTCCAAAAGAGTCCTCGCCACAAGCTTCTAGCTAAAATGGGAATAGATATCCTTCTCGCCAGGGATACCCCGCGGAACATGTGAACGTTGTAGGTAGTGAAGCTTGTGCGAAGGTGCTGACAGTTCTGCGAAGTGCAAGACAGTTCAGTTACTTTTTTACATTTACGTTCACTGGCTTCGCCAACTCACAACCAGACCGTCACGTTACAAGCTAACCTAGACCTCAGAATAAGCTACAGGTCAGCCCGTCACCAAAACTACGTTTTTAGTTTCCATATTCGTCGTCTTCGCCAACTGACAACCAAACTTTCACATTCCAACGTAACCTAGACCTTGTCTGAAGATGAAGATGGCCAGACTAACTCGAAACTGGGGAAAACAAAATAAAGTACTCTAACACAAATTACAGGTTGCAGTTGTTTCCACTTTTTCAAATCGACTAAAACTAATTCTTAGTAAAAGTACACTGTACTGCTAGACAGGGAAGAAGTATTCCTTGAGGCTACCTGTGAAATGCCACTTATGCTATCAAGAACTCCAGACTACGCAGAATTGTCTCTCCGTAGGATCCCCACCCAGCGAAGAGACTCTGTTGTACATACGAGCAACTTTTACTGCTACGAACGAGGAGGCCCGATGCTGTTCGTTAACACACTGACTTGTATAGACACTTGTACTGTAAACAAAGGTCACGTTTTGAGGAGCTATATTGATGTTCACCCCTTTAGTATGCTGCATTTAGATGTACCCACAGAAGAAAATACAGAGTTGTTTCGAAAGTAACGGTGACGTCGCGAACGTCAAACTTCCTCATCAAAACGGAAATGACATGACAGCTCTTTTGCGAAGAGGGAGAGAGCTGTTTATCTCAGGCGCACGATGTGTCGTGCGAGAAGCGTCTGTCACGTTGTGCCACTTCTTCCGTAATGGATGACAAATCCTTTTATTCCTTTTGCAGCCGCAGTGGACACCAGCTGACCGCGGTATCGCCATTGTAGCCGCTCAGACTGCCTCTGCTCTTGCACCGGCAGTTCTGGTACAGCCACGTAGCGCATTCTGTTATTGCACATGTCAGGGCGGTATCGACCTATCCTCTAGACACGATCAGTGAAGTACTTAGTACTACGAGCTGCCTACCGCTGCTCGTTTGCGTGACGAGATCATTTATACCCTGTCGGAATTTACGCTGGACACAATTTCCACTTTTCCGCCACGTGTGATGCACCACTATTGATCCACTTTGTTCAGCTAGTGGAGCAACGGTACGTGTCACTTACGTCGGAATTAATCAAGTTATCTAACAAGTGAAGGACGTGACGGTTTGGTAATGGGGCCACCAGAAATGTCCGTAGACAAATTCACCGCATAGGCTTCAGCTGTCGTTTACTGGCAACACGGCACATACCTTCCCATGCGTTTTGGCCACTGTGTTGTTGCAAACAATGAACAACCAGCTAACAGTTTAGACTGTGCAGTCTCGTTAACATGGATGAGAAGGGCGTGAGTGGTGGATAGTTGAAGATTGCTATGGGTGGGGGTACAGAAATATGGTTTGCCATCTAAAAATTTTTCTGTTGTATGTTTCATTACTGAACGTACAGTGTATGGTATTCGTTCTTAACGCATACTAGTGCGACACAAGACGAACGAAGTTATTCGTTTCACAAAGACGCTATATTTCGCGGCATTTTAGTGTCTGAATACTTTTCCGTCTTTAACTGTGATAAGCTGTGACAGCGTTCATCAAAAATCAATCAAGTCACTGGATGAGGGAAAGCAGTTTACCTTGAAAACAGCTCCGATAGGATGAGCGCAGTTGTTCTATTTGATTATGAATTTATGCCTACTGCATATGTATTAACTTTCGCTTAGTTAACTGACCTCCAGATAGCAGAGATTATCATGCCTACATTGAATATTAGCATTGTTTGTCAGCATCATAAATTGAGTTGTAGCCTCAGTTTCCTGAATTTTATGCGGACCACCATGAAACTGCTCATGGTTGAATATGTTACACGTAGGAAAGACACAACGTCACAAAATTGTAACGAGAGGTAGGAAGATCTGTATAACAGTTAGTAAAGGCTTACAAGTGACTCTTAATATAAAAAAGTAATGCATGGAAAGTTAACAGGGGCTGTATTCCACCAGAGTTTGATGAAACGAGTCAGTCTCTTCTAAAAGTCACAACACATTTTGAATCTTACGTTTAGAGAAAATTTAAAATGGAACGAACACTTAAAATTGGTAAAAGAGACGGCTGATGTCTGGCCCAAAGATATTCCGAAGATGGTCTGCCCATACCGTACTGGTCTATTTAGTCACAGAGATGCCCATTCAGATCCTGCTCCAGTCGTTACAAGAATAACATTACATATCGTATACAGATTTAATGCTAAATTTCCGTGAATAAACGTCCCAAGAAGATTCTGACAACATTACGTTTAGATATTTCTCGAGGTATGTTCAAGATGATAAACTCTGAACTTTACCAGAGGCTTCCGAGCCGAACAGGAGGAAGAAATGTGACAGCGACAGATGTACCCTTCGCAACACACCGGACATTGTCTCGCGGACTTTCGATTCAGAAGGGTGATCAAAAAGTTTTCTTTCGAAGGCCTTGCAATCCAGAAGCCGCAGTCCAATTAGGGAAGACTGTTGTGAACATTGAGGCAATCATCCAACCGGCGCACCAGATTAGAAGAAGCCCGTTTGTTGAAATGTCGTGTTCTGCTGCGTGGAGAAGTCCATAACTGTCAATGCTGCACCTTCTCATCCGACAAGAGTCGTCGACCTAGGCCATTTCAAGGAACCGAATGTATGACGATATCATAGCGAGAGCTCAACACTACAGGGCGGTTGCTCAGGTATCTCCATAATCGATTAGATTAGCCTCCCAGATCGAACGCCGTTTTGTTTCGAATCGCAACCAGCACCGAAATTGGGGCACAATTCCAAAATGGTGGTTTTCGACAGACATACTGCTACACACATTCTTCATTCTCCGATGGATGTCTATCGGTGTTTGCTCTTAGGCAGCTAAGAAAACAATAACAGCACGTTCGTTCTGTTTGGATGCATTTGGTAATAATGTCGATATACACTCATGCTCATACTTTAAGGATAATGCTGATAATGCTAAACAACGCTCTGGTGCGCGGTTTGCGGGTTTAAATCACCTCGGGGTATGACCATGCGTTGCATTTGACCTGCGGTCGTCACACGGTGGCGCTGGCAGCAGTCCACACACGCAGAGGTGTGTTGGTGCATGTCAGAGTGCGGTGCAGCGAGTAAGTGTGCAGACGTTTTCAGACGTGCTGATGGTGACTGTGTGTTGAAAATGGCTCAAAGAACACATCCAAGTCGGGCTATGTTGCATATACTCTGGAGCAACCCACTCAAAAGGAAACTTTGTGGTCGCCCATTATACAAGTAAGATTTCAAAACAATTTCCGGACCAATGTTAAATGTTAGAAGAGTAGAAGTGTTGGCCCGTGATAAATGTAATGGAAGGAGACATAGGCGAGTATCCTGAGGTAGAGAAAACCCGCCCTGGCTATCTCTCACCCTATTTCACCATTTTCCGCTATTTTATTTTCCCGCTCCGTGACAAGACGGCGGGCAGGATTCGAAGGGCGGGCTGAGTGAGTCGCCAAGCGGCGCCCTGCGATGCCCGATGCGCTGACAGCTACACTTAATTGGCAGTTTTGTCGCTTGAAGGATTGGACTGGCGTCGCGGTCCCCGACACGTCACCGAAACCTGTTCTGCCCGCCGGCTCCGCTTCTTCCAGTTTCAGCCGCGTTCCTGCGCCTTTCTCTCGCTTTTATTTCTGTCTCCTCCCCCTCTTTTTTCCCCACCCCTTCCCTTTTTTGTTACTCCTACTCCGGCTTTTAGTCCCGTGAAATGTCCTTCCAATGTTTCCCATGGCAGGACGCGTGAGTGATGCCTTGTATTCTCGAGTTCTCCACATTAGGTCTCCGAAGGAGGACATTTTGGTTCTGTTTTTAGGTCTTTCATTTGGGACGTCGGCTACAGCGGCTGCCGAGAATGTTTTCGGCCAGGTCATTTGAATAAGACAAAGACGACTAGCGAGCATAAATCGGCTTGGGTGTGGCTTCGATCCGGGCTTTTTCACTCGGATTAATTCGAATCCGTCAGCTTGGAAGCCTACCCTGGCACGCCTGACTTGCCGGTAGCTCTTCGCTAAGCAAATGTGTGAGTTGCGTGGTAGATATGATGTTGCGGTAATTTATCTTCTTTTTAGAGGGGGCTTGGGTAAAGAGAGGGGAGGCGGACTATCTAGTACAAGAAGCTTGCTCCCGATGCGCCTGCCGTGCAGGTTCCGCGTAGTGCTCTCGCTGGCACGTACGGCGGACCGCCCGTGGCAGATCGCCACACACAAGGACATTGCCCCTGCTCTTATTTTATCCGATTCTATCAAGACCGCTTATTACTACTGGTTTGAAAGCTCTCTACGGTGCATAGCGGTCCGCGCATGAGATACGCGCCGACCTCGTAGCCGAGCAGCCAAGGTGATGGAGTATCTTGGCCGTACGAACATGCCAGGCACAGACATCAGTTTGTCTTAGAGATTCGCGCCGTTTTGAAAATTTTTAAATGTCTTCTGCTCGAAGTTGTCCCGTAAAAACTGAGCAGACAACCACGAAACATATTGCAGTTTCCAGACCTTCTACACGAATTTTTGAGACACACTCAGCACTTTGGTGTAGATACAGCTGACGGGTTTCTTCGTCATGACAAAAAAATGAAATTAAGTCTACACATAGTGCTCGAAACCATCGTCGTCTTCATTTTCCCATTATTCAGCACTAGGCCGGGTTGGGACATTTGTGGTACTTCTCGACTTTCTTCTGTCTATCCAACGTCCTTCTTTTCTAATTGTTTTGTTCCAGTCTAGATTCTTTCTTCTTAAAATCGTCTTTATTGAGTCAATACATTTTGATGTAGGTCTCCTTCCTGCCCTCAAATTTGGCCTCCATTATTCGGTTTGGCATTCTTCCATCTTCCGTTCTCTTTGCATGTCCACACCACTAATTTCATATTATAGGCCTACTGCCGACAGAAAATCCTAAACTGAATATTTTCAGACGAAACTATTGGTAGAAAATGGACATATCAAGCATTCAAAATGCTGTCTTACGTCGTTTGATGGTAGGTGCCAACCCAAAACACTTCTCGGTATAAATAAAAAAAAATGCAGTTGCTGTATTTTTTCAAGTAATTTAATTACCATCCATGGAACTTACCCACAATTCTCGCGGATAAAATAATAGTGTGCAGAGTAGCGATCAGTTGCCAGTTACATCTTTGGTTGGTTGGTTGGTTGGTTGGCTGGCTGATTCGGGCGAGGGGACCAAACAGCGAGGTCATCGGTCCCATCGGATAAGGGAAGGATGGGGAAGGAAGTCGGCTGTGCCTTTTCGAAGGAACCATCTCGGCATTTACCTGAAACGATTTCGGGAAATCACGGAAAATCTAAATCAGGATGGCCGGATGCGGGTTTGAACCGTCGTCCTCCAGAATGCGAGTCCAGTATGCCAACCACTGCGCCACCTCACTCGGTGGTTACATCTTTATCGTAAACAATGTGTCCTAATACTAAGGCCAAGTAATTGTAATTACAGAGTTCAGTTCTGTCAGTACACGATCTTGTAATGAAATAAGACACTTCGAACAGTTACTACAGCCATATATCGATGCTACTTGTAGAATGTCTAAGTTGTTCGTGTGAATAAAAAAGCTGCCTATCATTTCCGACCAACCCTTCTTTTATCTGAGAGCTCTCAGTTTGGCACCATCTAGCTTCTATGTAATTTGGGTCATCTTGTATGTCCTACTTCTAAAGTAAAGACAACGTGTACGTAATAAACTTTTTTGTGGCTTGATCGTTATCCTCCATCTTTATTCACTCTGAAGCAATTTTATTATTTTAATGCTTTCTCATAACACCTGTATTATGCAACGGCTTTTGTCCGTTTACATTTGGCAGCATTTGTCTGCTTGATGACCCACGCGTTAGTCTATAGGTTGTTGCATTAGTCTACCAACAAGAGGAGAAATTAGCCTCGCTACATTCAAAGCTGAATAATCCACCGACATTTTTCACTGAATTGTCAGTCTGTATCTACTTTGAATATTTTGCTCTATCACTCTTCTTTATTTCTTTTCTTTATCTCAATCTTAAATCTAAAGAATACAACCAGTATTATTATCAAACACATTATTTCGGGTCAGAAGATGTGATCCGTGGCCACACTTGAAACGACTGTAGGCTCCTCAGAGTTTTCAGGGTTACAACTGTCGCTCCCCGCTATAACCTATTACTTACTACAACCATCAAATCATCAGAAACTTATCAAATTTCATACGAAATCTACCACTAAGTCCCACGACCTCTTTCGTTATTTCAAGAACCTAACTCCCTTCATAAACACCCGAAGATGACTCTCACACTTTAGGGCGGAACACACATTTACAGACTACTCAAACAATTATACTTTACATAGTCATATCCGTCATTTTCTACTCATCCATACCACAATCCGAAGTGGAACTGTCGTTAAGTCCTATGCAGTTTCAGCTAGATATTTCTAATCCTTACTTTTCTCTCAGACTAAAACAGCGTGTTTGTGTAAGAATTTCCGTTAATCGAACATACGAAGGCTATATAAAAGTTGGGCTCCAAGGCTACTGTGTCAATGAGCAGATTGCATGGAGATGCTCGGAGAAGATGCGTGGAATCTTTTGAAAGAAAACAATAATTTAATTGCGATTACTGGTTGTTGAGATTAGAGAGTAAATGATAGTTATAGTTGGGGAAATGATTTTAGTGGCTTTATCGCAATTTTTCCTCAAGAACTTAAGACAAAAGAGAAATTAAACTGCGTAATGGCGCATAAAGATATTTTTGTCTTTATATTGCGACAAAAGGACAGTAAAAGGAACGAGTGCGGCCTATGCAATGGTTCACAAAGTATGTACATAGTTGAAGATTCAGGAGAAATAGCAGTCACAGTGTATATGACGCAGAGTGAATTGGATAAAAGAGTCAAGAAAAGAATTATGTTGTTAGACGACAGTATTATAATGGAGTTTTCTGTAATATATAGTAGGCTCTTAGAGTTTAGAATTCCCACATAAAGAGCGAAAATCCATAACGTTGTTAATCATAATGCATTTTCAGTATAATTAAAATAGCCAATAAATGCATTTCTAAACCTTAATTAGGAACACAGGCAGCATCGCGGCTCAATATTAACCCTTAAATTTTTTTGGAACGTTATAGTGGGTAACCTGATGCTGCGATAATGCTTCCTTTTTTGCGTTGCTGCTACGAGTGGCCGCTCGGTCCTTTGCGGCTTTTGTTCTTCTTATTTTTTCTATTACTATTATTCTTTTATCCGCCTTTCGCTCACTTGTTCTGGAAATCAAAAGTTCCCGCACTGTGAAAGTACAAATACGGCTTCACGACTACTCTTATTTTATGGTGTCCTGTATACGGAGCTCGTCAAATAACAGCACTTAGAGCTGTCATATATTCACTGCGGCTCTTGGAATATAAAATAGCCTTGCGCCTTCAAAATTTTTCATCATGTCTGCCCTGCAAAGGCGGATAAGTTGGTCTATATCATCAATAATTTATTTGATCTGAATTCGCTTGTGACCAAGTCGCGAGAAAGCTGTACGTTCTGTCACTTGCTTTGGCGGGAGCCACAGTTAAGTTAATCGTCTGGCTGTGGGAAGTTGTTACCGCTGGCACATAATGTCACTATTTGGATGACGAATTACGAGCATTTCCATACGGCGCTCCTGTTTCTTATTTTTCCGTCGGCGCCGAGGCGTAAGTGGGTTCGCGTCCTGTTCGTGTAAATATGAGGTCATCGCATCCTTTATGGCGGTGTCATTGAATGGGAATTGCTGCTTAGCCGGCGCGAACGGGAACCAGTCAAGCCGCTGCTTCGCAGTATTGCTCTTCGCGGCATCACAAACTACCTTCCAAGCGAAGCCGTCCATTCCCCGAGCTCTCAACTGCGAAAAGAGATTAACTTGTGCTCCAGTCTACGCGGCGTATTTTGTGTGTACGACTTGTCTCCTCATTGCTGAAGAGTTGCAGTATTATCATACGCCACATTTGTGGTAAGTTGAGCGGTAGGTCGTGGAACTTAACGGAAGCAGTCACAGATACTTTTACAGGCTGGCCACTAGAAGTATGCGACAAGTGGAGCTGTGTGTATATAAAAATAGAAGAGGTGACAGCCATGTATTATACGCTTAAGCCACATCACATGCGCAAGGTGACCCGGGCCTGGCGCCAGAAGAAACGCTGCTTTTTATTTTTGACCCAGAATGCGTGCGATTTTGGCTCTGTTGGCGCTCGAATTTGTCAAGGCGTTATGTGCGCCATGACAGCAGCTACTGCCGGGACTTCATCACTCGTCCTCATTCTTATACGTACAGTAGGTCGTTATTACTGCCAGAGAGACTGCTTAAAAAGGTTCAGGAAGTTGTGTCTTTACGAAGCTAGCACCGACTTCGGTATAAAAAAAAAATAATCGTAAGAGCTTATTTAATAATCTCTTTTCCTGCTTCAGTGTTGGATAACTTTCGGCGTATTTTCCTTTTGCTGTCTTCGTGCGCCTTGTGATTGGTGCTGCTACTTTGACCACCTGAATTATATTGGCTGATTCGGATCTGATTCCTTTTAGTTATCAGTTTTGTTGCAAAAATACCAGCTGTGCTAACATCCAGCCTGAAGATGTGACTTAGATTTCGTACTCTTGTCTTCAAATTGTTGTGGAAGACCGCTTTCTGATTGTTCGACATAATTTGAACAATTTTCTGTTAAAGTTTGATACTGACTTGTTTCCTACAGAGAAGTAATAGCCACAAAGGTTTGTAGAATATGAAAGATGACTCCTTAAGTGAATCTTTGCAGGAAATTGTTACTGGCTGCCGTTGAGAGTTTAGCATTATATACACAGATACTGTTACAAGAAGCGTAACGTAAAAGATACGTAATATCGGACCACAAACCTAGTTAAAATGACCGTACGGCCGTCTACATTTAGGTTTCCGTAAAACAGTCATCACGTATACGGGTTCGATTCCTTTGAAACAGACACGGCCACTTCCTCCCCTATGAATTAACCGAGATGCCTTTCCTTACGACAACATCGTCGGTGGAACCATAAAAAAAACTTATACAAATTTTCGGTTTAAATCGCGCTTTTCTTAAAAACAACCAATACAGTGTTATACGTTTCGATTACCGCCATAATCAGGGTCAAACTTAATTCAGCAGATACAACATCTCTCTTTCTAGATCAACAAAAAAATGGCTCTGAGCACTATGGGACTTAACTTCTGAGGTCATCAGTCCCCTAGAACTTAGAATTACTTAATCCTAACTAACCTAAGGACATCACACACATTCATGCCCGTGGCAGGCTTCGAACCTGCGACCTTAGCGGTCTCACGGTTCCAGACTGTAGCGCCTAGAACCGCTCGGCCACTCCGGCCGGCTCTACATCAACACTTAAAGTCCAATTGTTACTCTCTGCCATAGATAAAACTACTGTGTCAGCATATGAAATGATACGGATAACTGTGTTTTAAGATGTATTACGATTTTTATTTTGTGGCGTTATGTCTCACATGTATGCGCATGAAGAGGAAGCGCGCCTTTTGAAACCATTAATGACTGTCTTCTGGTGAAACTCGGTGACATGAAAACATAAATACCATAAGACATTATAGATTCTCTCGCTTCAAAGTAATTGTCTTGCAGAACAGAGGTGACGGCCGTATTAGTGAGCCTAGTAAATCGCGCCGTTTCATTGCTCTCAGTCGTTGGACTTTGATTGTCGGAATGTAGCGGAAAAGTGTTACTCCCGTGCAAGCAAAAAATGTTTTGACTGTCGTATTGCATTCTCAAATAAATATGTACGGCGGTGTAATGTGAATTATTGCCTTAAAATGCAATATTTTAGAATTAGAGTTCCGAAATGAACAAAGCAGTTACGGAAGTTTTCATATCCAGAGTGATGTGTACATACAGAATATGCACTACATCTCCTGCATGTTTATAATAAAAAGCTTTACTGCAGGCGTGATCCCGTTTGATTTGCAATGGACTACGCCACTTGCCGTGATAAGGAAATCGTGCAGTGTTTTTAAATCTTTGACATGGGGCATTTACCTGCTGGGATATTTTATGGGTGGTATCCCATGTACCCAACGCTACCAAACATCAGACAATCCGAAGATGCCTAAATGAAGGTGAAACACGTCACTGGAAAACAATTAAAAACGTTAACACAGCAGCAAAGAGCACTCATTTTCTCATGTCTCCTCTACCAGCCCCGTTATGAACTGGAATAACTTTTAGCTATCAGAAACGTACTATTTTTCTTAAATGAATCTAAAGGTAACGACGCTAGTTGTATAAAAGTGTCACCAGTTTTAACAGACGCTACCAACCCTCTCCCGCTCCCTCCTTTCACTCCCCACCCCCCACCCTCCCTGACCGTGCAATAAATCTACTTTAAGGATTTTTAGTTTACTGCAGTAGAGGTAACTACCTCAATAATGAGCATATAATAGGCAATTGCGAATACGTTTCATGTAATCCTGACTGTTGTCTGCTACGGAGACATCCAGTTTAATAAGCGTATCGTCTTTGAGACCGAGACTAAGTCCACTTTGGACAGGGTGAAGCTTTCATATACAGTACGCTCGTCGCTTTTGCACGCGGATTCGGTTCCGCAGTCGAGACGCGTTGTCCATATAACGCCGCCGGGACGCAGCACTGTCGGGAGAGACGCAGCTGGTGACAGATGTTCGTCTGGCGATGTCGTAACGCGGAGAAAGCTGTCACCGCTGGACACTGTCGCCGCAAGTAGCCACCGACATCTTCCTGGTCGGACGTCTCCCTTCCATCTGTGTGACTTCGTAGAAATCTCTCTGCTGGGGCTCAGTCTTAGGTAAAGCAAGTGGCAGACTTCATTAGTCGAATATTGGAAAAGTGCAATGAATCTACAAAGGGGATTCCTTACAGAACACTCGTCCGACCCATCCTGGAATATTGTCCAAGTGTGTAGGAGCGTATAGCAAGTAGAACAGGGGACACTGAACGATAGAGGACAGCACGAATGATGACAGGTTCGTTTGATCCTTGGGAGAGCGTCAGTGATATTCTTGTATCCCACGAGGTTTCAAGAAAAAGAGTTCAGTGAGGAATCGAAGAATACAACCCAAACAGTCCGAGACTGAGTTAATAAAAGCAATAGAGAAACGTTAAGATGGTCAAGCTAATTGTAGAGGAACATATATTTTAACGAGAACTCGAAGCTACGATTCCATGCGACTTTCGTCACATATGCACATCGTTGTCACACGTATGAGAAACTGTAAGAGACTGAAATTATCCTAGAAATGATTGAGGATTGACCCCCGATAATTTGACCGACGAGTTGGCGCATTGGTTAAGACACTGATCTCGCATTGGAGGGGACAGCGGCTCAAATCCTCATCCGACCATCCCTAAATTGTTTAAGGCAAATACATGGACGGTTTCTTCCCAAATTTCAGCTTGTCCATAACGACTCCGTCGTCGCCGGGACGTTAAAGTGCAGTCTTCTTTCTTACACCTCCAGACTTTTGTATCTGTGGCCTGACACGTACCTACTTCATTGTCATGCACATTTTCGGGCTAAGCATCTTTGCAATTTAAAGCTGATCGTACCACCTCCTTCGCGGAACTCCTATCCTTTTACTACCCTTAGATATATAGCCGTAGTTTTTCCTTGGTATCAGGCTTAGATCCATAAAAAGCAGACAATCATACAATTCGTTTTGGTACTGTTACATCTTTTATACTTTTCCTAGAACATTGGTCTTACCTGTTATCTCACTGTTCCTATTATTGTATTCTAATTTGTACTCTGCCAAAGGTCTCAGAAGCCTCATTTCTGGCGCTTCGATTCTCTGTAAATGTTTGGTCATTAAAGTCCGTAATTCGGACCCGTAGATCTGTAAAGGTACATAGGATTATAGAATTTAAGTACTGTCTCTTCCCTGGCTTTGTTCAGGAGCGTTCTCTTAATCATACTGAACATGTGGAGCTAATTTTGCAGATTCCTTTCAGGATCTTTATCATAAGCATAAGAGATATCACAGCCCCAGGCAGTTGAGTATTTGGACTTGTTCCAATATGTTATTCTCAGTCATCATTTTAGCTCTAAGATGTTCTTTTCATCAAAAGCCCATGTCTTTAATTTTCGTAATGGCTATGATTAAATTACATTCTTTTCTCATATAAGGACGATACAGCTCGTTGAAGGTTGTCTTCTGCATCCGGGAGTCTAACCTGGTCATCTGCAAAAAAGCAGTGGGTTAAATATTGTACAACTCGGTGTGGAGGTATTTTCCATTTTCTTTTGTCATTTTTTTGCGAATGTTGTTTACATATATGTCAAGTATATGGGAGACCCTTATCCGACTGCGTATGTGATTCTTCACATTCTTGTAATATATCTTGATATTTTTACCAGCACACAAACTCTGAACTGACCTTCTTAAATGCTGAAGAATGCCATACTCTCCTAAAATTAGCCGTAACTTCGTTCCCAGCACGCTGTCGAAGCTCTAAATCTACATGATTACTCTAAAGTTGACAATTAAGTGTCTCGCTGAAGGCTAATTAATTTCTCTACCGTTCCGTTCTGGAAGAGCGCGCAGAAAAAATGAAAACTTAAATCTTTCCGTGTGAGCTCTGATCTCTCTTACTTTATAATGACGATCATTTCACCCTATACAGGCCGGCGCCAACAAAATATTGTCACATTTGAAGGAGGAAGCTGACATTTGCAATTTCATGCTAAGTTTCTGCCGCAAAGAAAAACGCCTTTGTTTTAATGATGGCCATCTTAATTCAGGTGTCATATCTGTGACACTCTCCGCCCTATTTCGCGATAACGCAAAACGAGATGCCCTTCTTTGGACTTAAGCGAAGTCATCTGTCAATGTTATCGGATGCAAACCCCACTCCGCAGAGCAATACTACAGAATAGGGCGGACAAGCTTAGTGTAAGTATTCTCTTTACTAGACGTCTTGCATTTTCTGAGTGTTCTGCCAGTGAATCGCAGTCTTTGGTTTGCTTTCCTCATGACATTACCTATGTGATGTTTCGGATGAAGGGAGGAGGACATTGGTGTTTAGCGTCCCGTCGACAAAGAGATCAATAGAGATGGAGCGCAAGCTCGGATTAGCCCTTTGTTAATGGAACTACCGTGGTATTTGCCTGAAGCAATTTAGGGAAATCACGGAAAACCTAAATCAGGATGGCCGGACGCGGATTTGAGCCGCCTTCCTCCTGAATTAGTACGTGAATTACAATGGACAGTTGGTTGATTTGGAGGAAGGGACCAAACACGAGGTTATCAGGCCCATGGGGTTAGGGAAAGATGAGGAAGGAAGTCGGCCGTGCCTTTTCAAAGAAACTATCCCCTCATTTGCCTGAAGCGATTTAGGGAAACTACGGAAAACCTGAATCAGGATGGCCGTACGCGGGTTTGAACCGTCGTCCTCCCGAATACAAATCCAGTGTGCTAAGCACTACGCCACTTCTCTCGGTATTACATGATCTTCCCAATTTTTGTTATTTGTAATTGTAATTCCTAAGAATTTAGTTGAACTTACAGATCTTTTCATATTCCACAAAAGAGGTACACGCTGGGAGATTAAATTTTCTGTGCTTGTCTACTGTTCGGTTTATAGAGCTCCGCCAGTATAGCGGAATATGGCCAGTCTTCTAGCATAGATTTATAAAATTTAGAATTCTTCCACATAGATTTATAAAGTCCAGAAGCTAAATCATAAAATTGTCGCTGGCATATTACGTAAGCTCCGTATTTAGTTCGTCTTCTCCTGGACCCTTTCTGTTTTACTTGATCCCTATTGCCTCACTGGGCAACGGCCTTGCCGCAGTGGATACACCGGTTCCCGTGATATTACCGAAGTTAAGCGCTGTCGGGCGTGGTCGGCACTTGGATGGGTGACCATCCAGGCCGCCATGCGCTGTTGCCATTTTTCGGGGTGCACTCAGCCTCGCGATGCCAATTGAGAAGCTACTCGACCGAATAGTAGTGGCTTCGGTCAAGAATACCATCATAACGACCGGGAGAGCGGTGTGCTGACCCCACGCTCATCCTATCCGCATCCTCCTCGGAGGATGACACGGCGGTCGGATGGTCCCGGTAGGCCACTCGTGGCCTGGCGACAGATTGCTATTGCCTCACAGAAGGTACTGTTCTTCCCTGAGCGTGACTGTGACGAGGTTGAGAGGGGCGCGCCCCTGAGTCGACCCGTGGAGAAAGTCGGGGAGCGGATCCGCCCGGCGTCGGCGGCGGCGGCGTCGGCGATCCGTCGTGGGCGGAGGGCGCTTGCTGTCCGCCGCCCGCTGCTCGGTCGGCAGGTGTGCGCGCCGACTTGCATGACCGGACCTGGCTGGCTAGCAGCGCGTGATGTATTCCGCTCTAAAAATGTGTTCTAATACAAAATAATGTGATGCTAATCTAAGCGGCGTACGTGCCGCCACTGCCGCCGCCGCCGCCCGCTGCCGTTACACAGCGCCGGTGGCTGCGGGGGCGTCTGTTTGTGATCCCGCGGCGGCTGCTCCGTGCTACGTGTATCACCCGTGTCCACGCTTCCTGATCAGCACACTGGCCGTAACGGAGAATCGCTGCGTGCTCGTCTGCGCGAGCCCCACCACCCGTCTGCTGCACGTGTACGTGGAGGGAGACGTGCCCAGTAGGCAAAGTCATCTACGAGACCTATTCGGAAAGATATTTCCGATCGTCGCTAAATGGAAACCACTATGAAAATCCGATGATGTGTTGCACAGATGAGTGGGGTAGTGTCTCCAGTATGCCCGTCGATGGCGGCACGTTGTTCTTTTCAATTCTGAGCGTACAGTGAGCACATAAATTGGATACTTAAATTGGAAAGACCACATAGATAATATTGTGGGGAAGGCGAAACAAAGACTGCGATTTGTTGGCAGAACACTCAGAAGATGCGACAAACCCACTACATTACACTTGTCCGTCCTCTGCTGGAATATTGCTGCGCGGTGGGGGGTCCTTACCGGGTAGGATTGACGGAGGACATCGATAAAGTGCAAAGAAGGGCAGCTTGTTTCGTGTTATCGCGCAATAGGGGTGAGAGTGTCACTGATATGATACACGAGTTGGGGTGGGAGTCACTGAAACAAAGGCGATTTTCTGTGCGTCGAGATGTATTTACGAAATTTCAATCACCAACTTTCTGTTCCAAATGCGAAAATATTTTGTTGACACCCACCTACGCAGGGAGAAATGATCACCATAATAAAATAAGAGAAATCAGAGCTCGAACGGAAAGATTTAGGTGTTCCTTTTTCCCACGCGCCATTCGAGAGTGGAATGGCAGGGAAGTGGTATGAAAATGGTTCGATGAACCCTCTGCCAGGCACTTAAGTGTGAATTGCAGAGGAACCATGTAGATGTAGATGTAGATAGAGATGCCTAGAAAATAGTTTCCCGCCAAGCATGAGGACCTAGTGAAAGATTTCGCCTGATGTCGTGCAGCCCAGATAACTGTCGTGCGTTTTATTCTTCGTGATAATTCTCGACCGCACTCTGCAAGGGCAATGAAGATGCTCCTACAGCGTTTACTGTGGGAAGTGTTTGATCACCCGCAGCACAGCCAGTAATTGGCTCGTCCAAAGTTTCATCTCTGCTCCCATGAACGGCTGTCTGTGAAGACGAAATTTTGTCATAGATAACGACCTGCAGACGAGCGTAGGGAATTGGCGGGTAGCACAGAGGGCTGCGTTCTATGACGAGGGTATTGGAATGTTGGTACAAAGCTAGGAGAAATGTCTAACTTGGGACTGCGACTATGTAGAGAAGTAGCTGTAAGGTATAACCAACTATTACAAATAAGACCTTTTCTGATTTGGACAGTGGTTCCCATTTCGCGACCAATCGGAACTTGCTTTCCGAATAGCCCTCGTATGTTAAGAACTGCATTATGCAATACACAGCTGTAACGTAGTGTTTTATTAGGGACGATCGATTTCGGGTTAAGATCAGACTATTATCTGGGCCAAAAAACTGTCTCTGCTGTGCATTTGCGTAAGTTGAGAACGTTTAAGAGATTACATTGTTCCATCATTGATATCACCAGCACCTACGTAACATTATGTCAATTTAACCAAATAGATGTTTAGCGTGGTATACTCATTATAGACCGAAATCGATCGTGTCTAATAAAATATATCGTTACAGCTTTGCAAAGCATAATGCATTTGTTAACAGTCATTAAAGCTGTACAACACCTCCAAAAAATATTTATAACGTCATCTATCTTTCTACTGCAGCTGCTTTAGTACTACGCCGGTATCTTCATCCCCGGATACCTCCCTTGGTCAGTGTTACCATACCCCGTTCTGTTGGGCGCCAAGTTAACTACTACTGATCGGCGTGCTGTTGTATTCACTAAATGATCCTGGTGTCAGTCAGCAATACGTGGCAGGAAGACAACCCGCTACCATCGAAAGGTTTCTTGACAAGAAAGGAGAAATGCTGTTCTTGTTAACATGGTATGACAGATTATGTATCTGATTCGTATTTCTCTCTTCGTGTGGTCTTCGGGGTGTCTTACATTTTTTTTAAATTGATGGCGCTGTTTGTTCAGTTGTCGTAATCAAAACTTTTCCGTTACAAACTTCTAGGATTAGCAGAGGGAACTGAGTAGATACTATTTTGAATTGTAGCTCATGTCCGGAAACGTACCATTTCCGCGCCACAGTACTACAAGGGGGTAGACATGATTTGGGGGGGGGGGAGGGAGAGGGAGGCTTACATTAGATCGTCTCGTGCCATTTGACGTCCATCCTACCTCTCTGACATGGTTCGAGTAACATTCACACGTGTCTGTGAGTGTTAGAACAACATGATTAAGTACACGTTTGCAGAATACACCGACATGATCCTTCCGTAGGGCGAAGTTCATGGTAATGGAAGAGATCGTTATCCAAAACGTCCGACTCCATCGAATACCCTTTTCGCCACAATTACGGAAGAGCTTCGAGAAATGGGCACTTTCATCTTCAGCAGGCGTGACTGTGATGCGACAATGAGACATCGCACATCCGAATTGGAAATTTAACTGTAAACAAAAGTGTTTGTGAAAACTGATTGCGTTTCTTTCATGTTTCTTTGTTATTAATGAGTGGAACTGTCAAACAAGTGATTTACTGGGGCATGCTAATAAATAATGAATTACCGTACTTGTAAATGTAGTCGCGTTACCAACATGTTTTGAAATGACTGAAGCAGGGAAACGGTAGGCTTCCAGGCATGAGTTCCAGTCCCCTCTAAAAGGCCTGGAAGTTTGTGACGAGAATTTCCGAACGCCCTGTATATTCACAACGTCGCAGGTTCAATGATGTCATTCGTTCGTTTCATTTCACCGAATGTACTACAGTTGTTGAAGAACATATACGTTTCAGTACGAGGATTTTTTAAGACGATGCAGTAAACCCCTCAGTAAATCAACTTTACTGGTATAAAATCTTTTATTTTTTACAAAGGTACCGGAATCCATTTAGCCGTCCATTATAAAGCGAGAATTCTGCAAAACATAGAGACAATTAAGCTCGTACGCCAGAATGAGATGGATGCTCGACCTGTGGGGTTTACTGAATCATTATCCTATTAACTTTTGTGGCACCTAATATGAAGAAATTCCTGGTGTTACATGACTTTTTGACGCAGTATTATCTAAAGAAGACCTTAAAGATGCATCATGACTTGAATCTTAGGCACAGAAACTGTTATTCTTCCAGAAACTAGAAAATACTAGTTCATAAGTGGCAGCAAGCCAAATTATAACCAGGACGCCTGCCAAGGCGCTGGTGTGTTCACACCTACCGCTATTCCAGTTACCTGCCGGTTTCCTTCTTATGAAGCAACTATAAAGTAGAAAAAAATACGTAGAAACCACCAGAGGTCGAATGAATACTGGATGAAATGTAGCACAAAAAGTTATCATCATTGAAGCATAATACAAAAAAAGACTTATTAGTCTCAAAACTGGCACTTGAATACCTATAATAGGTACGTGGGGATAAATCCACTTCTCTTCGAAAACTGATGAGCAAAGGAAAAGGAAGGAGAAAAGAATGAAACTAGAGTAGTTTTCGGAATTTACATATGCAGTCACTGTTGTCTTCCGACGCCTCCACTCGCCTCCACTCAGGTTATTCTCTCTTACTATATTCATTGCAGATGGATCGTCCAGAAGTTCATGTTGGAGCTGCAAAATCGAGAGGTCTTCAGATGTTCTTCGGCGTCAGCGAGCACACACTGACCGCGCAGAAAATAGAAAGCTGAGCCGGACGAGCGGCATTAGTTCCGCTGAATCTCATTACACTTAATCAGGATTTCTCTTGTCGAAAGAAGGCGTTAAGTAGAACGTACACTTTGCCATATTTAATTTATAGCTGTCCAGATGGGCGGACGGGTGCTTAACTGGCTTGAAATGCGTCAGACCAGGTCACGTAATCGTGAATTTCTCCCAGTTAGCGAGTTCCGACGCAAGTAATACGTTGGCTAAACTTTTGGACGCCCCTGTCACTAGTCCTTGGACCCAAAATGTTATATATGCACCTTCAAGTACAGGAACAAAAAATTTATTGGTTGAAAGAGAAAGGTTTCCCATGCTCCTGTGTCGCTAATGACTCAGATATTGACGATATTTTAAAATCTAACTCGCCTCTGTATCACTGGTTAGGCCAAAGAGCAATTAATACTCGTGTTGCTGGTGAGCTATAGAGAAGAAGTTGGGCAATCAGTGATGATGACCTGGATTTGGAGTTTTTAAAATGAGGTGCAATTTAGCAGAGTTGTTGTACTCATCCCGAGATGAGCTGCCGAAAGACACTCTAAATGAAGCTATCTGGAACATCTGCAAACTATGACAACGCACTTTTATACCAACGTACTAGAAATAAGAAAATCAGCAGCACCACACGGTGGCCTTTTACTGGGCTCATTAACAAAAGGAACAAATAGTGGATGCAATATAGCTGTTAGAAAATTCCGAAACCTATTTACAGGTAGAGAGGCGCTAGCAGATATCCATTCACTTTACTTATTTTTTCGTAATACTTCGATGAGAACAGTTAAGCGTGTGATTCACTCACTTGTAGCGTTTAGTCGAAGTAAAAGCGACGCGTGTTACAATGTAAGTGTCGAATGTGGAATTTGCTTTGCAGAGGTTCCAAATGTTAAGAAGACTAAAATAGAACACACCAAGCAAAATTCATTAAAGTTGTGGTTTTCCTTTTCTGTAGGATGTTCTGAAGCTTCTTTCTGTGCCAACATGACAAATGTGGTTTTTAGTGTCAGAGATAAAATTAAATTAAGATGGATCAGACAGGTGAGAACTCGAGGTATTCAGCATAAATAATTCTTTACAGTGGATCTACTTTCATGGCTGCCAAATATAAACAATTTGTTAGCTGCATTTGTTCCACCTCTGGATAACTGCTAAAGGCATATGCGATGAATTAAGTTGTAAAGAATCGTTCTAGTGAGAAATAATGTGCTGGCTAACGAATCCTACGATGTGACATTTTAATGAGACCAAATGCTGCTTACCTATTTACTATATTTTCAAATGGCTCAAATGGCTCTGAGCACTATGGGGCTTAACATCTGAGGTCATCAGTCCCCTAGAACTTAGAACTACTTAAACCTAACTAACCTAAGGACATCACACACATCCATGCCCGAGGCAGGATTCGAACCTGCGACCGTAGCGGTGGCACGGTTCCAGACTGAAGCGCCTAGTACGGCTCGGTCACACCGGCCGGCTACTATATTTTCCCCGTGTTTGTAGTCTTAAAAGATTTACGTCTAGAAACGTCCGTAGAATTTCCAATAATGTTAACTACACGTTTTGTATTATCACTAACACCCAATTAGTCCTGCGAATAGTTAGTTTCGCGATTTCGGCGCCTCAAGAAATATTTCTTTAGCTCAAAAACTGTGGTCCAACAATCCTTTTGTTCGCCAGATTTTTCTGGTCTCATGGTTTATTTTTTTGATTGTGTTTCGTGCAAATGATGTGAGAGTCGCTCTGTGTATGTTTAGGAGTCCCCAAAATGCATCACATTTGATTTGTGAACAAGTCAACTGTCGCTAATATTTCAGAAAGTTTCAATAAAAATATGTTTGAATAAGTTTTTGTCAGACAATTGCCGCGTCAGATTTCTGGTTAACCCAAAACTTTCAACTACTTCCCCTGTTGTCGTCTCTCGTACTAATATATCATGGTGGTTCGATTAACCCTCTGCCAGGCACTTGAATGTGATTTGCAGAGTATCCATGTAGATATGATACTTATGTATTTAGTTAGCGAAATTATGTCATGGAGACATACGAAGTCACCTGTCTTCTGTATGCTACCAGCGATTATGTCGATGTCTGAGATGGACATGGAGGTATATTAAGAGGAGCTGGAGCTACAGACTTGCACTATACGTTGCTTTGTAGCCGGCGACGCCATGTTAGATGCTCCAGAACATTAGCATACTGTTGTTTGCGATTGCTTTTTGTTTTAAAAAATGGTTGAAATGGCTCTGAGCGCTATGGGACTTAACATCTGAGGTCATCAGTCCCGTAGAACTTAGAGCTACTTAAACCTAACTAACCTAGGGACATCACACACATCCAAGCCCAGGGCAGGATTCGAACCTACGACAGTAGCAGCAGCGCGGTTCCGGGCTGAAGTATCTAGAACCGCTCGGCCACCACGGCCGGCCTTTGTTTTAATTTCTGTCGCGTGCACTCAATAGTTACTTTAAATAGTAAATGTTAGTACACCCATAAATGAATCAAGCTGGCATTTTTTATGAAAAGACTTCCATCAGAAACAAATGTTTGGGGCAACTGAAATAGTGGAAGTCGGATTTAAGTATGTGATCTCAAGCTATTTCTCTGTACCCTGAATGCGTCGAGCGCTCATCTCCATGCACCAGTAAGGGTATAATTGCTGTCCCATATACTCGTAAAACTGTTGTAGTGCACTCTGATCTCAACGCCTTATGCGATGACAGAATCACAATAGGTAGACACACGGGAAAATATTTTCGTTTCCTCACACAAACACCACATAGGTAAGTTCTTAACGCTGACGATCGAGCAAGCTGTTGAAAGTTTGAGTTTAGTAACGAATATGATGTGGCAAAAATCAGAAACATATTTAACCAAGAATATTTCCAGGAAGAACTTCACTCAAAGATGTATTGATTGTTCCAACGGGAGCGAGTCAATTCAGAGGTATTGCGAAAGTACAGTATTTCTAATGCAGCAAGCCTTTGCTCTGTCGCTATGAAACTAAAGTGGACGCAAACAATTGTCCAACTAGATTGCTTTATTTTTTTTTTTTTTTGCTAACATCATTGGATTCGGTTCACTAGAAACAGTCACAGATGTGATTGTATCGTTTACAAGAGTAACCTGTGCAACGTACCAGCAGAATTTAGCATGCTATGTCACAGGATACAAGACTTTTGCTGCTTGTAACCTATACAGTCTGACCTGAGGGCGACTTAGGTGAACAGAATTCATTCATTTTCATAAAAATTAATTAAAGTAACCTAGCTAGACAACAGTTTATTTTACAAGTGATGACAGAATGTCCCCGAAGTCAATACCTCAGTCTGAAAAGTACACGGCACACAGAATTTGGCTCTGAGCACTATGCGACTTAACTTCTGAGGTCATCAGTCGCCTAGAACTTGAATTAAACCTAACTAACCTAAGGACATCACACACATCCATGCCCGGGGCAGGATTCGAACCTTCGACCGTAGCGGTCACGCGGTTCCAGACTGAAGCGCCTTTAACCGCACGGCCACACCGGCCGGTCACACAGAATTTGGCAGACATTTTTGAAATGGCCTAATGTATACAGAACGACTAGTAGCAATGACAGTTCACTGCACCAGCCCCTTCAATGTTCATGACGTATCGCTCGATGCAATGATCCGTCGAAGAAGCCACGCGTACCTTAGTGAACGAGCGTCGGATGCAGCGTGGGTCGGTCCCTGTTAAGTGACGTAAGTGGTCCGCTTGCGGCAAGAAGCTGCTCACGGTAATCTAAACTGTATCGTAATTCACAGATAGCCGCCTATTTACGGTTTCGGTTAAAATTTTAGGCGAAGATACTTTATCGCAGTGCTTTGTTAAATCAGAAAATGAGGGTTAATTACATGGCGCTATAAAGCAGAGCGCGGTCGTCGTCCCAGCGCCAGACATGGCGCGGACCGACGTCGAGATGGTACATATTCTTGTACAAGGACTGTCCACAGCTGGCTAACCACCTCTTATATGCGACAGCGATATAACAGTCCCGATTACCATACCACTTACCTTCCCGAATATTTATGCCCGGCAGTATCAAAGGCATTTTAAAAAGCGATCAGCATTCAACATATTGACGCCCCTTACGCTCTGTGTTGAAAGACTTCGTCACTCGCAGCGTATAATTTATATCATGCAAGCCGACTCGGAGAACAAGATATTGGAGTTTCATTAAGATCAGAAAAACAAGTTCATTTCGCATATACGGCGTATTTTTCTGACACACACCGCGTTTAACTGCAGAAGTGATTGATAGCGAGATTCTTTTTTTTTCTTCCTAAGAAAAAGGTCTGAGTGAAATTTAGCGTTATTAACGCTCGGGTAATAGGACACGCACCGTTAAGAAAAATGCACATTAACCGATATAAATCGAAAATACACAAAAATTGAAAAAAAAGAATTGATGTACTAGATTGAAGGGAGGTCAATAAGCAGTAGTCGGTAAAGTTTTCAATCACCGAGAACATTGGCCACACGCGAACAGAAACTTTGAAACCAACTGGCCGTGATATAATTTGAGAATTACAGGCGCCGGGTCGTTGTGATTAAGCGTGGTCGCCTATCGCGTCGATCTGCTCTGTGGATAGATTACTTGTAAATTAATTATCACAGAATGCGAGGAAATGGCCCTAGGAGAAAGAGATTTTCGTAACGCGCCGTGTCCTTATCTGATGCATTGGCTTATTTCTTGTGCCGTCGTTTATTATAAATGAAATCACGTCGTGATTGCTTTCTTACTGAAATGCAGTTTTCCTTTTGATAAATGCGAGCGAAATGCCGCTTTCACACCAGCAACTGCTGGTGCGAAACTACAATGAATCAGTGCCTGTACGTCGTCATATATAGATCGTCCGTGACTACACGGTTTGCAGAGAAATTCTGGTGCTTGTTTTTGTTTCTCTAGCAAAAACAGCAAACGACGGGGATTTCAGGTCATAGCATTTATTATCTGAGATGTTATATTTCGAACGAGATGATGGCCACAATAGCGGTACAATAACTTTGCATTACCAATGCTAGATTTTTCCCCTTTCTTCCGGAAATTCCTGCACGTATCTCGTAATATCTTCTTCCAACGCTCCTTATATTAGCCGAAAAAATCACGCCTTCGTCCCACATACTTCACCTGTATCTCTTGTTCAACCTGTACTTTCGTGTTTCGTTTTTCCTTCTCTACGTAACATATTTTTTTCCTATGAGTGACCGGACTCATTTTTAATGCCCAATCGCACTATGGGCCGAATTACTATTTAAAATGCACACCCTCCCTTAACGAAATGGGTTACCTAATTTCCTAGATCCGACTAACGCAGGGACACATCACATTCAACGGAAAGATGTATGGCAAAACACTAGGATGACCAAAAATAGTCGCTGAGCTAATATATAATTTTTTACACTAGTTTCTTGCCAGAATATTGAATTCATTCTCTTAGTACCTTCTAATGCTTATATTGCGCATTTCATATTTCGGGCTACACATTTTTCCTTTGAAACGACAGAGACTAGAGCGTATTTATTAAATTTTTAACTTAACTTTTTCTTTTTATGTATATTTTATTTCTTTGCATTCACGGGGGTTTTGCGATGCTTTATTTCCATTTAGCATAAGTATTGGTGTTTTCTATAGTTTTTCTTCTGACTGCAGGTAGAATGTGTGTAAATATTCGGCTTGTATATATGTACTTGCGTTCCTGTTCATACCTCTAAGAGAAATCTCGATTGTTACATTAAGAAAAAAAAAATGTTAATTCAGTCTTCCGTCGGTTCTATGAGAGCAGCATTATAATAAATGAAAAGCGCTGGTTTGCTTTGTTGTGCAGTATTACTGTTATTGTGTTACGGGTTGTCAGCTTATAAGGCTGTCTTTAGACATTTATTGACTATTGTCACTAAAGAAATTACACTGTTTGTACATTGAAAAGAAGTTACACATCTTGTAAGCCGAAAACCAGTTAACACAATAAAAGAGTTACTGCAGAACAAAAGCAAACTAACACTTTTCATTTATTAAAAAAATTATTAAATATTTTAAACACATTCTGCTTGGTTTGGATTTACGAGTGTTCACTTACTAACGTTATTCCGTTGTATGTATTCCTGAGTTTTGGATCTTTTCCGTAATGATAAATGAAAAGCACCAGTTTGCTTTTGTTTCACAGTATCTTCCGTAATGCTTTATTTTCAGTAATGTGTCTCATTTAATCATTCTATACTTCAAAAATGTCACACATAAGTCTTATTCTTCCTAGACTCCATGGCTACTGTACCTTCGAAATAATGGGGTGGTGCCCTGTTCCCTTCTACATCATAACTTTACTGCGACTCGTGTTCCGAACCTGTCAGTAAGCGTTCAGTCATGACGACCATGTATTCTGCATTTTGCTAATACTAATGGAGTTGCTTCCGCCATCAGGAAAAAAGACCCTTCCGCCTTCTCTGCAGTTGAGAATGTCATCTACTTCCGCCATTGCTCTAATAGCAGATAGTCAAAAACGTATGTAGAATATACCTCTTGCTCCTATTCAAAAAAAGAAAGCAAAAACCTTTTGTGCATTTATTCAGACGCAGTGGATTCGATCTTTAATCGGTGAAATGATTCTATATATCAGTTGTCGCATCTTTCACCTGAGGTAGAGATTTGCTTTTGCGAAGGACACCATGTTAAACATGGTTGGGAGACCACATCAAATTGTAGGCTGAGTAAATCAGTTAGAATGTCGGAAGAAGGAAATACAATATCTAGTAAAAGACTGTGTTCAAACCAGCCTTCGGGTGGATGAAAGCTTGGCCTTAAATTTTTAACAACTATATTGTACGAAAAGATATGGAAAAGAAAAACTAGAGGAAACCAGAGAAGAAAGAAGTCGACGATTTGTTGGAGGTAACAAAATGTCACAATGATGCAGAAATGTAGAATTTATCGCGAAACATTGCAGCGACAAGGAATAGTCGTTCTAAACTGATTGCTCATTCTTTTGCTCATTTCCTTTTCTGTTACACTTTAAAAGTTTCGACGTAAGTGATTCTACGTACGATATTCTCTTCCAGGTTTGTTGCCGTTCCCGAGCTATTTGAAATACAGCAACTACTTCGATTCAGTTTCTTCGCAGTAGATATTGTGCAGTCCAGGTGTGTTCATTGTAACATCTGTCACCATACTTTCCGCTTGTATCGCATACATTGACATTTGTACTGGCATTAATTTGTCTAGCTGCTGCTGCCGCGTTCGCTAATAACAGCGTGTGCAAGGAACGCGTTTATCCTCCGCGTTTCAGGCAGCTGGTGCGCCTTTCCCGGTCGCGTTGCTCAATCTAATTGACAGTTTGCAGTGACGGCCGTTTTATTACCGTTCGCATTCAGCTCGGCACCGCGAAATCGCTTCAGGCGCAGATACGAACCCAGCTCGCGACTCGAACTACTCTCTGCCGTAACTGGGCAAGGTGCTTGAGAAGCAGTGTTGCGTGATCAGAATCTTGTAATTATATAGGCTGCTCCTACTACTAACGTGGGCCTACAGGGCATAAATTCGGTACGTTACATTTTAGTTGTCTGTTGATTCTTGTCTTCGACAGATCGCTTCAAAACTAGCTGAGGCGAGCTACGTGACGCAGTGGTCAGGCGGTGGACTCGCATTCTGCAGGACAGCGCTTCAGATCTCCGTCCGCCCATCTATGTTTAATTTCCTCATAGTTGCCGTAAATCACTTAACACAAATGCCGGGATGTTTACTTCGAAAAGGACACGGCTGATTTCCTTCCCCACTCTTACCAAATTGGCGCTTGTACTCCGTTTATAGATACATCGTTTTGACGCGACGTTAAACTTTCATTTTACGTACTTATTTCAAATGTCGTATCTTGATTTTACAGAATGTTCGAGAAACCTTAAAACATCTGTTGTCGGTATTTAATTTCTCTAGCGATTTATTTCACGTCAGAGACTCCTTTCAACTGACATTGAAGGCAGAAATAGATTCTTTCTCAAATGCTACAAACTTCAGTCTGTACAAAAGTTTGTAACATGACAATAGTGTAGGCGACATACGCAAAAATCGCCATTGTTACCTCTGTGTCCGTAATTTTTTTCTTCTTAGATTTCTGTAGACATGCTAAAAAAATTGCCTTTTTCCCACGTGCCGTTTACATGCGCACATTTCACGCACTGACATACCCAGTGATTTTAAAATAGTTTCAGTTCTAAGATATCTCGGTAATACATTCATGAAAATAATAATCAAAATATTTCTCGTAAACACATCTAAAGATTAAAGATACCTTCATGTGTGAGGAATAAATCAACTCAGTGATGAAGGTTCCCAATATTTTATTACTGAATAATGGGTACTGTATTTTACGATGGCAGTCTATCATTCGTTGTCCTCGATGTGTATGACATTCCCTCTACCTTTTTTTGTACACAAATCGTTCCACATAAAAGCTATGAAAATTAGCTAGTAACGTAAATGTTCACTAAAAACTCTTTCGTGGACACTAATTATTACTGTAGCATGAAACTGTTATTAAGTCCCACTAAATTAATGTTTGTATTTTAAGTTCGCAGGTAACTGGAGATTTATAGTTACTAATGTTACGTGACGGTGATCCATTTACTCTGCAGTTGCATAAGAAGCGAGCGCTCTAAGCGATTTTGCAGGAAAGCAACATACGGTCAACGTCGACCTTCCGTTCCGTTTTACTTGAGCAGTTCTATACGTTTATTGGCCACCACTCCTTGTGAATGGCATTTATGAAACTGGATCCAAATCGTAAACTGTTGTCTCCTGTCAGCGAACTTGAAAATATTGCACAAGTAGTGCGAATGAAGGAACGGGGATACCGGTAGTCTGTTTTAGCTAAATTGCATTTTTTAATAATTGCCTTCATGTTGCTACGAGTATTGAAAAAATGTTAAATCTTATTCTATAAAACCATTACAAACGTATTTTGTCCTTGAAATGGCTTCCTTTGAAAGTTGTGTTTCCCGAGAGACGGTTGCGACCCACAGAAGCTGCAGCCGAGACGGAGACTTCAACGCCTGCATAGGAGAGCAACTCATTGGATCTTCGTGTCCTATCTAGAAGAGATTGAAAATAATTTCACGGAATAATCTTAGAGTGTGAAACGTACTTGCACTGCAATAATAATTTAGAAAAGCAACTAATTTCCATTTCCAAGAGGTGACTGACAGTACGGCTTCTAGCGTAAAAACATTTATCAGTCTCCCAGATGTGAATGGCTATGTGAGAAAATGGCTGCTCACTTTACAGTGGGGGAACAAAACGCAGTGGATGGGGATGTAATGACTAACGTTATTAACACAAAAAGTAAGACCACGTTTTACTGCAAGCCATTTGAAATAATTGAATTATAGCTATGTTTCTAAAAAAATTATTGAAGTTTTTGAAGGACAATCATAAAATTCAGAACATTTTTAATTCATATTCACTTTCTCTTAACAGAAAATCTACGTAAATTTACAGTAGCCGAAGGTTCTGCGGACGTACGGTGTCTCTTATTTGCTTAATTATCTAAGCTAACGTGTACAACCGAAGTTGGATATGTATGTGGAGCCATTGCTACACTTTCCAGCTAGAATTTTTATTGTCTTTTAGTAAAACACAGAACAAAAAACAGCAATAGCACGACTGTATGCACAGTTGTTGCCCATAGTAACAACTGAGGAGACAATTTTTTGAGAACGTTGTCTTGATTAGATTTTGTATGATATAACCAGCCTTTACACTGAAATCCTCTTTCATAAAAGGGTTGCGCGATCTACGTCAAGAATATAGATTAACAGACTGTTAAGAATTATAAATTAACATCGTGCGAAGATTTTGGTCGTTGTTTCGGTTATTTCCTTTCATTTCTGCTTTGAAGAAATACAGTAAACCATTTTATCATTTGTCGTAATTTTGTTCATACCTGGAAATTGATGCTGGAACCGGGAGTCGAAGCCGGGATCAGATCCTTCATACCGTACCACCTAACCACGTGACATGCCTCGAATGACTGTCAAATCTATCGTCCAATTAACGTAGAAACCCACATCCAGGTTGTTTCTTCCAGGTTATTACCATCCGTATTTGATGTAATTTTGACTGTTACCGCGACACCGAAAATGTAATTATATTAAATTTCAGCCTCCAGTTGCATAAGCAAAGAACCTTTATCTAGGTTACGGCTATAATAATCTAGCGTTCTTCAGAAACGTCACAATATAAAATTAAATTAACACATGTCAGACATTGGCCTTGTCAAACTTAAAATGTTAGTACTACAGTACATAGTCATGAGACTGTGTCACTTCTAGTAGAAATCTTCTAGTAGAAGTTAGTTGGGCCTTCTGAAACTATAGGGTGATTTCATGATGATGTTACTAAGTTTCAGGTACGATGGAGAAGGTTAAATGTATCCATGTGATGCAAGGGACCTCGTAGGAAGATATAACAGAACATCGTTCTGATACCTCTCACTGTGGAATACGCATACCGGTACTGTTGTCGCTGAGATTGTAGGGTAGGCACCCTTCAGAAGTGGTAATATGGACCAAAACAAGAAAAAAAGTCCACGGCTCTAAAATACATACCTAAAACGCTTTGGGCACTTGTTCAGTAGAAGAGATGTATCGAAATTTGCACCGTTTGCTCTAACGCAGTTATTGCATTGCTCAATCATCCCGTCACGACCAAGTCCATCCGCTGCACGCGTGGCGAGGTACGTCATTTTGTGAGTCACATGTTCAACACTTCTCATCCATTTTTGGGGTTCTTCCCAACATTTGCGACCCGATATGTCGTACGTTAAATTATTTGTCTCAGCGTCATCTACTTGGCTTCAGGTGTTTTTAAACGTCAATAAGAAGTACCCTTTATGTACCTGGCACTGTTGTTATTATATATACTAAGATGGTATCTGTTCTTTCCGACATGTCCGAAAGAACAGATACCATCGGTCACCATGCAGCTCGTTAGAATGAAATTGCAATGAAATGAACACCCTTAGCTGCTTACAGGCGTTGACATACGTCAGCGGGGACAGATGAAAATGTGCGCCCCGACCGGGACTCGAACCCGCGATCTCCTGCTTACATGGCAGACGCGCCGCGAGTAATGAGTATAATGGGCGGGGGCACTACGAATATAGTGCGGGACGATACGTTGAGAATGTGGGTTTCGCGGGAGACGTGCCAGAGATAAATCCCTGCAGTCGCGCTATCCTCTGTGTCCTCGGTGGCTCAGATGGATAGAGCGTCTGCCATGTAAGCAGGAGATCCCGGGTTCGAGTCCCGGTGGGGGCACACATCTTCATCTGTCCCCGTTGACGTATGTCAACGCCTGTAAGCAGCTAAGGGTGTTCATTTCATTGTAACTGTTGTTATTATCATTGCAGGGTAGGCAACTTTCAGGGGTTATAGTATGGCCAAAAAGAAAAGGTGTAGTAAACATGGGCTCTAAAATGCCTGCCTTAAGAGCTATGACCACTTGTTTATCTTTGCTACTCTGAAACACATCTCTTCTGCTCAATAAGTGCCCATAGCTCTTAACGTATGCATTTTAGAGCCCTTGTTTATTAGAAGTTTTTTTCTTGTTTTGGCCCGTAGTACCACCTCTGAAAGTTGGCTACCCTACAATCCTGGCAACAATAGCTCCGGTGCATGTATTCCAGTGCCATAGATATGAGAACAATGCTGTCTTATAACTTTCGACTCGGTCGTTTCCGGACTCTTTCCCATTAGCCCTGAAAGTTTGGAACGCCATCACAAAATCATCATATACATTTAAGATTTTTTTTCGGTGCACATTGTTTTCGACGTGTCGCTGTTACAGAGAGTTATAAATAATGGAGGTGAGATAGTGCTTCAAGCAACACCACTGTGCGCGAGTTAGTGGTGCCGCCTCGCACAAATGCGACAATTTTTAGTGTGGAGAGGACGTACGCCGATGGGTGGCGGTCCGCAGCGCAGCGCCGCGCCTCGCCGCTCCGGGCCGGTCCTTTGTCCATAAGACACTGGCGTGGCGCGGCCTCCAGCCGGCCGGATTCCTGTCGGCCGTGTCCATTAATGGGCGCGCGCCGTAACAAGCGAGGGGGCAGGTGACCGGCGCTGGTGACGATGGGGAGGAAGGCGCGCGATTTACGGCCGCGACGCTCCGGCCTCGCCTCACTCTCCGCTCTCTTCAGTCTTTAAGTCAAACCGGTTTCCTTTTTAGAGTGTTTATAGTTACGTGTCGGTGGTTTCGATGCTGATATAGTTGGTGTCGTGCTGGCGGCCAACAGCAGTCGCGGCGGCGGCGTCAGCGACGGCCTAAAAAAGAGAGGAGAAGCTGCACAAAAAAAAAGGAGGGAGAGAGAGAAAGAAACGAAAACGCGCGGCCGGCCGGGCCTGCGACCGCGTTGCGCGAGGAGCGGAGAGGGAAAAAGAAGCGCGGTAGTGGCAGGGGGGAGGGATAGGGGAGGAGAGCGACGCCGGAGGAGGCGGCGTGGGCGCGGGAGGGGCGCCGGGGACAAAGGGATGCGTGATCCGGTGAACTTTACTGCCGCGACCTGCCGTCTCCCTCGTTAGAGCGCGCCGGCCGCTGCTACCGCCAGCCGCCTGCGAACAAGGGCGCCTCCCCTGGCCCTGCCTCTCCACCTCCACCCTGCTACGCCTTATTCGGCCGCACACTCTCCTTTTTCCTACTTCTGCATCTAAAAGATTTACATCTCACACCATCTGCAGTGCGCCTCACCAGATTGCCATAGCTACCGTTCCACGCCGACCGCTATTTACACTGAGGTGACGAAAGTCATGGGATACCTTCTGATGTATCGGACTTCCTTTTCCTCGGCGTTGTGCAGCTACTCGACGTGACATGGACTGAACAAGTCGTTGGAAGCCCCAGCAGAAATATTGAGCCATATTGACTCTATAGCCGCCAATAACTCTGAAAGTGTTGCCGGTACATGATTTTACGCACGAACTGACCTCTCGATCACGTCCCGTTCAGCTTATATGGGTGTCCAGTTCTTTCGCTCGAATTGTCCAGAATGTTTTTCAAACCAGTAGCGAATAGTTATGGCCTGGTGACATGGCGCAATGTCATCCATAAAAATTCCATCCTCGTTTGGGAAGACAATGGCTGCAAATGATCTTCAAGTAGCCGAACATAACCATTTTCAATCAATTATCCATCTAAACACAGTCCTTACCATTACTGAACCACCATTAGCTTGCACAGTGCCTTGTTGACAACGTGGGTCCATGGCTTCGTAGGGTCTGCGCTACATTCTAACCTTACCATCAGCTCTTACCAACGGGAATCGGGACTGATCAGACCAGACCACGTTTTTCCAGTCGTCTAGGGTCCAAACGACATGGGCACGGTCCCAGGAGAAGCTCTGCAGGAGGTGTCGTGCTGTTAGCAAAGGTACTCGCGTCAGTCGTCTGCTGCCATAGCCCATTAACACCAAATTTCGTCGTACTGTCGTCGTATGTCCCACATTGATTTCTGCAGCTATTCCACACAGTGTTGCTCGTCTGTTAGCACTAATTTATGAAAACGCCTCTGCCATCAGTCGTTATGTGAAGTCCGTCGGCCACTACGTTTTCCGTGGTGAGAGGTAATACCTGAACTCTGGCATTCTCGGCACACTCTTGACACTGTGGGTCTCGGATAATCGAATTCCCTAACCATTTCCGAAACGGAATGTCACATGCGTATGGCTCCAGCTACCATCCCGCTTTCAAAGTCTGTTAATTCCCACTGTGCGACCATAATCACGTCGGAAACATTTTCACACGAAGCACCTGAGTACAAATGAGATCTTCGTCAAAAGGCTGCCCTTGTATACCTTGTGTACGCGATACTGCCGCCCTCTGTATATGTGCATATCGCTATCCCGTGCCTTTTGTGACCTCGTGACATAAGGGGCGATCAAAAAACTTCCGTTCAGAAGCCGTACAGTCCAGAATCGGTGTACCAATCAGGCAAAATCACTGTGAGCATTGAGGCTTTCATCCCTCCCGAAGCACCAGGTTTCGTAAAACACCTAGATCTGTTTCGTGAAGAAGTCTGTAATCGTCAGCTGCCCACCCTCACCCGACAGGAATCGTCGAGCCTTCAAGGGCTTTCTTAAGAGAGAGAAGGTGTGATAATCGCGTGGTGAGATATAAGGGCTGTAGGGCGTGTGCTCGAGTGTCTGCCGCTTGTAATGTATGAGGCTGGTCTCCTACATCGGCCGTCGTCTTCTGTCGAATTGCGACCACCACTGGCCGTGCTGTTCTAGGCGCTTCAGTCTGGAACCGCGCGACAGCTACGGTCGCAGGTTCGAACCCTGCGTCGGGCATGGATGTGTGTGATGTCCTTAGGTTAGACAGATTTAAGTAGTTCCAAGTTCTAGGGGACTGATGACCTCAGATATTAAGTCCCATAGTGCTCAGAGCCATTTGAACCATTTATATGCTGAATGTACTCCAATGTCTGTCTCCCTCAATAGGTTTTAGCCCCTATAGCTCCCTCTAGAACCACTGAAGTCATTCCGCGATGTCTTAACACATATCCTACCATTCTGTTCCTTTTTCTTGTCAATAATTTCCAAAAATTCCTTTCCACGCCGATTCTGCGGAGAACTTCCTCATTGCTTACCCTGTCAGTCCACCTACTTTTCAACATTCATCTATACCACCACATCTCAAATGCTTCTATTCTCCGTCGTTCCGGTTTTACTAAAGTCCATGTTTCAGTATCACATAATGCTGTGCTCCAAACCTACATTCTCAGAAATTTCTTCCTCAAATGATGGCTGTGTTTGACACTAGCAGACTTCTCTTGGTCAGGAATTCCCTTTTTGCCAGTAACAGTCTGCTTTTTATGTCTTCCTTCCGCCGCCCGTCATGGGTATGTTGCTGCCTAGGTAGCAGAACTTCATCTACTTCGTGATCACTAACGCTGATATTAAGTTGTTCTCGCTGTTCTCATTTATGACTACGTCTTACTACTTTCATCTTTCTTCGATTTACTCTTAATCCATATTCTGTACACATCAGACTGTTCATTCAGTTCAGCAGATCCTGTGATTCTTCTTCACATTGCTACCATTCATTAGCGAATCTTATCATTGATACCCTTTCACCTGGAATTTCAATTCCACTCTTGAACCTTTCCTTTTATTTCCGCCATTGCTTCTTCGCTGTATAGATTGAGCAATAGGGGCGAGAGACTGCATCCGTGTGTTCCACACTTTTTAATCCAAGTACTTCGTTCTTGGTTGTTCCTTCTTGGTTTTGTACATACTGTATGGTTCAAATGGCTCTAAGCACTATGGGACTTGACGTCTGAGGTCATCAGTCCTCTAGAACTTAGAACTACTTAAACCTAAGTAACGTAAGGACATCACACACACTCATGCCCGAGGCAGGATTCGAACCTGCGACCGTAGCGGTTGCGCGGTTCCAGACTGAAGCGCCTAGAACCGCTCGGCCATATCGGCCGCCTCGTACTGTATAGTGCCAGACTTTGCTTGTAGCTTACCGCCTCGTATAATACCAATTCTCTGGCATAGATTCAGTATACTGTGGATTATGAAAATGAACTTTTCACTGGTAGGCAGTGGTTCGAAGATTCCGAACTGATACAGTGCGACGATGCGGACGTTTATGGAATTATTATCTTATGCTTAACCTGCACTTACTGACGTTTGATTTCCTGTCTTTGTAATATTTTCGCCGCATTTTTGCGTCTCACCGGACGCGCCCTTCGTGATCCGTGCGCGACATAGCTGCCTAAAACGTCATAAACAAAAGACTCGATCTCGCTACTAGCTCTCCTGGGGGACAACGTCGGACGCCCCGGGCGCTACATCTCACTCCGGAGAAGTGAACAAAGCTGAATTCCAACATTCTTTTGTTTACAAGGAAAGAAGGAGGTCAGTCTGCGCCTGGGGGAGGCGGCGAAGAAAAAGAAGAGGGAGACACGAGGAAAAACAAGGCATTCTGCTACAAGCCTTTCGAATTAAGGTACACGAAACGGAGGCATCCAGGACATCCGAGGCCCGCGGCGAGCGTCAGCATCCATCACCGGATAGAATCGTCAGCGCCGACCGGGCCCGGGACATCGCCACCCGCTGATTTATGTTCCGCCGCCGTCCATCAATCCAGCCGCGCCATCGTCAACCGCTCCCCAGCCCCTGTTGCCTTGTCTTAGGGAGCTGCGCTGGCGATCGCTGATCCACAGTTGTGCGCTATGAGTGCCGCCGGCATTGTCGTTCCGCGTCGCCGAGTTACAGGCAGCTGTTGCTTAGAACACGTTATAAAAGCTTTAGCATTTGATGCATGTAAGATTTCCACCGTTGTTGCGGCTATAGGAAACGCAGTCATATGGTTAATTAGAGGAAACGTTTTCTCGGACTGCAATTACGAGGGACGTTCAGTAAGTAACGCAACATATACTTTTTTCTCGGCCTTCTTCGGTTGAAGAGATGAGAGGTTTGTTGCGGGACAATGTGTAATATTCCCTCTTCAGCCTCTATAGTTTCGTAAGATCCGATAGGTCGCGGAGCCAAACGTAGTCTTCAAAATGGCGTCTGTAACGGAGGAAGAGGTGGGAGAGGAAGTTAATGTACAACATCCCGACAACAACGAGGTCATTAGAGACGAAGTATAAGCTCGGATTACGGAAAGATGGAGAAGGAAAGCGGTCGTGCCTTTGCAAAGGAACCATCCCGGCATTTGCCTTAAGCTATTTAGGGAAATCATGGAAAACCTAAATCAGGATGGCCAGACGCGATTTTGAACCGTCGTTCTTCCGAATGCGAGTTCACTGTGCCGTGCCGACCACTGCGCTACCTCGCTTGGTCTGCGTGCGTTCCAAGCAGAGACCTGTCATCGAGTTTTCTTCGGCCGAAAACCAGAGCATCGCAGATATTCGTAGGCGCTTGCAGAATGTCTACGGGAGACCTGGCAGTGAAAAAAAGCACGGTGAGTCTCTGGGCTAGGCGCTTATCATCCTCGCGACAAGGTCGCTCAAACCTGTCGTACCTCCTGCGTGCTGGCCGGCGAGGGCACACAGCCGTTGGAACGTGCGGACACTCTCCTTCAAGGTGCTCCTTCTCCATGTCAAGTCTGCGTACGAGAGCAGAACATAAGACTTCATCGGACTGTTCTTCCTTATCCACCCAACTGCCCGGAACTCGCTCCTTCTGCCTTCCATCCGTTTGGTGCGATGAAAGATGCATTTCGCGGGAAGCAGTACGTGGGTGATATGGAGGTTATTGATGCAGCAAGACCTCGGCTCTGACGTCGACCAGCAGAGTAGTGACATGCGGGCACGCATGCCCTCCCAGAAAGGTGGCATAAGGCACTGAACGGAGATTATGTTGGAAAACAGAACTGTGTAGCGAAAAGAGTGGGGAATCATATGGTGTATTGTCATACTGAATAAAACGAATCTGCTTTCAGAAAAAAAATGTGTTGCATTACTCACTAGACGCCCCTTGTTCTTCATTTAATTGTACCATGATCGATTTCAGAGCTCCTAGTCTTATCATCAGATCTACTTGATAAACGTGTGGTACGTTCACGTTAGGACCATGCGTTGTTCTTCAGTAATGTACACTGTCAAATCAGGGATTCACTGGACTACTCACGAAGCGACGTAACTAGCGATTGGTTGCAGAGTGTATGAAATGTATTCACAACTGCGAGTATGGACAACTATCAGCTGTACAATGGAGTGACTGCAATGAAAATCTGTGTCGGACAGGGACTATACCTTGGATTTCCCGCTTGTCTCGTGCAGTCGCCTCACCATTAGGCTATCCTAGCGCGCTTCGCAGCCAAACCCGAACTTCCGTATGTCGTCAATCATATGTGCACAACATACACTCATACATCAGATACCTGTATTTCCGTACAGGAGAGATATTTTAACAGTAAGTCGCTTGGCCGGCGTCTGGGGATAATAATAGTAATAATAACAATCGCTGTCAAATCAGGGACTTATAGCAACATTTACGAAGCGACGTCCGAGTGGCGCTAGTATAACATACCGCTCATTAATTCGTTGTAAATGTATCAGGTATATCTGATGTTGAAGCTAGAAACCTCAAAATCGAGCATGGATTTGTCACGTCGTATTCACACTCATGACCAAATCAGAAGCCAGGATTATGAGTGAAATACAACACGTAGCCAGGACAGGACAGAACTGAACTGAAATCTTGGTCAGAGACTGTTGCTGTCTATGGAGACATCGAATATTTCAGAATATACAAAGATTAACAAAATAAAATTTTCGAGAACCTTCCAGAAATGTCAAATACTAAGTAACATATCATTGTTGGTGGTTGGATTTGAAAGGGCGACCCGCAGCACTGCAGCCGGTGTCGCTAACCGCTTCGCCACAATTCATGCACCACCGCTCGCGGCAAAATAAAGACCATTAATTGCAGTTCGAGAGAAATTCTTCATTTTTCTCTTATTATTATTTGATATAAATTTCGTCTGTTACTGAATCACCCAGCTGAGCGGGCACTGTATCCGACTGCCACAGGATAACCAGAACCCATTCCTGGTTCTATTAAGAATTATTCATTGATGCGAGGACAAAGAGTATCCTGAGCCCAGCGAGGATAATGGAGGCGTTACTTTAAGCTCTGGTTTCGAAAAACTAGCAAAAGGATCGGTATGTTAACAGAATGGTCTATTTACTGACTAGCAATGAACGACAGTGATCAATGGGTAGCGCGTGACCCACGAGGCTTAATGGCTTTTTTTTCCGTTATTGTTTTTGCTTTCAGTTTTACAATCATACAGCGGTCTATAATGTTTGAAAAATACTCTTGTTTAATTACATGATCACAATGTCACATTTTCACAAAGTGGTGCCCCGCAGCTCGTGAATTCTTGAAGAACGTCGTGTTTACCGCGAACAGCTACTGATAAAGTTTCTTTATTTAATAACCAATTACGGTCCACAGACCATTGCCAGGCTCATAAAAGCATTTGCATCATCATATTAGGCGTTGTAAAATCATTATCAGATAATAAAATCAACGAATTCGTTTTGTTGTCACATAGCGTCATAAACTCTGCCAGACAGTGCACTTACTCATGCTGCATTAACAATCAGCATTAGCGCTAGGTACGAAGGCATTCTAAGGTAGATTTATATTACTGGGTGACGAATTTGTAAAGCCTAATAAGATGATATAAATGTTTTTATGAACGTCGTTGTGGTCTGTAGACAGAAACTGGTTGTTAAAAATAAATAAATTCTATGAGCTGCCTTTGGCGATAATCATGGCGTTTTTAAAGTATCACATATTGAAGTTACAAGCATCATTCCGTTCATAAAAACACATAACGAGTTTCGCATGAAATACCGAAACAACCCTAGTTAGGTAACGAAAAGCCAGTCCAGTTGCTAATGAGAACTTCATTAAATCCACAAAGGATTTCGGCCTGTATATCAGGCCATTTTCAAGTGGAATTGAAACTGCCATTGTCAATGCATAATAAGATGGATATATAAATATTCGACGTAGTAGGAGATGAAAAACAAAGCCTAGATATTCACAGTATAGGTACAGAAAGAATATGTAATTTGCATATGGTATAGAGAAGAAACTTCAAATGATAAAGTAAAAGTCAAGTGGATATAAAAAGTAATGTGCCCAATGACGTCACGAGAAAAGTGCGCGTGTTATGGTTATGAAAAGTGTACAGTTCGAAGCATTAAAACTATTGAGATGCTTAGCTTTAAATATAGTTATATTCTCACATGTTCGATATCTCAAACTGCATGCTTTATCAAAAAAGGCAAAAAAAAACTTTGAAAATTTAATGAAAATGTAAAATACTTACAGTGGGCGGGGCGTGCAAGTCGAGTGTGAAGTACCGTCCTCTAGCGTCCAAAAGTTGGAACATAGGGAACTGCAGAGGGGGCTAGCTCAGCTTGGATGCATCGTGGACTGCTGGTATATTTACAGACATCTGGATCAGGAACGAACTTGGAGAGCAGCTGTCAATAAAGGCGCGGCAGATGTTCAAGGAACTGTTGTGTCTAAATGTCTACTGTTCGTTGTGCGTCTCTTCCTTCGATATTTTCAGGTGGTCGTAAATTCCCGTCTCTTCATACATGTCCACAAAATACCCCTTCTTCATTAAGTGAAAATACAGTTTCGGATTCGGCGCTTTCCGAACATGGAGAAACTAATAACACTATTTAGGTTCATGACATCTCGTACAAATACACAGACTATGGAAACACACAATATCAGGTATATAAACAATGGATTAATAAACAAAAGTTACTTTAACGTCTTGTATGTCTTCTTCGGAAGAGCTAGGACTGTCAGAGTTCCGCTTTCTCCACCACAAGGTAATTCGACAATAACATAAAAATCCTAATGTCTGCTGTTGCCATGAGCGTTTTCACGATGATTGGTAAAACTGTTATCGTTATAAGCCATAACTGTGAGTATATTTCTTAGAAACCAAGCACACCTCAATGAAACTTCTTCAGGCAACAAAGTTTTACACGTCTGGCGATCTCTTTCTTGAGCGAGAAAAACGGATGTAATTGTACACTGTTGTTAAGAAAAGTCTGTTGCTTGAGGTAAAGTATTTAATTATACCATTCCGCCTTCAGTCGCTGTTAATCTTCGCCACTATTCTGTCTTTTTCATTCTGGTGCGATAGCTTTGCGTCTCCGAGAACAAGGAGAACAGCACATGTTGCAAATATTTTTTTTTTTTTTTTTTTTTTTTAAGAGACACTCCGTATGCAGCGTCGGTTTTCAATTATTCCAGTTTAGTTGTCTACGTTACAAGATTACTTGTTATAACAGTTCAACTGATACTCTGCCCGATTTCGCAGTCGTATCAAATAGCCCTATATTTTTTATAGCGTCGAAAGAACACTACCAGATAAACACTAATCTTATGTATGTGTCTTTAGGCCTTCATATTTTGCACGGTTCTATGGGACTTAAAAAGACAAACACGAAGGAACAGCTCCCCATTGAAATCATGCTTGTCAAGACGGAATTCTTTCCTCCTATCGAGAGCTCGAGCGACGTCAAGATATTATTCATGCACTTTGTAACGGTTAATGCATGATGTGGGCGCGGTAGCACATAAATCTGTCACTAATTTATGTTAGGTAACCTGGTTTCACCTGTGTCAAGTGGCTCAAATTAGTCTGCCCTTCTGAAAAATAATTGATACGTTGCCATTTGCTGACTCCGAAGGCACGTCTTACACGTAATTAACTGAATATTCGCTACAGTTTTTCAGATTTACGTTTCGAAACGACAGCTTTACAGGGTAAAATAACAGCTTAGAAACTCTGTCACAGATTAATGTGCTGTTGACGATATAGAGAATAGATCACTGGTACAAACGAAGGAAAAGAAATAAACTATAGCACGGATGTTCGTTCATTAGAAATTGCTGAGCAGTACCTTAGAAATCGAAACGAATATGTTCGGGTCGGAATTTGAAACTGAGGGATTCTCCCAAATATGAATTGTTTTACCTTCAGTGGTGCTCGGCACGACGGGTAGATCATTTCTGAGGCTTACTGTGATTGTTGTAAATTTTCCATGTAATTTCTGTCGGTAAGCTGCAAAATAGCGATTTCTATGTTATAGAATTTTCATTAATCATGTGTCCATCTCAACTGTGCAAAGCATGCCGGAGATTTCACAGTATTGGTGGCGACCTTTGCAACATCTTCTGGCGTGTTCCGATTCACATGCATCTGATATTCCTCTTTGTTCAGTGTAGGTTCACAAACCCACAGGGTAGTTCCGAGGTCTGAGTGCAACTGAATTCGCTGTTCGTGCTACAAGATGCCTGCTAACAACGTTTTTAAGCCCGTGTCTTTCAAGGTGACTGTGACATGCTTGTAAAATACGCAGCCGTTGTCATAGTATACAGGAAAGTGGGCTGGATTTGCGTCGAATCCGCGAAATTAGGATGAGAGATCTGTTTTTCGTGAATCTGCTTTCATATTGTGTATAACACTCATTTGGACAAGTGCTTGTATCGTTTACACGTTTCAGTCTCGGGCGTGCGGTAAATGAGCAGTTAAAACACGAAAGCGACAATATTTTTTAAAATTGGATGTTCAAATGCTCATTCAGAATAACCCTGTAGACAAACATAAAGAGGTATGCTACATTCTCAGAGTATCAAAGAGCTATTTCAAAACGCTAACTCAATATGACTTTAACATAGATTTTTGTTTTGAGATACTCTTACTGATTTCAGCGTAATTCTTCGTGCTAATCTACCAGAGACTAAGTATTTGGTTTGCATTTTTTAATTTTTATCGGCTTAGGGAAATATTTATAGCTAACAACCCTTTATAGTGACAAATAAATAAAATATAACAAGTGATACGTTTCTACAACACAAATGAGCAATGTAGTTAGAATTTTTACAATTCCTTTTTTTATGCTTCAGTTCATGAGAACAGGAACTGGGCACCGCAAATGCAAGTTCCAAGAATTCCTTTTTTTTTTAATGAGGAAGATGGGTTTCTTATCTAAATCTTTCATGGAATACACTAGTTGTTTTTCCATTTCCTCGTGAAAAGTGTTCTTGAATCTGGCCTCTGACGAGTTCAAATGGTTAAAATGGCTCTGAGCACTATGGTACTTACACTGGACTCGCATTCGGGAGGACGACGGTTCAATCCCGCGTCCGGCCATCCTGATTTAGGTTTTCCGTGATCTCCCTAAATCACTCCAGGCAAATGCCGGGATGGTTCCTTTGAAAGGGCACGGCCGACTTCCTTCCCCGTCCTTCCCTAATCCGATGAGACCGATGACCTCGCTGTCTGGTCTCCTTCCCCAAAATCACCAACCAACCTAACTATGATACTTAACATCTGAGGTCATCAGTCCCCTAGAACTTAGAACTATTTAAATCTAACTAACCTAAGGACATCACACACATCCATGCTTGAGGCAGGATTCGAACCTGCGACCGTAGCAGTCGCGCGGTTCCAGACCGTAGCACCTAGAACCGCTCGGCCACCCCGGCTGTAGGTTGCAGTAGTTACTCAGAGTCGAACAGGCTTGCACAAGATTGGGTAGCGTGGAGAGCTGCATAAAACAAGTCTTTGGACTGAAGACAACAACAACAACAACAACAACAACAATAGCAACGAAATTAATAACTTACCTTAAAAACGCATGTCACAGGCCTCAAATTATCTTCATTGTGCTATAGCAGCCACCACCAGGCACTCACAGCAGATACAGTACTGAATAGAGGAAGAATATATCCAGCTCCAGTGCATATGAGTACACAAGCTTGCTGCTGCTTACTGTGCGCTTCTGCCATACAGAGGCGGAAAGTGAAATCACAGTAGTGGCCGATACTGTAAGTCATCAGATACTCCATGCCTCTCCCCTGTCCGTGGGACAATGGTTTGTGGATAGAAACTTTCCTGAAATGGACTAGTCTTCCCAGAGTACCAGCCTGGATCTAGTGGAACACCTGTGGGATGAGGCAGAATGTCGACTTTGTTTCGAACCCGTGTCCAACATCCTCTGGTTTCGGCTCTTGAGGAAGAATGGGTTGCTATTCCTCCACAGACATTTAGACACCTCACTAAAAGCGTCCCATCATGAAGACGAAGTGTGGACACACCGCATATTAATCTCCAGTAATAGGTGTCCGGATACTTGTGAAGGTGTACGCAGGTGTGCCTCCAAATGTTCATTCTGAGAAACTTTCTTAATCGTATTACTCTGTTCTTTCTAGTGGCACCGTATGGTGGCCGTTGGGCTCAATTTTGACGGCCGGAGGGACGACAGAGATGTGGGTCAGAGTTTGAGGTGCGCGCGATTGGCAGACAGGTGCTCGTCGCGAGTGCTGACGTCAGCCGGCCCGCACCTTGCGGCTGTCACTTTGCAGATCCGGTTCCCCTCACGCAGGAATACGGTGCCTGCCCATTGTTCCGCGAGCTCTCCGGCCGGCCGCGCCGGGCAATGGATCTGTTCCAGATCTCCGTTTACTTTTATTGCTCACCCGTTTCTGAAATACTGCTACATTCTTGCTCGTTCCTTTCCGCTGAATGGCTGAGATATCGCGGGGCGCGTCGACACTGGAAATGTGTATCAGTTTTTTGGAATTTATTGTCCTGTCTTAAACAGGAGGAGGATTTTAGTGCTGAAATATGTGACAACACGGCCAATCAGATTCGATCTTGTACCAGGTGCATTCGTGGCGTTTTCAAAGAGCTTGAAGGTTAACTCTTGTTACACCGTACACAAGTCTTGGCCTCTTAGGACAAAGAAACTGGCTAAATGCTTGCATGGTATATTTCCTTCGCGCGTTGCTGCATCCAACCTGCTATTGCGAAACGTGTTGTCGCCTTAACAAGCCTGTCTGGTATGTTATTAGCTGATGCTGCACCTGAAAGAAGTATGATCGGGCTTAAACATACCGTAGACGTTAAGATTATTAATGAAGCATTACTAGTTCAGTCAGTTGTGGGACTTGCGAAGGGTACAAATCAGGATATTATTTTGGGGAAGCACGGAACACACAGGTTTGTGTGAGCGTACTTCCAGCATAAGAGCCCAGTGCTTGAAACACTACTGCTTTGGCGTAACAGATTTATGTACCTGAGTACCTGAGTACATGTAGCTCAGTTTGTAGAGCACTTGCCCGCGAAAGGCAAAGTTCCCGAGTTCGAGTCTCGGTCCTGCACACAGTTTTAATCTGCCAGGAAGTTTCATTATTTGGAAATATTAAACCGTTAAATATAATCTCAATCGTGCGAAATGGCTGCATGTCGAAGTAACTATTGATTGTGGCGCTATCGTTATGGTGCATTGGGCTCCTGTCACAGTGCTGCTAAAACTTGCTGCTAAAACTTCTGCTTAAGGCTCACTGAGCGGAAGTGTTGAAGAGGCGTATGTTGTCCTTGGCTGCTCTTCCGACCATTAATATGTTTCCTAAACTGGAGCCGCTACTTTTCCTTCAGTTGTACATATGCAGACTGAAGCGACGAATGCAAATTTGCACCAAAGCCAGGATTCGAACCTGGGGCTCTTGTTCACTAGGCAGATACGCTAACCACTACGCCACTCTGGCACAGCGGCTTTGCACAAACGCGTGGACTACCCTAGCACCCCTCCCTCCTCAATCCAAATTCCCATTCACACCTCAGACCACTTGGTATTCGCCACTGTGCCTCGGTGGCGTAGTGCTTAGCGCATCTGCCTTGTGATCAGGAGACACGGACTTTAATCCAGGCCTTGGTACGAACTTTCATACGTTGCTTCAGTCTGCATATATACGTCATAGATGTTTGAGCCTTGAAAAGGTATCTGGAAACGCATAATTTCATTTTATAATCCTTAAATTGTCCATACGAGACTGAATGAAACCAGTTTTAGTTCTGATGTGAATTTTAAAATTTTTCCGGCGAATTGACTGTTCAAACAAATTTCGGGCTTGCAGCCGGTCCTCGTTTAATACTTCGCACGATATTTCAACTGGACACCTGCCAGTCATCTTCAGGTGAGCCGTCGCGACGGCCGTCTGCGACGGCTCACCTGAAGATGACTGGCAGGTGTCCAGTTGAAATATTGTGCGAAGTATTAAACGACGACCGGCTGCAAGCCCGAAATTTGTTTGAACAGTTTTAGTTCTGCTTTCACTAAGGATTTCTTGGTAGTACTGGATAATGTACTGGCGCCTTTCCCGTATACGCCCGATGTGCTGATATCTGTGGCACACGAACGACCTAAAACCTAGTGAAATATGCTTCACCACTATCTACAAAAAGCTTTGGACAGTTTTTTCATGACACGAATACACACTTAAAAAGTAATGGTAAAAATGATTCACTCACGTAATCCTACGCTCATGTAAAAGGATGTGGTACTATATTTACATTGACAGACGTTACAGGTTCGCAGAACAGTATGTTTCTCTGTTTTAAGTGTAGAGGAAAACAAATGGTTCAAATGGCTCTGAGCACTATGGGACTTAACTACTGAGGTCATCAGTCCTCTAGAACTTAGAACTATTTAAACCTAACTAACCTAAGGACATCACACACACCCATGCCCGAGGCAGGATTCGAACCTGCGACCGTACCGGTCACGCGGTTCCAGACTGTAGCGCCTAGAACCGCTCGGCCACTCCGGCCGGCTAAGTACAGAGAAACAACGATCCTGTTGAATAATTACTGATGCCTGAGTCTAACCTCCGTTTTCACAGAATGGTTGTCCATTCATTGAACTTGAGTTACTCTAGTAGTTGCTGTGACAGATGAACAGTGATAACAGTTCTACGTCGCATTGAACGAAGTGTGTACATGGAATGAAAACTGAGTCTGCTGGAATTATTTTAGATACATTAGAGCCAGAGCATACTGTCACACTGTTATGTATTCCTTCTCGAGACTAGAGAACAATAGGGGATCTTAAAATGTTACACTGAATGTTTCATATGATTCCCTCCGAATTTGTCTATATTAGTGGTCGTCAAATTTTTTCCCCAAGAGCCAGTATTGACATTTTGGGACGGCACCTAGAGTCACATTTATACCGATCTCATTAATTGATAACCAACATAAATTAGTATGTTATGAGCCCCCAATGGTCTACGTATTTTAAGATTTTAAGGGCGCGGTTAAATTGGTCAGCATAACACCCCCCTCCCCCCCCCCCAACCTCCTCCAACCCAAGAACTGATCGTTAAATGTCGGCGTCATTCGGAACACGTTGTGTCGACTGTGCTGTTTCAGACTGCTGCCAATCTCAGTTTACAACAGTTGTAACACTACAGATGTGTGGTGAAGTGTTTTTGGTTCTACTATGTGTGAAAATGACTTTCATTACTAACAGCGTTTCAGCTTGTATTTAAAAGCAGTATTGAAAACACGACACCTTTACAAACATTTGATTAATGATTTAAATGCCAGTTTCCGTCTGCTCAATGCACTGTTTTACAACAGCCTTAAATTAATGTTTTTTTCCACAGAAAGAATCACGTTTGAAGATGACCGTCTCTCTAATGAGCATTCACGAATCAATGTTACTTCCGTGTAAAAATTTATACCATAGCAGCTGATCGGTACGAGTCACGCACGCCCGTGAGTTGTCAGGACTGGAACAAAACATACCCCCCCACCCCTCACATCTACTAACATCGCAGTTGCCACGCAACTTAGCCCTCTGCCCTTAAAGTTAAGCGGTCAACTTTACTTATCCACTGTCGAATTCACCAATGTTAATCAAAATTAATCAGGCCTTAAAATGTTACAATCTCTGTAAGTATATTTGTTGCTGAGCAGTAAAATTACACTCTTTAGATGCTCTTAACGTTAGTTAATGTATTTAGGATTCCATGCCTCAATATTAAAAAAAATAAGAACCCTTATAGGATGTCTCTCGGTCTCGTAAACTGACATACGGCCAGGAGAGCGGTGTGCTGATCACATGCCCCTCCGTATCCGCATACAGTAACGCCTGTGGTCTGAGGATAACACGGCGGCCGGTCGGTACCGTTGTGTCCCCATGGCGTGTTCGGGCGTAGAGTAGTTGTTTTGCAATATCATTCTGCTGGAATGAAATTTTCACTCTGCACCGCTGATATGAAACTTCCTGGCAGATCAAAACTGTGTGCCGGACCGAGACTCGAACTCGGGACCTTTGCCTTCCGCGGGCAAGTGCTCTCTCTACCTTGCCCGCTAAAGGCAAAGGTACCGAGTTCGAGTCTCAGTCCGGTAGACAGTTCTGATCTGCCAGGAAGTTTCAGGGTCATTCTGCTGTCCATCGGTCTGTCTGCCTGTCGGTCTTTCTATCTGTCCTACTGTTCTAAACACTTTTTCTTCGGATCGGATAGACATGTGAAGCTTCTACATCAATGTAATCAAAAGATATGGCCGCTTATGTCACATATTTAGACATTCGCAAACTCACTCATCAAAACCTACGGAGTAATTCCTGCTGATCTAGATTCATGAAATTTGTCAAGAAGCAACGTTTCACGCTACAACAAAAGAAAAAAAAAGGGAAAATTATTGATTTTATATCAGATGAAAAATATCTATTTTGTCATTTGTTATCCAATTTGAAAGTTGAAATTAAAACATTCCGAAAGCCTTGGAATGTCTGGGACCTATATCTTGCCAGTATCAATGTCCGTAACAGGCATAAACTGTCGAGATCTTCGATTACCGGAACGGATGACCTGTCTGTATACCTAATTATGTTTCTTTTGTGGAACCCTCAGTAAGCGAGTGCTACTCCCAGTTAGCCATTTTTTTAAAAATTGTCTTTAAGTTTATACACACATATTATTTATAAAAAATGACTCAGAATCGCGTGCCGCATGAATACTTGATTCGGGCCCCATTCGGTCCGCGGACCGCAGTTTAACGACCACTGACAAGTTTGTGTGCTACCTTCGGAAGCAAAACACATCACAACACACACCACGAGTTTTAACTCCGTATGACTCAGTTCGAAGGTATGTTTCTGGCAACAATGTGTAAACTACAAACTTCCACAAACAGAAAAGTTGGTGCGAGAAGCTACGTTTCTGTCGGTGAAACCTGACTGGCCCCAGCGTTTCCAAGGGAAGAAAGCGTACAAGTGAAATCATGCTGATTCACATGTATTGCATCTCTTATTTTTGTCACCACCTAGGAAGAACTGTGATGAGTGTAGTCTTGTAATTTCATGGATGACTTAGCTGAGGAGCCTGTCAATGTAAGAAACGGGAGTATTACTCGGTCGCACCTAACAGAACACGCTGTTGCTTCCAGCGCCGCCTGTTCGCTGCCACCCAGCCACTTGCCTGGAAGTGACAGCGGCAGAAGCCAGTGCTGATGTTGACAAAACCCGCAGTGCGCCGCGCATAACGACGCCCATCTATTGCTTCAGCGTCGACGTCAGCGTGTTCGCTGTCGCTTATCAGTCTGCGGCAGAGGCGCACCTGTCTTAACTGCGAACTAATGCAGACGTTTCTGGGTCACGATAGCGCGACGCGACGAAAACACGAGCTGAGGAGGCGTCGACCTGCGTGTGTAATATTAATTCAGCAACCACCGTCCTCCTCTGTGTGAAAGTTGCCGCTTCGTTGCCCAGGAATATGCCGTTGACTTTCAGAAAATTATTTTCGTCCCATAACATTTAGTGACGCTTCGACTTAAAGTATAGAAATTGCTACAGGAACATTTTCCTTAAATGGCTGCAGTGCAGTTACCTGTTTTAGGCCAAATACCGTTGAAGTTCTAAATAAGAGTGCGCCGTTTGCAAATACGGCAAAATTATAGTCTGTGTAAGTTTTTGAATTGGCTACCTGTGTCGATATCTGATTCTGTCATGACCTAAATGTTTAAAAGGAAAATACTTCGGGGATAACTTCGCTTTCCTCCATTGTCACCCCTTTAGTTTGTTAAATGACTGCCGGCCGTTATGACCGAGCGGTTCTAGGCTTTTCAGTTTGGAACCGTGCGACCGCTACGGTCGCAGGTTCGAATCCTGCCTCGGGCATGGATGTGTATGATGTCCTTAGGTTACTTAAGTTTAAGTAGTTCTACGTTTTAGGGGACTGATGACCTCAGATGTTAAGTGCCATAGCACTCAGAGCCATTTTTTTGTTAAATGGCTAGCGATTTCAGTGACAATTATCGTCATCTGCCCATCCCCGCGCAGGCGTCAATATCGCGTACCGTAGCAGGAGTATTGATGACAGCTTTACCTCTGCTTCCATTAAATTTGGTGGATTTTAACAACTGTTTCAGATATCATATGCTGTCATTGTGCAGTGAAATGAAATGAAATGAAATTATCGTATGGCACTGTTGGCCGGGAGGCCCCATTCGGGGGAGTTCGGCCGCCGTATTGCAAGCCCTTTTTAGGAGACGCCACATCGGCGACTTGCGACTCAATTTGATGGAAACACAACACCCAGTCCCCTGCCGGGAATCGAACCCGGGTCCACTGCGTGGTAGGCGCTAACGTTACCGCTACGCTACGGAGGCTAATTTGTCACTTGAAGGGGGCATTGGCGCACCGTGTAGGTCAGGAACTGTAGTGCCCCAAATCTTTTCCCTTTGATAACCGAAATTGTATTTCACTTCTGGGATTCGAACCGGCTACCTTTGTGCCGAACACCATCTGACTTCCTTGAAGCTGCAGAGGCGCGTTTGGAGGGCACCCGGAGTATGTTTGAAGACCGTTGTGGAATAGGATTTTTCAAAAATCTCTGAGGAACGACTTCTACGAGGGAGATACAGCGTGGCTGATAGCGTCGGGACGAGTTAGCCCATCTCCAACAAAGCCTCAAGCGTTGTCTCACAGAAACCGCCTAATAACAGGTGTCAGGGAAAAACTCGCATTGATATATTTAGCAGGGCGTATAATTAGATTGCGGGCGTTAATGCATAGAGGGACCATGGCCGCGGGGCACAATTCTAGTTTCTATAAATTGCGCTTCCAATTGTAGGCGCGGGGGCGTGTGGGTCTAGATAGCCTCAAGCATGCCGACCCCTTGCCGTCCAACAGTGCGGCACCAAGGCCGCGAACGCCACTCTTGCCTCGTCTCCCAGGACCACTGCCTTGCCACCTGCCAGCTGCCACCTGCTGTACCGTCATGCTCTCCCTACTGGCGTCACGCAGTCCTCGTCGCTCAGTTGAACCGGAACGTCGCCGTCTGTGCGCTCGTGTTACTTCCCGTTTCTCATAACTGTATTCACACCGTCACTGATATTTACGATTATTTCTTCCTTGAAGGCTAATGATTCCAAATTTCGATTTTTCTCGTACTTGTTTTGGACATCTATCATCCGAGGCGCTTTGCCAGCTCAGAATATCTGTGTTATTGCACTCCAATATTTCCTCGCTCTACATCGCTCGTACAATGTGCAATGTCCCTGACTTCTGATTGTTTAAATATAAAAGAGATTTTTCATCGTCTAAAACTAGAGTAACTATCAGAAGAGCACGTCTGCTGTTACTGCCTTAAACGTTTACAGCATTACCAGTAAATATATAGGTAAATAAAAAACCGAAATGCTGTAGATGGCCTTCTCTTTCATAAGATATTCATCTGACAGAATGTATTGTGGGCGCGATCGACCGTCACACCTTCTCAGTTTCAACGTGACTGTATTTTCTGGTTGAGGAGGAAACCATGTATCGACACCACTTTCACTTTTTTCCCTTCTATATCCTGCTTAAATCTGACTACAAGAAAGGCCATTAAACTGGAAAAGCCATCACCATCGAGATCACTCACACGATTGACGCAACCAGCCCATCGACGTCAAGGTATGATAACGTGACGGAACTAACACATTGGTTCAAATGTCTCTGAGCACTATGGGACTTAACTTCTGAGGTCATCAGTCCCCTAGAACTTAGAACTACTTGACCCTAACTAACCTAAGGACATAACACACATCCATGCCCAAGGCAGGATTCGAATCTGCGACCGTAGCGGTCGCGCGATTCCAGACTGTAGCGCCTCGAACCGCTCGGCCATTCCTGCCGGCTAACACGTTGGTAACAAGACGGAAGCAGCAAACAAACTCCATTTAGACTTTGTACAGACTGTAGAACAGGTTAGAGAGGTTTGTGCTTTGTTCAGTAACAAATGTGGGTCAAAATGGTTCAAATGGCTCAGAGCACTATGGGACTTAACATCTATGGTCATCAGTCCCCTAGAACTTAGAACTACAACCTAACTAACCTAAGGACAGCACACAACACCCAGCCATCATGAGGCAGAGAAAATCCCTGACCCCGCCGGGAATCGAACCCGGGAACCCGGGCGTGGGAAGCGAGAAGGCTACCGCACGACCACGAGATGCGGGCAAATGTGGGTCTCAAAACAGACTAGTATGCAGTTGGGTCGAAGGCAGATCTGTGCGGCCATTCAGATTTAGGTTTCCTGTGCCTTCCCTAAATCGATGAGGGCAAATATTTGGATGATGTCTGTGTACAGGACAATAGCGATTTCCTTCACAATCCATCACAAATTCGTGCTTGTTCTTCACCTCTGATTACCTCGTCATTGGTAGGACGCTTAACCCTAATCGTTATTACTTTTTTCCTCGAAGATAACTTTCAAAAATAAACAAATCGCTTTGCTGAGGGCCACTTCTATACTGGCAGGAGTGCCAGTGTCAAAAAACAACGTGACCACGCTGTTACATTGCCGGAAAAGATTCTCAACATTAAGGTTAGACTTGCTACCAGTTCTATACATGTGCGCTAGACCTCCACTCCGATAGGACATATGCTCACCTATTTTTCGCTCCTCAAGTGTGCGGCTCCCTGGCGACAAGGTAGTTGATCCATCCTCGGTGGCGAATGCTGTAGCTTTCATAAATTTTTATTTGTGGGACATCCACAAGTATTCCACCACATGTTCATGGTAAACAAATCCGCCACAGTTATAAAATACTGTTATTGACCAATGCCTTACAAGACATAAATAAGCCGGCCGAAGTGGCCGTGCGGTTAAAGGCGCTGCAGTCTGGAACCGCAAGACCGCTACGGTCGCAGGTTCGAATCCTGCCTCGGGCATGGATGTTTGTGATGTCCTTAGGTTAGTTAGGTTTAACTAGTTCTAAGTTCTAGGGGACTAATGACCTCAGCAGTTGAGTCCCATAGTGCTCAGAGCCATTTGAACTATTTTTTTTTTGACATAAATAAGTCGCTACAGACTATCACTGTTTCGGAGTATTAGCCCCATCATCAGATACGTCTGAAATCTAACAGTAGTAGGACGTCATGTCCCTGCCAAAACAACTAGCAGGCAAATATCTACTGCCGGTGGACAGTCGAATAGCATCCATATGCCACAATTTGGGATGTCAGTTGACGGTAGATGCTTGCGTACTACTGCTAGCTTTCACATGAACCTGATGATGGGGCTAAGATCCCCAAACCGTGGTAGTGTATAGCAACTTACGTCGGTAAGACTTTGGTCGATAAGAGTATTTTACAACATTGGCGGATTTGTTTACCATGAAGATGCTGTAGGTTCCGCCAGCCATAACGTTTTTCGTCAGGATAACGCTGGTAGCAGGTCGCACGGTTGGAGGTTGTCGGCTGCAGGTCGCGGATCGTGGCAGTCAATCCTTCAACTGGACTGGAGGGTCAGTGCGGCTCTCACGTCTAGCAGATGGCGCACACATGGTCGACACTCGACAGACGCGGCAGCCGGCGCTCAACGGCGGGTCCGCGCGGGCCGCTTGTGAAACTGCTCTGGGTTCGCTCTGCACAGCTGCAAGCCTTCTCGTTGCTCGATGGTGTGGAATTAAAGAAAATTACTTCTCGGCCTATCGATCACACTGCGGCGCTGCTTCTGCGGTGCTCTGCAGGGAATATAAAGGGCAGCGAGTGGCGCAAGTGCTGTGTCGGCCGCACTCAGCGTTACACTCGTCGGCAAACCTGCTGTCCGTCACAGCCCCTGTTATGTCGTACCGCACATTCCGATTTACGGCCCACTTCCTAGGCAGCACTCCACGCAGCTGTCGTTTTGTTCGAGAAGGGAAAGTTAATTGCTACTCCGCTTGATGAAACCGCATGGATTTAGAGTACGACGACCAGACACGGCCAATAAAATTCCGTCTCTGCCACAGTGCCCTTTATTGACTGCTATTAGATTCGAAGGAGTGTTCCCCCACCTTAAAGCGTCTTAACTTGGACAGTTACAGCCACACTGCAAAGGGTAAGTTTCATTTTCGCCGTGGCACCAGGAAGCTTTGCATCACAAGCCATTAGGCTGAGGGTGAAGTACTAAAGAAGGCCTTAGCCAAATACGAACCTTGAAGACCAAGAACTCTTCCATTATTAATTGCAAAGTACAATTTACGGCTAACAATTCAGACTTGCACGGGTACACGACAGATGTGTACTGCATGCTCTGTTTGCAATAGGGATAAACAGAGCAGCCTGTTATTTAAAAAATTTAAAAGTATTTGGTACTTTATAACCGGTTTCGATCCATATGCCTATCATCTAATATGTCTATAGTGCTAGACAAGTGTAAAAAATATACAAAACTTCCTAGCCAGGATCGGCAACGTTAAAATATGTGAATCACGCTGGCAGTGACGATAACAAATGGTTCAAATGGCTCTGAGCTCTATGGGACAACTTCTGAGGTCATCAGTCCCCTAGAACTTAGAACTACTTAAACCTAACTAACCCAAGGACATTACACACATCCATGCCCGAGGCAGGATTCGAACCTGCTACCGTAGCGGACGATAACACTACACCACGGCCGGCCGTGGTGGCCGAGCGGTTCTAGGCGCTACAGTCTGGAACCGCGCGACCGCTATAGTGCTCAGAGCCATCTGAACCATTTTTTTAACTACACCACGGGCCATTTGTGCTGGTTTATTACGTCAGTTTTATTAAGATTCACATGTTTTGAGAGGCCTGTCTTGGCTACAAGTTTTTTGTGTATGTGTTTTACATTCTAATTTAGCAAGGCCATTTCTGAAAATAATCATACAGATGAAATTGAGCTATAAAATCAAAGAGGATATTTCGCAATCCAAAACTGTTTGAAATCCACAAATTTTAAACAAGGGATTGTAATGTCCTTCATTGTCACAAATCATTAATCAGTTATTATGTTTCGCAATATGATCTATAATTAGTTTTTTAGATAATGGACGTGCCTCAGTATATTCTTTTTGTATTTATAACTGCATGTACGATCTGCTACTAGCATGTACATCATCATGTATTTACGACGGTTCCTTATTTATAGCGTGAAAGACGGATTTCAAGGGTTTCAGATAAAACAGTTACACCCTACATTTCCTGAACGCTAACACTAAGCTGAATATCAGTTCTGTTAATCTGGCTCACATGAAATTCTCATAAAGAGGGGCCTAAAATGAAAATCCCTATTGTAGCAACGGATCCAGTATGCTCATGTACCTCTGTTATTACAAAAGTTCTGTGTCTCCGGACGTGTAATAATGCAAAGAGTACTCAGCGTTAATTTTAAGAGTAAACAACTTTCCATTTCTTGTAACATTCGTTAGAGAGAAAAAAAGCAGCACTGCGTGTAATAAACTGAAAATAAATTATCTCACAGGACACAGTGTTTATTAATCAAAGTCACTCCCCCCCTTCTTTATCCAAAAACTACAAAAAAGGGACGCTAATGCTACCGCCACTTTTGCCCTATTTTTTTAAAGAAAAAGCCCCAAAAGAAAGGCTCCATTTCTTCAGGCGTTGACCCCTATCAAGAAAGGCTCCCAATAACTAACTACGACTACGAAAAGAAACAGGAAAAGAGGATACAAGGAGAGTGCCTTTATATTTTTTGATAATATTTGTTTATTTTATTGTGATTTTTATTTTTATTTTTTTATTCTTGTCTTCTTTATCATGGATGAATCCATCTCCATCGCATCAACTCGTCCTCGCAAAGACTGGCTATCGTCTTCGACATTAGCGTGAAATAAAACTCCGCCCGTGGCGACACATCAGTAGATGATCGATGCACGTCTTCTCAGAAGTGTGTGAGAATGAATAATCTTTGAGGGGATCGGATCTGTAAAATGGAAGAAGGGACATATGTCAGCTGCTTCTCGCATGGATGATCCAGCTGGGAGTGGGGTAGTGATAAGCGTTCCGGAGATATTCGAGAAATATTATTGCTAGTTTGATTTCTTGAAAACTGCACTATATCGGTCGCTGCACTATATCGGTCGCTGCACTATATCGGTCGCTGCACTATATCGGTCGCTGCACTATAACGGTCGTTAAAGTATTGGTTCAAATGGCTCTGAGCACTATGGAACTTAACATCTGAGGTCATCAGTCCCCTAGAACTTAGAACTACTTAAACCTAACTAACCTAAGGACATCACACACATCCAAGCCCGAGGCAGGATGCGAACGTGCGACCGTAGCGGTCGCACAGTTCCAGACTGTAGCGCCTAGAACCGCACGGCCACTACGGCCGGCGTTAAAGTATTCCCAGAAATCGCGGGCTGATTTGTCACCACGACCAACAGCTTGTGGACTGCGTGCTCGCTAATGTAAGTAACCGAGTAGGTCTTTGCACGAGGAAAATAGTCCATGTCAGAGAAGAGAATCATCTGTGGGCTGATGCTGTCAAGAGTCGTGTGTATGATGAACGCCAGCATCTGGCGGACCAAAAGTCAAACATTACTCGACTCGCCGAACACAAGTCGATAGCCACCGTAGTCTTGCACGCCACACGTGTGGAGATGGCGCCAGGTGGATCGGATGGAGACGACGCCTAGACCATGTTTGTTATCACTGGTACTTAAAAACGGCATGTATACAAGCCAAAATGGCGTCTCGCGACTGTCTACTGAAGAGACATGGTGCCTTATGATGTAGGTGGCGTTCTCCCATCTCACTGGTCAACACTCAAACGCACGTTCAAAATATCTGACATGCTAGAATTAAGTAGGGTGTTGCTGAGGGTATTGGATTAGGAAATGAGACGCTTAAAGTAGTAAAGGAGTTTTGCTGTTAGGGGGGCAAAATAACCGATTTAGAAGTAGAGAGGATATAAAATGTAGACTGGCAATGGCAAGGAAAGCGTTTCTGGAGAAGATAAATTTGTTAACATCGAGTATAGATTTAAGAGTCAGGAAGTCGTTTCTGAAAGTATTTGCATAGAGTGTAGCCATGTATGGAAGTGAAATATGGACGATAAATAGTTTGGACAAGAAGAGAATAGAAGCTTTCGAAATGTGGTGCTACAGAAGAATGCTGAAGATTAGATGGGTAGATCACATAACTAATGAGGAGGTATTGAATAGAATTGGGAAGAAGAGAAATTTGTGGCACAACTTGACTAGAAGAAGGAATCGGTTGGTAGGACATGTTCTGAGGCATCAAGGGATCACCAATTTAGTACTGGAGGGCAGCGTGGAGGGTAAAAATCGTAGAGGGAGACCAAGAGATGAATACACTCAGCAGATTCAGAAGGATGTAGGCTGCAGTAGGTACTGGGAGATGAAGAAGCTTGCGCAGGATAGAGTAGCATGGAGAGCTGCATCAAACCAGTCTCAGGACTGGAGACCACGACAACAACAGATACTACACGTTCGGAAAAGACTCTCCAACGTGAATTTTTCACGCTATGACTTCAGAACCTCGGCACGCTTTAGGCACGACGTTCGAATACACGGCCCATGTGCCGGCGGCTTAGTGACCTCATCCCCGACTGCTCGTCGAATGCTGATCTTCCTTGTTCCTTTGTTTAATTCGCCGAGCCGTTGTAGCGACCTGTAGGCTCTTTCGGTGCACATTGGCGAGAGAGGGCGGCGTTATTCGGCTCCGCGACTTTTCAGCAGACGGGCACGCCAGCTGTGGCAGATAAACAGGGGCGCAGCCGACTGTCTTTTGTGTCCTTTGTTGTTTGAGGAGCGGAACTGTATCGCGCGCGCCGCCCGCCGCCCGATTCCAGATAACGCTAATAACATGCCCGGTGCTCGGGCGCCGACTGATAACGCCTTTGTTTGGGTGCAAGCGCGGCGCTGCCCGCTACCTCGCGAGGCGGCGTCTAATTACCACACGCCGGTCGCAGCCCCGCGCCTCGCGGCCCCTGGAAGGCGATACGATCCGCGCTATCGGGCGCAGATCGCCACGCTGCTGTCGCGCCCCTTATCACCGCCAATTAACGGCCTGCGAACTCTATCCCCGCGCTATGATGAACGCGTCGGCCGCGCCAACAATCGGCACAGGTGTCGGCGCGCACTTGTTGCACAATTAGGACAGCTGAGGCTGGCAGATTTCGTATCTGCTCGCAGCTACTGTCGATGCCGCCGTAGCGGCCGGCGATTTGTATCGGGAAAGCTCTTACGCCTTGTAAACACCTTCTGTATCTCGAGTCTCGTGCGAGATACCAGTTTCAGGGGGATGCACTGCTGCGAAAATGGAGCAGTGCGCAGGAGGTACCGGTTTGGCGACGGAGAGATTATTAATCGTACCTTCGCAGCTTCACACGCGAGTAGCAGAACAGGACATAACAGGTGTCGGAGGTGACACGCACCTGCTCCATCATATTCCCTCTGCAAAGAATTCAGCTGAGAAATTTAATTTACGTAGAGAGTATTTTGCAACGACGCCAACTTGTTCTCCACCGTTTTCCCACACCACATCGTCCAGCCATTCTTTCTCCCGTGTATTGCTCCGTATGGAATTTTGTTTCTGCTTTTGTTTTAAAAAAAAATGGTTCAAATGGCTCTGAGCACTATGGGACTTAACTTCTGAGGTCATCAGTCCCCTAGAACTTAGAACTACTTAAACCTAACTAACCTAAGGACATCATACACATCCATGCCCGAGGCAGAATTCGAACCTGCGACCGTAGCGGTCGCCCGGTTTCCAGACTGAAACGCCTAGAACCGCTCGTCCACACCGGACGGCTTTTGTTTTCAAAGCTGATCATGAAACGGGGGGGGGGGGAGGGGAGGGGAGGGGGGAGGAAGGCGCTAACGACTCCCTAATGGTTCAAATGGCTCTGAGCACTATGGGACTTAACATCTGAGGTCTTCAGTCCCCTAGAACTTAGAACTACTGAAACCTAACTAACGTAAGGACATCACACACATCCATGCCCGAGGCAGGATTCGAACCTGTGACCGTAGCGGTCGCGTGGTTCCAGATTGAAGCGCCTAGAACCGCTCGGCCACACCGGCCGGTGACTGGGCTTAAAGCTGAGGAGTTTGGTGGCCAGGGGATTATGGCAAACTCATCCTGTTGCTCTTCGAAACACGCACGTACACAACGAACGAAAGAGCAGACACCACGCATTTGTTCAACTGATTCGCCTAGATGGGCAATGAGTCCACCTTCTTCATTGCGGATGCACAAGTACGTCCGACCTCCGGCGGGAATCTCAGAGCAGCCAGCTTGGAGGAGCACAAGGACTGAGGACAGGTGGCGGCCGGCGGGGTTACGGATCGGCCGTGTGGCGTACCGAGATAGTCCGCGCTGTTGCGATAACACTGTGTCCTGTGTCCTGCCTAGTAAGCAGGAGATCGCGGGTTCGAAGCCCGGTGTGGCAAACATTTTCACTCGACGCCGCTGATGCCGCACAAACTCTTGATCCAAAAATGGTTCAAGTGGTTCTAAGCAGTATGGAACTTAACATCTGAGGTCATCAGTCCCCTAGACTTAGAATTACTTAAATCTAACTAACCTAAGGGCATCACACACATCCATGCCCGAGGCAGGATTTGAACCTGAAATCGTAGCAGCTGCGCGGTTCCGGGCTGAAGCGCCTAGAAGCTCTCGGCCACAGCGGTCGGCTCTTGATACAGCTGATATCAGTAATCCTTTCCCTTTCCGTTCCTTTCTCCATTTTCCTCCCCCAATTAAATCCTCCAATTAAATAAAAATTTATGACTTCGTGGACAAGGCCCCCAAGGACAGATTCATACTTGTGTTCCATTGTTGCCTTCCAGAACGACGAAATCACCCAGGGAATGCCACAAAAACATTACCCAGATCATCTCTCCCCGAGCCTGGACCCTTCCGACGATTGTTGCAGGGTGTTTACTTTCAGACGTCTGACGTCCGATGGAGCATAAAACGTGATTCTCGTGAAACGGCCACATGTCGCCACGTCTAGCTGCCGTCTTGCGTGCAAATTCCAGCCTTCGTCGTCGGTGAGCAGTTGTCAGCATGCGTACATGAACCAGGCGACTGCTACGGAGGCCATAAGCAGCAACGTTCGCTGAACGGTCGTTGAGGAGACACTGTTGGTATCCCCTTGGTTCATCTGACCGGTCAGTTGTTCAACAGTTGCGCGTCTATTCGCCCGTGCACATCTCCGCAGACGTCATTCGTTCCTGCCATCTACGACTTGTGATGCGCCGGCCGTGGTGGCCGTGCGGTTCTAGGCGCTGCAGTCCGGTCGCAGGTTGGAAAACTGCCTCTGGCATGGATGTGTGTGATGTCCTTAGGTTAGTTAGGTTTAAGTAGTTTTAAGTTCTAGGGGACTGATGACCTAAGATGTTAAGTCCCATAGTGCTCAGAACCATATGAACCATTTTGAACTTGTGATGCACCACAGTTGCCTCGGCGCAAGTTTTCAAATTTTCAAATGTGTGTGAACCCCTAAGGGACCAAACTGCTCAGGTCATCGGTCCGTAGACTTACACACTACTTAAACTTATGCCAAGGACAGCACACACACACATGGCCGAGGGAGGACTCGAACCTCCGGCGGGAGGGGCCGCGCAATCCGTGACATGGCGCCTCAAACCGCGTGACCATTCCGCGCGGCCGCGCCAATTTTGGATAGTGTCATTTTGCCATGTACGGCGTATTTAAACCACGGTGGAACACTAATAGTTTTCAAGCTTTGACGTTCCGGAAATGCTTGCACTCTTGGCCTGAAAGCCAAAGATCATTCCCTTTCCCCATTACAACGACTGGATTGTTTTCATCGGCCACTCGACATGCTTTATGTACCCTCCACTGCTAGTGCCACCGCCTGCTGTATGCGAGTGGGTATTGCACGTTGACTTCCGACGTAGGCGGTGGTCACATTAATGAGACTGGACTGTGTATAACCAAATACTGTTTAGTTCTATTAAAACATCGATAATAACATTTGAAATTGTTTCTAGGACTCTCGGGTGTTTAGCCGGATGCGATCGTTGAAGTCCCAGGCGAATAACCTTTCCATAATCATCAGGTGGTTCTGCTGGAATGATCGCGGAAAGTTTATTCGCAGAAATATCGTGGGGCTTCAACGATCGCATCCGGCTGGACACCCGAGAGCCCTGGAAACAACACATACGCCGGGAAAGCCTCCGATCACACATTTGAAATTGTGTTTAACGTGCATGCAATATATGAAATGGTAGTTACCATAAAACTACCACCGACGTAGAACCTAGCAGCATATGCAACATAAAATTTGAAAAATAAGACTGAGGAAACAGTTACAATCGTGAAAAAAAATGGTTCAAGTGGCTCTGAGCACTATGGGACTTAACATCTGTGGTCATTAGTCCCCTAGAACTTAGAACTACTTAAACCTAACTAACCTAAGGACATCACACACGACCATGCCCGAGGCAGAAATCGAACCTGCGACCGCAGCGGTCGCGCGGTTCCAGACTGTAGCCCCTAGAACCGCTCGGCCACACCGGCCGGCTACAATCGTGAAGTACGGAACATTATGCGTCCAGACACACCTAAAGTGGAGTGTCCACATACAATTAGGAAAATTAGAAAAAGCAGTTGGCAGAGATCACGTAGCTTGTTAGACGGCTACATGAGTAATGCTTTTTGGTCGATGCTTCTCACTTGGTAGACTTATTCGTCGAGATAAGAACTAGCCAAAAAAGAACACTGGGTTCTGTCACTTATTAGTTTAGTTAATCCAGTGGCAGTCGCTACAAGAGGAAATATGTGTATTGCAGCGGTTGGAGCTCATCTACCGTTACTCGTGCATACGTGCTCGTCAACGCATCTCCTCGGCTTATACCAACGTGTAATGTACCAGAAAGCGTTTCAGCGTACTCACAATACCTCTTGACAAATTTTGAGTGAAAATGGCTGTTGGCAGAAAGAGGAAATAGTCGATTCTGTAGAATATTTTCATACGCTTCCCCTCTGCTAAGGCGTTGTATTGTGGATTTGCTGGGAAAAAGGAAAAGTGTATACTCTAATACATCAAAAGTCAAGGTAAAGTCGAGAGAGGATGGTGCCATCTGGGGCACGAACGAGGCGGCGCCACAGTTTGTCTGAGAAGACCATTGTTCTCTTGCAGGTGGGCCTAGAAGGTGGCTACATCTCTAAGCAATGTGAGACGATGAAGAGACTAAAATGAAGAGAACAAAGCGTGGAGCTTTGTAATCGCATACGCGGCGCTGGCTTTTGGCCGATAGCCTTCCACATGTCACAGAAGCGGGAACGATTACATGGGCTGCGGTGTCAGGAGCGCGATATCAATGGCGAGGCGTGAGTACTGCGGTTGGCGCCTTTCGGCGCGCGCGCTGGCTTCGGGACGCCTTGTTCACAGACGCCCGGCTCATTAGCGCGGGGCCGAAAGGACGATTTTTTGGAACGGCGACCGAGAACAAATAGGCGGGCCAGCTACAGCGATATGTATTTCTGGCGTGCTTAATGGCATATTTACAGCTCGGAACGGCGCGAAGATCGCCCGGCCGAGCTAAATGTAAACGGCGGGCGCGCCGTCCACTTGCCAAAGCGCATTGTTCTCGCTTGACGCGTTCCTCGTCTGCCGTCTTTTGATCGCGAGCAGTGTGCCCGTTTCTTAATATCCATTATAATTCCGCCTCATTGTTGATTGTGGCAAGTTAATGTACCATAATAACAGACCTGGCAACGCGGAGCTCTGAAATTATTCCGACTTTTCCGCTTTTAGTGCGCATTCCCTTCTTTTTTTTTTTATTGCGAACGGGAAGGCCTTTCGAGTTTTGGCACTGATTATATCCTGAAAATCGCAGATCAGCAGGTTTAACAGAACACTTCATCTCCTCTCCCTGCTTTTTCCGTTCTAATCGTCCTCCTCCCATGTCTCTCAGATTGTCTTATCACACATTGCACCAAGAAAGAGACTCGTCGTGCATTTGAAGCAGCTACAAAATTTTATAAGAAACAATGAAAATGCCGTTTGAATTTATTCTTATTCATACTTACAATGGACGACTATTGTTCATCTCTATTTCATACTTTCAAATGACTATGAGATGCACCCACATGCCTTGCTCATACTGTGGCATCAAGCAGTCAGGCCTGCAAGATGAGTGGTCTGCCAAGCGAGTGGATTCATTCTTATTTATCGAGTAACATGAACTCTCGTACTCACAATTAAGTGACAAATTATCCTCCTGTATGAATATTACGCAACGGAAACGCACATCTGACTATTAGTAATTTACACAACTCTGACTGTTCACTACGCACTGGCAATACCATATTTTCTTTCTTATTTAACGGCTTTGATCAACACGTAGCCATCGCACTGAATATGAATGGCGCACACATTATAAATTCTGGATATCATGACAACATACAATTCCAAGGAAAAGGCCACCAATCTTTTTCTTTTCACTATCTTATTTATTCCGATAAATTCTATAACCTAAACACACAAATTCTATAACCTACAACAATAACAAATGAGAAATTCCGCCCAGTGGGCATGGCTTTACATTGGTGATTCTCTACCTTATGGTCTCGTAATTATTTAACGCAACAGTGCACTTTCTGGATAGGATGGTGGATCTTTTTCTATATCTCACACTTCGACTCTCACAACCATCATCACGAAACTTTCCTCCAGACCGAGCGGTACAAAAGGAACATTCATAACCCACTACCTCTGAAACTACCTTGCTACTCTCCCATGCAAACCACACATGCTTAAATTACATGACATACACCACACTGCAACAAGGAATACAACAGAAGGAATAGCCACAACATTATAATCACATCACTTTCAGCTTTCCCACTTCAATTAGTATTCATCCCAGTTCCACACGACACTGCCCCACTTCGTAACTTTTCTTTCCTACTACGATCTCTGGACGTTATATGCACGTCTTCCTGTGCAATGCAAGCCAAGTGGCGTTGCTGGATAGACGGCTGACTCACCTGGCTTCTCTCTCAGAGTATTATAGTTTGAATCAAGCGTCACACAGAAACACAACACGCAAAGTAATATTAAGAACATATTCATCACACACGCGAGTCCTCAACTGATACCATGGACGAGTACTTCTCTTTATCCTTTGTCTCATACACAGATTGAGACTCACACAGTACTCACCACGTGGAAGTACTCGTCTCTAATTTCAAGTCCTGCACACGCCATTTCTTAAATATTTCCAACTTATAGTACACACGCTAGTAATTCAGCTTAACTTAAGCACTCAGAAGTATTTCAACTTATTGCTACACGTGGTTTCATTGTGACCGTTGGTCACTTCCGAAGATTACTACGCTCCCATTAATATTACCTGCCTGACATTTAATTCTCCCCACAAAAGTTCCTGAAATAGAGAAATTATTATTCTAAACTACCCTTAAGTATTTCACATGCATACCATGTCTCCACTCTTTTGTCCTTACGGAGCATGTCTAAGACAGGTCTTACCAACACTAGATCCAGGGGCAGAGTGCCGAAACATGGCCGTTCTTCAGGTCCTCTCGCACCTCTGCCGAAGTGGGGGAGCACCTTGCTACCGTATTGGTCAGCCACATTTCAGGCGCTCAAAGCTCAGGTAAATTTCATCTCTTTGGTCCCACCAAAGGTGGCCAAAGGATCGTCTCAAAGATGATCATATATTCACATTCACTATCTGTGGTTAGCAGACGACCATACATTCATTCATTTCACAGATGTCACCAAACTGGATGTAGGGATTTATTTTGTGGGAGTGCACATGTGATCAATTAAATAAATAAATTGTCATTCTTTCCCACACTGGTATCCGGCTTCGCTGTATTAATTGAAATTGAGTTATTTTTACAAAAAATGTGTTGTTCTGACGAGACTAATGAAGTATGTTGTACCTATTTTCAATGCCGGGCGGTACTGTACCCTTTCAACTATAACAGTCTCAACATTCAATCATTGTTGAAATTATTGTAGTTTATTGTTCTAATTACGTTGTTACGAGCAACGTCTCTAAATTAAGTGTTCGAGACATACTCCAGAATGTTGTGGAGAAACGTGTATACATGGTTTGTCCCGCTCACCATTGACTCTCACAAAGACAACGACTCGTGGACGCCTGCCGCGAATTGGTTGAAGTGCAAAGCATGGAGAATTTTTTTCCCTAGACATTCAAGCCAATGAGACGCGCGAGTTGAACATCCCAAAGAAGGACTTTTCTGATGACTTGGCTGGGCATTTGCCTGAAGTGATTTAGGGAAATCAGGGACAACCTAAATCAGGATGACCGGGCGCGGGTTTGAACCGACGTCCTCCCGAATGCGAGTCAAATGTGCTAACCACTGCGCCACCCCACTCGGGCCCGCAAAATTCTCACACTCACAGAAATTAGGCTTGTTCGCAAGGAATTATCAGACAGTAACTGTCATCAAAAATGTTCCATTAAGTCTCGGGTGTGCAGCCGCAATAAATCTCCTTCTTCTAATATTTCGGCTGTATACCTTCCACCCATCTTCAGAGTGAGTCGCAAGACTTCCGCTACAGTGCTCGCTTTGTCCCTTTATACTCGTGCACCGCGCGACTGCGCATGCGGCCACAGATGCAAATGCGCCAGAGACGTTGGTCGGCGGCAGAGACGTGCATAATGCGCGAGTTGTATCTATGACTCCGCAGTCGATCTGTGTTGGCTTATCGATATATCATTGTGAGCTGCTCTGTGACGACGTCTTTGTGAGTTTATTACAGCAAGTGCCGGATTCCATGATTTATCAAGATTGAAACCACTATCTCTATTAATTAAATTCGTCGTCAAGCGAATTTCAATTGCCTCCTTCACTATCGAGTCCCAAAAGGATGATGCAGTTACCAAAATTTCGACGTTGTCATACAACATACTGTGACCATTATCAATACAGTGCTCTGCCACTGCCGACTTGTTAGGTTTTAAAAGTCGTGTGTACCTCTGGTGTTCTGTACATCTTTCTTGGACAGTACGAGTTGTTTGTCCGATGTAAGAAAGGCCACATTCACATGGAATTTTGTAAACTCCAGATTTTCGGAGCAGCAAATCATCTTTGACAGAGCCCACGAGTGCAGCTATCTTGGGTGGAGGACGAAAAATCACTTTTACTTTGTGTCTGCCGAGAATCCGTCCTATTTTTGATGAGAGGCTACCCACATATGGCAGGAAGGCCATCGATTTAAAGGTTTCTTCTTCTGCTTTCTTTGTGGCCTCTTTCGGTTTCATTTTCAGTGCCCTCTGTATTTGTTGTGGAGAGTACCCATTGTCTTCAAACACTCTTTGTAAGTGGGAAAGTTCATCTTGCAGACTGCTTTCATCAGAAATACGACGGCTATCCACAAAGTACATTATTTTTTTATTATATACAGATGAAAGCCACACTTAAATACTACTTTTCTACGTAGATGCCATTTAAATTAAGGCACTTATCGTAGCGATGGACGAGCTTGGAAATTCCTTCGTCGTAAAATTCGGCCGCCTGCGCCTTCAACCACGTGGTTACCTCTTTTGGGACAGAAAAGGTGTGATTTTTGTAGATTTCCTGGAAAGAGGTACTACAATAAACTCTTCAAGGTATTGCCAAACTCTGCACAACCTCAGAAGAGCAATACAAAACAAGCGCGGGGTAAAGTTGGGCTCAAAGATCTTGCTGATTCACGACAACGCCCGGGCCCACACGGCAAATGCCACTCGTGAAGTTCTCGAATCTTTTAAGTGGGAGTTGTTTCCTCGTCTGCCGCACAGTCCCGACCTGGCACCGAGCGACTTCCACTTATTCCCAACAATAAAGAAGTGGTTGGCTATGCAGCGTTTTGATGACGACGCACAGCTTCAAGAAGAGGTAACCACGTGGTTGAAGGCGCAGGCGGCCGAATTTTACGACGAAGGAATTTCCAAGCTCGTCCATCGCTACGATAAGTGCCTTAATTTAAATGGCATCTACGTAGAAAAGTAGTATTTAAGTGTGGCTTTCATCTGTATATAATAAAAAAAATTTCCAATGCTTTATTTATTTTTAATTCCAAAACGTAATGTACTTTGTGGATAGACCTCGTAATATGCGCTCTGTTGGCCAAAGTTCGGAGAACACTCATTGTCTGGGCAGGATGGTGGCAGCTATTTGCGCGTAAATACAGATCGGTGTGTGTCGGCTTCCTATACACTTCATGTCCCAAAGTGCCATCCTCACTGCGCCGAACCAAAACATCCAAGAATGGAAGGCATCCCTCCTTTTCAATTTCCATTGTGAACTTTATTTGATCGTGGAGGGAGTTCAGATGTCTTAAGAAGTCTTGCAAGTTGTCTTCACCATGGGGCTTAACTACAAAGGTGTCAAAGGTAGAGGGTATACAGCCGAAATATTAGAAAAAGAAGGAGATTTCTTGCGGCTGCACACCCGAAACTTAATGGAACAATCTTTGCGCCGCCAAAACCTGAAGATTCCTCATCAAAAATGTTCTCCTAGTGTAAACAGTTTGAGTACTGGCCGAGAGTGCCAAACTGAAAGCAAAAACCTATTACGTGCATCACAGCCGTTGCAACGGTCGCATGACGCGGCACTGCGAGAGGCGAGGTACTCGGCCCGATTCGCAGGCACGTTACCTCTCGCACTGGGAGAGTGGTTATTTGGGGGGGACGGGCGCTGCCCTTGGCTGGGCGTGACCCCTCGCCCCCGCCGGCGGCGGCAGGTGCAGCCGCTGAGCTTTCACCGGGCTCCGCCCCCGACCGCGGCGCGACTCCTCAGCGCCCAGTGCGAAAGGTCTCTCCGCGTCCAAGAACCGGCACTGCCCCGGCCCCTGGGCCGGACCGGCTGCCCGGTACCGTTGCGGCCTGAGTTGTGGGCAGCTGCTAGCCGGGCACCGACGCCTTCCCACCGCTCCGATCTGGATCATCTCCGCCGCCATTCAACAGCGCGCATGCCTCGGGAAGACGATTTAATAACGGAGATGGCTATCGCGACTCTGGCCTCGCGCCTGCGGCCATCCCGGTCTGCACGAGTAACCTGACAACTGTCTGGGCTCTTGGGAGCTACGATCCTCTCCTTATCCGCTACGTCCTTTTCCACCTCTTCAAAAACAATAACAGCCCCACGCCGCAGCGGTTCTGTTATGTTCTACAAACATGTCTCAGTCGATCAGTGCCATTCTTTCGTCAGTTTCCTTAAATCACACGATCCATTTTCCGCTTCAGTATCGGACTAGGCCTGATATTTTCTGCTTTGCCTCCAATATTGGTCGTCCTCCGACATACTAGTTTTGTTACTTTGTTTTCGACTGATCTCTTACAGGTAGTCCAACAAAGTTCGTCTCTGACTACCAAATACCAGAAATTATGTTCTTTGTGTAATAAACGGCTACGTACCTAAACGTATGCAATTGATCGTGTCATTTTACGCGAGTCTTTCTTGTAACAAGACCGCAGCAAGAAGCGTGTAATATAATAAGTGCGGGTGAAAACGTCAGCATTTCACGTGTTGTAATGCTGACATTATCAAGTTCCCTTTCAATGTGCAACAGCACGGATTCACATTTGCATTAAGTGCTCGGTCAGCAATGGAACTCTCTTTTCAGCTCTTCTTTCATTTACGTTATTCGCTTCCTATAGTATCAGTTGCCTATCTTAAAGCTTCCAGACCAATAAAATTTTATTTGTAATATTTCATATAATTATTGACCGAAAAATGTAAAATGCTGTAATCCTCATCTCGTTGAGAGGTGGAATCTTACACTAAAACCGCGCTGCTGCTACGGTCGCAGGCTCGAATCCTGCCTCGAGCATGGATGTGTGTGACGTCCTTAGTTAGGTTTAAGTAGTTCTAAGTTCTAGGGGACTGATAACCTCAGATATTAAGGCCCATAATGCTTAAAGCCACTTGGACCATCTTACATTAAAAGTGTGGTGTCACCGCCAGACACCACACCTTCTAGGTGGTAACCTTTAAATCGGCCGCGATCCGTTAGTATACGTCGGACCCGCGTGTCGCAACTATCAGTGATTGCTGACCGAGCGCCGCCATACGGCAGGTCTAGTGTAGAGAGACTTCCTAGCACTCGCCCCAGTTGTACAGCCGACTATGCTAGCGATGGTTCACTGTGTACATACGCTCTCATTTGCAGAGACGACAGTTTAGCATAGCCGTCAGCTACGTCATTTGCTACGACCTAGCAAGGCGCCATATTCTTCAAGAATGTATTCTGAACAAATAATATTGTGAATCATGTACCGTCAAAAGCGACGTTCATCATTAATGGATTAAAGTTAAGTATCAAAGTAATTACGTCCGCTTTCTGAATTCTAATTCCTTGTCATGTTCCAGACCTCACGTCAGTATAGTTCTTCCCTCCTCACGCCAGCCTGCATGAGCTAAAAGGCGTGGATTTCGGCCTCCACTCGTAACACGGTGTTGGCTCTTCAGCCAACACAACAAAAAGATAAACACAGTAAGTCAAGCATTAAGGGTAGAAGCTGTCTATATATCTTGACGCAGCGTAATTCACCACAACGGTATACCCAGTATTTGATAATTAGAGCACTTAGTGACTCTCAACGAACTTTACAAATTCTTTCGAACCAGGAAAAAAGTTTGTGGCTTAACACAAATGGTTCAAATGGCTCTGAGCACTATGGGACTTAACATCAGTCCCCTAGAACTTAGAACTATTTAAACCTAACTAACCTAAGGACATCACACACATCCATGCCCGAGGCAGGTTTCGAACCTGCGACCGTAGCGGTCGCGCGGTTCCGGACTGAAGCGCCTAGAGCCGCTCGGCCACTCCGCCCGGTGTGTGTGTGTGTGTGTGTGTGTGTGTGTGTGTGTGTGTCGCGCGGTGTAGCCACGCGGCCGGCGGGCTTAACACATTTCCGCTGTTCATGCAGTAAACGTTCAGCAACACACATGACATGTTTAACTTATTGTCCTTACTTCTTTACAACTAACTCTATTTGGAATATATTTTGCTGACAGCATATGTATATACCTCTTAATGTACTCGAAAAATAATGTCATTATTTGCACAGTTCAAGACATGGCGTCATAAACGGCGAGAAGCGTGAATAACTAGCTTTGCGCGTTTTACACAAGCTGAACTTATCCTTTGTCTCATAATGACAGCACTTGGCGTCTTCCAGAAAACTTCAAACATAACTTTTGAAGAGGTGTTTTACATGAGAGTTCGATTCTAGGAAGAATCGGAGGTGGGGTTACTGATAGTAAATAACTACAGCCATTTCTCCTTTTTAAATTTTAGAGTTTTATGATTGTTGGACCCCAGATGTTCTACGTCAGCTTTCTCATTTGAGAAGACTGTGAAGATATACGAGGAATTTTGATGTTGAGTTGTAGTTCCCAATTTAATTTTTATTCGTACTAAAATCGGCAGAAGTTCCTCGTCTTTTGGTTAAATTATTTTAATTTCGATTTTAGTAATCTCTTAGATAATTACGTTGATCCCCTAGACACAGAAGTCTGAATTCGACTTCATTTATGTCAGTTGGTTCAAATGGCTCTGAGCACTATGGGACTTAACTTCTGAGGTCATCGCTCCCCTAGAACTTAGAACTACTTAAAACTAACTAACCTAAGGACATCACACACATCCATGCCCGAGGCAGGATTCGAACCTGCGACCGTAGCGGTCGCGCGGCTCCAGACTGTAGCGCCTAGAACCGCTCGGTCACTATGTCAGTTGTCCACTGTGCAAAGTTACAGACTAAAACTCAATAGAAATATCGGATTAATTCGGAAATAAAAACCACCACATACTTGACATATTCTTATACGGTACGAAGGAAAAAGGCGAAACGTGGTTAAAAACTGGACTATCATTCGGAGGAGATGGTTTAAATTTCCTTCCAGATTTTGGTTTTCGTGCGTTCCCTAATCTCATTGCGGCAATGCCGGGATAGTTCCGGTGGGGAGGATCACTTTGTTCTAGATGAAATTGTGCTCCCACTCCACTACCCTCGTCGTCGACGAGATGTTACGTCCAAATTTACCATCCTTCTTTCGATCCTTAAACGCTTCGAAATCATACGTGACACGGTCTACAGTGCCATTTGTGGAAGGTAGCAGGTGTTTCATAACGATTTATGTGATATGAAATATAGCTTCATTATTGTTGGGAATCTTCCCAGCAATGAAGCAAGAAAATTAGCCTCCTCTGATTTATTTTCTCTGCGTCTGAACGACGACTGAATCGTTGCCTAATTGCATGTAGCTTAGAATTCGTCTCCGTACTATGCAGACAGGTGTGTGTGTGTGTGTGTAAGCTAGTTCGTAACTATAAGTTCTCTGATAATTTCTTATTGCAGAGACCAAAAGTTTAATTTACGACACATCTAGACATTTACTTATACCTGCGAACGTGTAGATGTCTCTGGCACGACAGGTGTGTATGATTATTAGGAGCCGTCGAGCAGGCATCTCTGAAAACACCTGCGTCGTTTTGTTCATTCCTTCCGCCAACTGTGAGCGAAGCAAACAACAAAATGTTTGTAAGCGCTGCGACAGTTGTAATAACATTACGAAAACACCGCCCGAAAAGCGGTCTTGATTATGATGGAGCGACATGATGTGCAGCGAGATAAAGTGAATGCAAGGGATGTTTCCTGACCTTAACAGTCACGCCGCCACCGGATAATTGCCGTACAGAACGATTCTCGGAAGTGATCCGTCAGCAGCTTTCGTGTAACTGAACGAACGTGGCTGCGGAAGATGTCTTGTGCCCGGGCTGAGAGAAAGGGACTGCATGTTCGTCAGTTCTTGCGTCTTTTGTGCTGGTACATTGTCCTCGACTGCTGCTGTCGCGTCATACTTAGGGGCCTTCTACGTAAAGTTGTTCTTCGAGCGATGGTAAAATTACGTTCTTTTTGTGTGGTTCCTGTCTGGTCTGCCTAATGTACTTTGTGATGCACTGCACCTGCCCGATGTTTTATTATCTAAATTATTGGCCGTTTTCCTAGAATTCTTACCCGTAGAAATGAAAATATTATTTACAATTTGACTTATAAACTCTCTCTCTCTCTCTCTCTCTCTCTCTCTCTCTCTCTCTCTCTGTGTGTGTGTGTGTGTGTGTGTGTGTGTGTGTGTGTGTGTAGTTAATTCCAGTTACTGCACCTCAACACCTGCCCATTTGCACTGGTTTCCAAACGCATAATTATAGGAACTTTTTTCTAGTTTTGACCAATACTGTCTCCTGTAGGAACATCTGACTTTTTTTAAAGCGTCCTCTGTTTCGTGGCAGACAGGAAGCATACTTGAAGCTAATGATGTTGAGTGGGTACACAGAGTGAACCCAAACCCCATCGACAAATTTTCGGAAGTTGTTGAGGAATATTTTCTGAGTATTTTGCGGTAAGGATCATGTGGTCTCCGGTCGCTCGTTACGAAATTGTAAAACAATCACGATTTATTCAGTTTGTTACCTGAATTACTTAACTTTCTGTGAAATTATCTTCAGATCGGTGAAAAAACCTGTAATATCCAGTCACCGAATGGAACAACACACAACACTGTAATGCAGCACTACCGGAAACACAAACACGAGACACAACTGAACGTTATTCTTCAGCCTCAAGCTTGAATTCAGTAAAGTTGTCGTTATTGTTGTCGACAGGAAGTAATGTGAACGAATACAAAATGATTGTTTCCAAACAAGACAGACAACATATACTGTCGGAATTTTCAAAGTTGTGCACATTTCTTCATTGCAAAGCAGATACAAAGACACATGGGAGTAAGAAATCAAAATAATAGCACTTTTTTAAGGGAGCCCCGAAGACCACGGCTCCCTTATACCAAAATACTCAGAACACATTTCCCAACTTACTTATTTACTCAATCGGTGATCAGTGACACGGTAGATCATGCACAGATCTTTCAAACTACGTGAAATCAGTCCTGTCCTCTGCAGCTTTTATCGAACATTACTTTTGGAATAGCTTCACCTGTCATTCTCGCAACACGTCCAGCCGATTGTAGTGGCTTAGGATGTATTTCTTCACTTTTCAGCCTCCTCCACCTGTTTCTTCCTTCGCGGGCCCAAAAATCTTTCTCTAATCATTCTGTTTAAAACCATTAGTTTTTCCCTGTCGCTCCTGGTGGTACTCAGCGTTTCTTTGCCATATAACCGCACTGGGATAAATATTGTCTCAGTTTAACTTTGCGTTCAGTTTAATTTCCATTAAGATTATCTATGATTTCATGATTGGTTTTAGGCTGTTACATGATTTATAAACATTGGAAGTCCATGTAGGTTGAAAAGAAGACGGCAGCCTCTCCCATCTGTAAATCCCCAGGCACATTACGGCCCTTCATTCTGCATAGTTCCGTCACTTCCGTCTTTCCGGTCTTTATTCCGAAGCCTGTCTATCGTGATTTAGAGTTTAATAAATTTTGTTACACGTCAGATCATAACAAGAGATGTGACTCAGATTTCGTATGGAAGACGGCTCACGTGGATGACCAAGGGAGCGAAATAGGATATCGGGAGCAGATAACTCTTCACAAAACAGCTGGCAATATTTGCTTCTTCGAGGCTTGTCAAACAAGCCAGCAAGTAGTACACATGACATCTCGCAAACAGCGCCGGGGGTCAGGGTGAACGGAATAATAGGAAACTTTCCAACGCACATAATGAAAGAATCCCGTGTACTACTTAGAGAGATAAACATTAAGGCGATCTCCTGTCGAGGGAAGGGTCCAAAGGGATGTTCCAGAAAGCGATTTACGAGGGCCTTGCACAGCCAGAGTCAGTTAAGAACGGTATAAAAATCCTATGTAGCAGTGAATAGGGGGAGTATTCAGTTTCAGTACGTAGCATCCATAGATCAGTGACTCTCGACAGCAGCACTTGATGGTGCAGTAAACACTTCAACTACGAGAAGACGGTAATAGACTCTGGTGGACGCACAGTAACTATCAAACTTCCCCTTTGAATGTAAAGAATGACTGTGCTGGAGAACTTCTACGTTATTTGATACAGAAACAGCTGAGCAAAACTGAACGTACTCAGACATTACTCTCTTTACTTATTCTGATCAACACTAAACTGACACACAATATTTTTAGCGCAACGCAATCTGACTTTCAATAATCCCTACAAAAGAATGGCACTGACTGTCATTAACCTATGCCTTTCACAAATCACTTACCTCAAAAAAATCTTCGTTACTCGAACTACTGCAATACATCGAGCGCCATACCGCCAGCTAAATAAAATATTCTGAATACTGAAGGCACTAACTACTGATAGGCATATAGTTAGCAAATGAAAGATTTTGATAGAGAACAAACAATGTATTTACCTTAATAGTATTCAGAAGTCATTATATATATATATATATATATATATATATATATATATATATATATATATATATACTGAGATCTATTTTGACATAATTCCTTTTTCTGACGGACACACGTCCAGATCGTCCGCTCATATTAACATCTCAAAACTCTGGCATCTCTCTCCCCACATCCACCACTGCTGGCGGCTCACCTCCAACTGCCCAAGGCTACGCGCTATTCACATCCAACTGCCCAACACTACACTAGCGAATATTCCAACAGTGAATCCAACCAGCCACAGCCTGCACACAGCGCAGTCAGCGATTTTAGTACAGAACGCTACGTGGCGTCACCAACATAAAAACCTAAACAGCCTGCTTACAACTACAAGCTAAGGTACCTTTCTACAATATTCACTGGCATAGTGCTGCTCAAATGGCTCTGAGCACTATGGGACTTAACATCTGAGATCATCAGTCCCCTAGAACTTAGAACAACTTAAGCGTAACTAACCTAAGAACATCACACACATCCATGCCCGAGGCAGGATTCGAACCTGCGACCGTAGCGGTCGCGCTCTTCCATACTGAAGCGCCTAGAACCGCTCGGCCAGACCGGCCGGCCATAGTGCAGCACAGATGCTATCCATGACTGTCTCAAAGAGTTAGAATAGCGAATTTCAGTGACTAGCAGGAACAAATTACTGCCTGGTAATTGTAAAGAAGGGGAAAGTGGCCTTTGTGTATTAGTGTTGATGACTGAATAGTTAGGCCAAGTGAGTGGTGGTTAGCAGAGAGAATGACAGTCAAGCACTCTCTAAAAATGGTTCAAATGGCTCTGAGCACTATGGGACTTAACATCTGTGGTTATCAGTCCCCTAGAACTTAGAACTACTTAAACCTACCTAACCTAAGGACATCACACAACACCCAGTCATCACGAGGCAGAGAAAATCCCTGACCCCGCCGGGAATCGAACCCGGGAACCCGGGCGTGGGAAGCGAGAACGCTACCGCACGACCACGAGTTGCGGACAAGCACTCTATCTGATAACGATCCTTTCTGGTAGTTGTTGAAGGCATCTGATATTCTGATAACTGAGTAAATGTGTTTTAGAACAGTAAATTGGTTAAAGAGAAAGTAATAACTTGCTGCTTCAGCCAACCGTTCCCGTCAACTCCACGAGAGTTACCAATCTCCTGTAACCTAACTTCCCACATCCAGTCAAGGAAATTTTCTCCCAGTCATCTCTGCTCTGAAGGTTGATGACAAAGGAAACTAAACACACAACGTCGTTAATGTACTGACTGCACTACGCAGGTGTCGGGAAACTGTACTGACTGCACTACGCAGGTGTCGGGAAACTGTGCTGCGCCGTGATACACCACTGCTCAAGTCCTCCACTTTTATTATTTCTTCGCTTGGCTCTGATATAGCAGTCATGTCATCTGCATATGCTAGCATTTCCCTCAAGAGCCTCCGAAATTTTGTTGGTACAGTTCGAGTTCCCGTGGAAGAATTTGAAGATAACAGAGAGGCTGCTGTTTGATGTCCAGACTACAAGTGGGACAGTTTTGATAAAGTCAAGGAAATAACAGTGGCGTTCACTTAATGAGACGTTCGAAAGGAGTGCAACTGCCAACGGCAAACGGACGCCCTCGGGTTCGGCGGACAGGTCGGCTCGGTCCGCGCCTATCTTCGGGCCGCATACATTTGTTTTTCGAGAAATTTAACTGTGCGGCTGACAGATTAGTGCAAAGCAGGAGGTGGCTATCACGCTCCATCGCGTTATTTATTCACACGTCCAACGAAAGACGAAACCAGGCATCAGCTCCATCGGCCTTACACGTAGTCGACTTCTGGAATCGCGTCAGTTTATTGACAGTGTGACATGCGCCTGGGCGTTCTGTGCTGGCGGCTACGTCTTTGAATGATCTGCTTCGCTCTTCTGCTGTTGTGGTTAAGACGATATTCTTAACAGCATTTTGTACGAAGATGTCATACCTCACACAATAGCTGCAGTCATTCGTTTACGGCTGTATGTTACGATTCATTTACCAGGGATTCGTAGGTTGTGTTAGAGCGGTGAGATAACCTTTCTTGGCATAGTGCTTTGACAGGCACTTGGTTCCGAGCAAATGACTGTGAACGTGATTTTGTGTTGTGTTGTTGTTACCTTCAATCCGAAGAAGCTCTCTACCAAATATCTCCTGTGGAAGTCTCTTCATCGCTGCGTAACTACCGCGGCCTACACGCCTTTGAATCTGCGTACTGTACTTAAGCTTAGATTTCACTCTACAGCTTTACTCCCCCCCCCCCTCCTTAATTCCACTATTACTACTGGCGTTGCCGGCCGCGGTGGCTGTGCGGTTCTAGGCGCTCCAGTCCGGAGCCGCGCTGCTGCTACGGTCGCAGGTTCGAATCCTGCTTCGGGCATGGGTGTGTGTGATGTCCTTAGGTTAGTTAGGTTTAAGTAGTTCTAAGTTCTAGGGGACTGATGACCACAGCAGTTGAGTCCCATAGTGCTCAGAGCCATTTGAACCATTTGAACTACTGGCGTTACTTTATGCCCAAGGATATGTCCCGTCAACCGAGCCCTTATTTAATGGAGTTGTGCCATATAGACCTACTTATCTTTTCTCCAGTTCGGTTCACTACCTCCTAATTTGTTATTCGATTTACCCTTTTGATCGTCAAAATTCTTCTGTAGCACATTTCAAAAGCTTCTATTCTCCATTGCCTGAATTGCCTAGCGTCCACGTTTCATTTCCAGACAAGGCTACACTCCAGACAAATATCTTCAGAAAGCACTTCCGACACTTACGTAATTATATATTAGACGTTAACAAATTCCGCTCTTTCATAAATATTTTCGTGCTATCGCTAGTCTGCATTTTATGCCCTCTTTACTTCTGCCATCATCAGTTAATCTGCAAAATGGCATTAGTTTAGTACTTTTTTTCGTCTCATTTCTTACCTGATTCCCACAGCATCGCCTGATTTAATTCTACTGCAAGTCAATAGCCTTGTTTCACTTTTATTGATGTTCATCTCATAAAGTCTTTTCAAGACACTATACACTCCTTTCAACTGCTCAGACAAAATAATTCCATCAGCAAACCTCTTCTCCGTTAACTTAATTCCCATTTCAGATTTCTCCTTGGTTTCCTTGACAGCTTCCTGAGTATGCAGATTCAATAATATCGGGGATACGCTCAAACGTATCTCACTTCCTTCTCAACTATGGCTTTCCTTCCATGTCCTTCGGTTCATGTAACTGCAGTTTGGTTTCAGCACAAGTTGCAAATAACCCATCCATTCTGTATTTCATCCCTTCTATCTTCAAAATTTCAAAGAGGCTAAGATACGCAGTAGAGCTGCATCCTCTTGGAAAAATCAAACGTCACGGCCGTCGTTTCCCCTTGCTTTCAACCGGTCACAGTACCAGCACAGTAGGTCACATTGGCTAATGTTACACTGCCAGACAGTCAGTCGTCCAGATTGTTGGCCCTTCAAATACTGAAAAGCCTGCAGCCGATCTTCGGGAACAACGGGCCAGTGTGGCTTCTCCTTAGATTACCCTCCGTTGTGGCTACACCTGCGGTATGGGTGACTGTATCGTTGAGCAAGGAAGCCATCTCACTTCTACAAGGTCACTGATTCAATGGGGATTCGTGTTCCTGTCCATCCTTTTATTGTTTTTTTTTTTTTTTTTTTTTTTTGTCATCAGTTTTCTGGTAGCTTTGATGCAGCACGATTTCCTCTCTCATGCTAACCTTTTCATGAGTCATTAGAGCTTACATAGCCCTACGCCTCTCTAGAGCACCAAAGGGATTAACTAAACCCCTTTCCAACAGGCCTCGTTAGCCCTAACGGTACCGACAGACCGCCGTGTCATCCTCAGACGATAGGCCTCACTGGAGGTGGATATGGAAGGGCGTGTTGTCAACACACTGCTCTCCCGACCGTTTTCAGTTTTCGTGATCGGAGCCACTGCTTCTCAGTCAGTTAGCTGCGAACAGCGTTTGGCAGACTGGACGGTCACCCATCCAAGTACTAGCCAAGTCCGACAACGCTTAATTTCAGTTATCTGGCGGGAACAGTTGTCACTCCTGCACCAAAAGGAATGCCGAGGTTAGAGCAAACATCCATCGGACGAATCATCACCAACAATATCACATGCCCTCGCTCAAAAATGTGCAAAATTCTTAGAGCAAGAATTGAAAGGGAAATAATGCACGTTCACGCTTCGCTATAGCCACTTTGCTGACAATGGTAACTGCATGTAAGTTGCACAATAAAAGGTGTACGATGGCTCCGTCGTTAGGTTTCGTCACATATCGGATTTGTCCAGAACACGTCATGTCGACTTTCTCTCTTTTTTTATTTCTGCCAACGCCAGTGACCTAGCATTTGCGATGTCAAAATTGTGTACTGAAGCTGAATCTTGCAGTTTCTGGTGGTAGCGCCGAGCGCAGGGTCAGAGTTTCCCCTCACACATCTCCATCCACCGCGAAGATCAGTCTTGTAATTTAGATTCTTGTTCATAATTTTCAGCAACTTTTTTGGAAGAATGCCGATGTAAGGAAACTGCACACAAGTCGCGTTTTTTTTCACATCGGAAATATTGTTATTCCATTCTCACCACCGCCCCCACCACCCAGTGCAATCGTGCTTCTTCTTTTGTGTCACATATACTTGCTTCACACAATAAAAAGAGAACGTGTAGAAAGCTGAAAAAGTAGTAAAACTCCTTCACACAACGATAGTAAAAGTATGTTCTACTACAACTTCAAAAGGACAGCTTCAAATATTTACAAAAAATTGTAAAAAAAAGTATAATATAAAGTAAAAATTTAGGCACTCATATTACCAATTTGATATCGATACATCGATATGTCGGTGGAAAAAAGTAACGTCCACACATACCGACATTATTAGGAGGAGATATCGATATATCGATATTTTGTGGACTGCGCTACTTTACGGGTCGCCAGATGTCGCGATCGACTTTGCTAAAAGGACAACTTGCAATATTTACGAAAAATTGTGAAAAAAATATAAAATAAAAATATAGGCATTCATATTATATTTTTGATATCGATACATCGATATATCGGTGGTAGATAGTAACGCCCATACATATCGACGTTATTTACGAGAAAATATCGATATTTTGCCGACAGCCGTACTCTACATCCTGTTGCCAGATGTCGCGATCGACTTTGCTTCGGTTATCGATTATGAAATTCTGTCACTGTGTGTGCGAGTGGGGGGGGGGGGGGGGATTTGTGACATCTAGTTGAGGTGCAGCCCATTGCAATTAGAATAGCTCATCTCGCATGAGGCTGCGGAAGCGTCGCCCACCGCAGTGCGGTGCAGACACCACACCACGGCACACGGGAGCGACTCTCCATATCGCGGGACGCGGAAGGCAGTTTGGGCGGTAGCGGCTCTCCGTGACCTGCGCCACTGGCGCGGCAGCCGCATAGAAAGCTGCTCATTGCGGCGCCATCTGAATAAGAGTATTCCGCTTTTATGCGGCTCGTAATTGCCGGTGATGGCGACGCGATGCCAGTCCGGGGCGGACGTTGATGAGGTAGCCCTCGCATAAACATGGCTGCGCTGACGGCGGTCGTTGGACCCTCGTCTCGCCTCGCCTCGTTACGTTGCGGGCGGGACCCGCCTCGTAGCGGACCGCGGGACCATTCCTCCGGGAGCCACCGTGTCCGGCGGTGCAGAGCGGAGGTGCTTCTCGAGAACGCCCTCGTCAGAAGCGCGTTACGACCACTGCAGTAAGGTAACGCTCCTTACTGCATCTTCGGTCGCGACGGCGCAAGTTTTCGGCGTAAGACTGACCAGCACCGTTAAGTTGTAGGGGTTTATAACATGTGCTTCAATGACTGACGTGGACGAAGCTATAGAAGCCGTCTTGAACCTAGGCTGCTAAAAGGCCGCCAGTATCAGTTGTGTTCGCCTCATCACTCAGCATGCTATGCCATCATGTCCAGTACCGGCTGATCAGCGAAATATTCGCTACTTGCGAATGGTAGCTTTTCAGTTTTCTCCGTGAGAACGTTCTATTTTGCTGTTGGATGTGTGTGATACTGAAGAGCAACGCAATACTGCAGTGCCTGCGTTGTTAAGATGTACGATGCAATATTCCTTCGGAGATGCATACGTGCCGATACTACTAGGGTCACTCCAAAAGAAATGAACACTATTTTTTTTTTAAATCCATCTTTTATTCTAAATGTTTGAAAGTTTTACAGTGTGTAGATAAATCCTTTAGGAACAATATTTTCATTTCTCCACATAATTTTCATCCCTCTCAACTGCCTTATGCCATCTTGGAACCAGCGCCTGTATACCCGCACAGTAAAATTCTGGACCAACCTGTTGGAGCCACTGTTTGGCAGCGTGCACAAGGCAGTCATCATCTTCAAACCTTGTTCCACGAAGAGAGTCTTTCAGTTTCCCAAAGAGATGATAGTCACATGGAGCCAGGTCAGGACTGTAAGGCGGCTGTTTCAGTATTGTCCATCCGAGTTTTGTGATCGCTTCCATGGTTTTTTTGACTGACATGTGGCCGTGCATTGTCGTGCAACGGCAAAACATCCTGCTTTTGCCGATGTGGTCGAACACGACTCAGTCGATCTTGAAGTTTCTTCAGTGTCGTCACATATGCGTCAGAATTTATCGTGGTTCCACTTGGCATGATTTCCATAAGCAAGAGTCATTCGGAATCGAAAAATACTGTAGCCATAAGTTTTCCAGCAGAAGGTGTGGTTTTGAATTTTTTTTCTTGGGTGAATTTGCATGATGTCACTTCACTGATTGCCTCTTCGCCTCTGGTGAAAAATGATGGAGCCATGTTTCATCACCTGTCACAATTCTTCCAAGAAATTCATCTCCACCATTCTCGTACAATTCCAAAAGTTCGGTGCATACCGTTTTTCTTGTTTCTGTATGAGTCACTGTCAACATCCTGGGAACCCCCCTGGCACAAACCTTTTTTAACGCCAACGCTTTCAGTATTCTGCAAACACTTCCTTCCCCTATCCCAGCGTAGCGTGACAATTTGTTCACAGTGATGCGTCTGTCAACGGTCACATTGTGTGGAGTGTGCAGTACGAGGCCTGCAGCTGCGAGGACAATCCTTAATATTGCTGTGCCCGCTTTCATCACGTAACCTGCTTGCCCACCGACTTACTGTACTGCGATCGACAGCAGCATTTCCATACACCTTTTTCATCCTCTTGTGGATGTTTCCCACTGTCTCGTTTTCACAGCAGGGAATGCTATGAAAGTACGTTGCTTCTGACGAACGTCAAGTGTAGCAGCCATCTTGAAGACATGCTGTGACGGCGTCACTCACGGGAAGAGGTTGAACTAAGTTTGAAACCAAGTGGGAAAGATGTATCTACACACTGTAAAACTTTCACACATGCAGAATGGAAACTGTATTTTTACAAAAATAGTGTGCTTTTCTTTTGGAGTGACCCTCGTAGCAGAGACTTTCAATTAAAATGTCGTCCCCTGCACGGGAATTATATAATGTGTGTACGAGTACAGGTTGTGACGCAAAGACGAAGGCATATGGAAGTTTGGGTCTGGCAATGAACCGTGCACGGATTGTCAAAGTAGTTAAGGCGACTGCTTGCGTACAGCGGGAAATCAGTGTTCGAGACCCGCTGCGGCACAAATTTTCATTGCCGTCGTTCTCTTACACACAGCTGATGGTTGTTCGTATTCACAACTGCGAATACATTTCATGAAGAGCAACGGTTTGTGCATTGCGTGGTACTGTTACTAAAGCCACGCATCGTGCACTAGAATGGTGTTCTGTAAGCGAACTATGAACGTGAGGTGGGAGACACTGCGAGAAGAATTTTGTAGAGCACTGAATGATTTTAGAATCGTAGATGCATAAAGCAGAATCTTGAAGAATGGGCTGTAATATCCTTCATCGATACTTTTCACCCCTAGCTAGTCGAAAACTAGCAAGAGCAATATTTCCGGGTGTGTGATTAAGGACAGGGAACAAGGGAGCAGGAGGTAAAAGTGCGCGTGGTCCTTTGGGACTATAGGGACGTGTGTGGGTAGAGTTTTATTTTCCTTCTTTTATGTGAATTATTATTATTTGCATTTGGTCAACTCAGCGGCACGTGAAATACCAGATCTGTTACTTATTAATTTCCTTCTTTTTCGCTTCCCAATCCTTCTTCGCCGGCCGCGGTGGCCGACCGATTCTAGGCGCTCAGTCCGGAACCGCGCGACCGCTACGGTCGCAGGTTCGAATCTTGCCTCGGGCATGGATGTGTGTGATGTTCTTAGGTTAGTTAGGTTAAGTAGTTCTAAGTTCTAGGGGACTGATGATCACAGATGTTAAGTCCCACAGTGCTCAGAGCCATTTCAACCAATCCTTCTTCATTCATGTTCTCCGTTGTTCTTCTGTCCACGTCCATCCTTTCTTTTTTATTTCATTCTGAAAACCCTTGAACTCTAGTACACTGTATCTAAGTTCTTGTCGGTTTTCTGTGCCTTTGTCTGTTATTCTCAACCCTTGTAGCGCCTCTGTGAACCACGAAGTATGGGATTTTGGATTTTTGTCAAAGAAGTTCAGTATTTTTTTTATCAACGTCTTATTATGGATTTTTAAGCGTTCATAAAATGTGATCCTCCTCCTCACTGCATCTGTTATGTTCTCAGTTTTTTCATACACCTCCTTGTTGCTTCTCAATTACCAAATCCCGGTTTCATATGGTTCAAATGGCTCTGAGCACTATGGGACTTAACATCTATGGTCATCAGTCCCCTAGAACTTAGAACTACTTAAACCTAACTAACCTAAGGACAGCACACAACACTCAGTCATCACGAGGCAGAGAAAATCCCTGACCCCGCCGGTAATCGAACTCGGGAACCCGGGTGTGGGCCCGGTTTCATACTTCGGACCCAAATTTTTTCCAATATTTCTCTTTCTTTACTCTCCAGATTATTAGTTTAGCTTTGTTTATGCACATTCATGAAGACACCTACCCTTTATTCCAAACTGTAAAGTCTAATCTTTAAATAATTACGGATTTTGTATTGTACGTATTCTTCGTTAAATGGAATGCCATTTCTATTTTTCCGGCTGTGTTTTTGCTAGCTGCTTTGTCCAGGGCGTTTGGCTGGAATACTTCCCCCGCGTATTTGAATTCTGAAATTTTCTCTATTTTCCCGTGTTTTTAATCCATACATTGTGTTGCACCTTTAACTTTGGTCATGCATAACGTTTTCTCAAACGAAATTCGTAATCCTGTTTTCTCTGCTACTTTCTGGAGAATGTATGATTTTTCTTCTCTCGCTTTATATTAAGGCTTTTAAATGTGTTTAAATTTTTTATAATGTTAGTTTAGTTACTTCTCCGTCCTAAAATCTGCATTTCGTCTCATTTGGTCATAGATTAGAGACTGACTTCCATATCACTTATGTAACGTCTGCGTAAACAATCGTAGAGATCTTGTAACATTGAGCCAAGTTTCCATAAATGAAGTCGAGGGGCTCACTTTAACCTATGACTAGGCGAGAAAAAACACAAATTTTGACAGGACAGAACAGTAACCCACTGAAAATTCCATTAATATAAAGGGCGAATAGTGTCCAGATCGTAAGTAAATATTACAGTGCAGAAAGGGGAACTAGATCGAATTTATACAACTTGCTGCTGAAAATGGCCACACCAACGAACTATTCTGATATGATATTCTCATATCTGCATGCCTAATACTCCCAAATTTTTCAGTAATTTGTGTTCAGCTTCCTAATCTTTGTCTGTTCCTACGTTGTTTTTCTCCTTCATGGCTTCATCTATTGCCAAGTTAATTGCTCCAAAGTGTCTCATCATTTGGTGGAGGTTGTTCAGATTTCTGTCTCGTCTATACTTCCTCTTGCGTCTTCGATTCATACTTTGCCTGGTCACGACATCATGGGTCCGCCAAAAGCTACCGTAATCTGTATTTATTCAACCAATAATTTTTGTTCAAGTGACTGTCTTTACGTCACGGATTAATGCCACATCAAGTTAAAAGAAGTTTCATTTGTGTCAAATACGTTATTCGTTTTGGTTGTTCCATGACGCCGTTCTTTAAATACACTGAAACTGTGTGACACTGGTTTAAAAAATATTTTGAAGCTCTTTAACCTTAATACGACGTGTGATAAAAAAGAAACAGGAATTTTTTAATTTAGTGGGCTTTTACACCCCATTTTAAATTTATTTTCTTCGTACACATATTACCGATGTATGTCCGCAATTTCGGCTATTTTGTATGTTTAGTTTATTGCTGACAGCCGAAAAGGTCATACGTGTTTTAGAGGGTTCGACGAATTTTTACTTTTGCTGGACGCCGTGGCATTATTGTCACTAGTTGCTGACGATAATGCGGAAGAAGCAAAGAAAATGGTTCTGGAAAATCGCCGAGTCATCATTAGAGAGGTTGCTGATGATGTCGGCATATCCTCTGCCCTATGCTAAGGAATTTTTTCGGGTGTTTTGGCATGAAATGTGTAGCAGCAAAATTTGTTCCAAAGTTGTTGAATTTTGACCAAAAACCATGTCGCGTAGCCATCGCTCAGGAATTGCTGAATAAAGTCAACAAAGATTCACAACTTCTTAAGAAGATAATACCAGCTGACGAAACATGGGTATACGGGTATGACGTCGAAACAAAGGCCCAATGGTTCCAATGAAAACTGCCTGAAGAGCCAAGACCGAAAAACCATTCGACACGTACGATCACATGTAAAGGTTCTTCTCACTATTCTCTTCGGTTACAGTGGAGCAGTGCATCAGAGTTCCTGCCTTGTGGTAATAAGAAATGCTACCTGTAAGTTAGGCGCCGTTTGGTGAAGCAATCCGAAGGAAACGACCACAACTGTGGCACAAACACTCTTGGAAATTCCATCACGGTAATGCTCTCGCTTACACCTCAATGCCTGTTCGTGATTTTGTGGCAAAAAATGAAACCGTTATATTGCCCCAGCCACCGTAATCGCCGGACATGGCCCCCTGCGCCTTGTTGTTATTCCCGAGACTGAAGGGAACCACGAAAGGACGTCGTTTTGCCACCCTTGATGAGATAAAAATAGACTCACTGAAGGAGCTGAACACCGTAACGAAAAGTGAGTTCCAGAAGTGCTTCCAAGATTAGAAAAAGCCCTGGCACGAGTGTATTACCGAAGGGAGCATGGTTGGCGTTTACGAATAAATAAGGATTCTTTAAGAAAAACAAAAATTCCCATTACTTCTTGATCACAGCTCGTATATGGTACAATAAAAAGCACTCTCTGCCATCCACCTTCGCAGAGTACGGACGTAGTAGCCACCGGGGATAACTAGGAGCGCGCGCAACTGGCGAACGTGCCGGCGCGTCGCCAGCGTGGCGACAAAACCTGTCGGCTGCGGCAGCGGCTGTGTCGCCTGCCGCGCCAGTTTGCTGGCGCAGCACATATAAAATCCAATTAATTTATCGGGGCCGGCGCATCAGTCGCGCGCACTACTGGTGACGCGCATGAATCACTTTGTTAATTGAGAGCAGCGTTTCATCACGAGGTGACGTGCCCTTCTTGCAGATGGATGTGACAATAGCGCCAGTATTTATGTTCGCCGCCTGATGGATACAGATTATTGTTGTCGCTACTTTATTAGTATATATGAACTCTATCACTCCTAATTACGACGCTCGTGACGCTTCTCTGCATTAGCGCTGATAGAAAAATACGCGCTAAGTGTAATTGTATTACTGCGCAAAACGCCGGCACACGGGACGTATTTATTGCCTCGTGCCGCCGGCCAGAAATTTCCCGAACAGGTACGAAACTCCAGTGCATTACTGGATGTTTATATTCTTCTGCGACTGTCTTTTACTAGCCACCAACTAAAATTGTCTTTACAACATTCATTTTTTTGTACTTCCCCACTCGACTACAGAATCGTTAGACAACATACGTAACGAATTTAGTTTCTAGAAATAAAAAATTGAAGATCCTTTAAGATAAAACGCTGACAATTTTTGCAACGAAATGCATCGGACGGCGTGTTTCTTTAATTTTTCTTTGTATCCTTTGTTACTGAATATTTTTTCCCACGGAGAGTTAGATATTCATTCAATAATCTAAAGGAATTGTATGTGTTAGCAGCTACCGTGTATTAGTGTGACGTGCTAGCAGTTATTATGTAGGTCGTCTGACTTCTTTTAATATTAAGCCTTACAACTAATGCAATTAATTACCTTAAAATAGGTTATGGTTTATATGTAATCGTGGATTACAATGTGTTTTGGTGAAGTGTAAAGTGCTTTTAAGACCATATTTCTGAAAATGTGTGTTATGTTTACGTGTGCTTCACAGCAGCTCATCAAGATGCTGAGAAAAAAGGGTTTGGCCGGCCGCGGTGGTCTAGCGGTTCTGGCGCTGCAGTCCGGAACCGCGGGACTGCTACGGTCGCAGGTTCGAATCCTGCCTCGGGCATGGGTGTGTGTGATGTCCTTAGGTTAGTTAGGTTTAAGTAGTTCTAAGTTCTAGGGGACTTATGACCTAAGATGTTGAGTCCCATAGTGCTCAGAGCCATTTGAACCAAAAAAGGGTTTGCCACACAAAAACACGACAAGCTGCCTGTAAGAAATAATAAGCAAATTGTCCTGCAAAACCAGGCAAACCTATTGTAAAGATTAAATAAAGCAGAAACCCACTAATGATGGCACAGAGGTGCTGAAACATGTTTGGGAATTTGTTCTTTTGCATAACTGGCGGACCTTACATCCAACATATATAGGTAGTTCATCCATCCTGGGAACCGAGAATTTCGACGATTTTTACCTCTTATCTGTATCTATACAGGCAGGATATATGTCTATCCATCCTTGAGAAAAAACTGTCGTAATAGAAGGACAGACGGTTGCATAAGAAATGACAAAAACTTTTTCTTGTGGTACAATTACAAATAAACTATTTTCGGACAATTTTCCTGTTCTTGTACTGTGAGATCTTTCTTCTTGCAAAATATCGTGATTCTAGGTGAACAAATAGTACCCTAAAGGTTGCGATGAGTGAATTTGTGAGTATCGAAATATGCATCTTCTGATTGAATTGACGTAGAAGCTACAATTTTTAACTCTATCAAGGGACCGTAGACCATAGTATATGACACAAATTTCAACTTGATTAGCGTAATCGTTGCAGAGAAAAACTGTTTTTAACAGTCGGAGAGGCAGGAAGACAGACAGAGGGATGACAAAGATGTGCTATAAAGGTTAAGTTTTTATCAATTGACGTACGGAACAATGAAAAGGTAGCATCCATATTAATAATACCAACAGAGTGGATGTATAATTGAAATATGTATACTCCTTAGATATCGAAATAATGTAACTTAAAATTACTAAGTGACTAATTAACAGTCGCCTGAACGACAATACGTTTTGTGCACTTCTTGTGAAAATTAGTGCTTCAGACACGATACACTTTCAACGAGTTGTTGAAAAATGGCCGTTTAAAATGTGGTCTTCATTAGGACATATTTCTGTGGACACCCTTGTACAGTACCAGAGTAAAATTGTTAAAAAAATGACTCTGAGCACTATGGGATTTAACATCTGAGGTCATCAGTCCCCTAGAACTTAGAACTATCTAAACCTAACCAACCTAAGGACATCACACACATCCATGCTCGAGGCAGGATTCGAATCTGCGACCGTAGCAGTCGCGCGGTTCCAGACTGAAGCGCCTAGAACCATTCGGCCAAGCCAGCCGGCTAAAATTGTTAGTACTGAGGTATCGAGATCTACATTAGAGAAACCTAAGGACATCTTTGTAACGGTACGCCTTTGGTGTTTGATGTCAAAGCCCTCGTGCTTCGTCGCGATATGGTATATCGGCGCTGAAGGTCCCATAGCGTAGCTCTTGCTCCGTGTAGGACCGCGGGCACCGTAATGTGTGTACAGTCGAACGAAGGCCTTGCACGAGCAGGTAAGAAACGCGACCAAAGTGTCCTTCCTCCGTTCTTCTCTGAAACAATAAAACGAGAAGTTGTTCCGAGTGAGCGGCGCCCGGTCTTGCTCCGCCGTCCGGAAAACGCGGGCCGGCGCTCGTAACGTGAAGGGCAGCGCCGAGCCGGGACAATGCGCGGCCGGGCGCTCCTTGGCCAATAACATTTATTAGAGTCGGTGCCGGGCCCGGCTGCAGGTGTTTCGCATCGGGCCGTGTCTTATTGTCCGGCTGTTGGCGCTTGTTTATACGCGGCCGCCTGACATATTTATGTAAATCGGCGGCCCGCGACTCCTTATCGCCGGCTATTGGTATCCGCGCGGCCCGAGATTGCGGCCGCAGCGTAACGCGGGCGGTGCTCGGCTACACCTGCTGGCGCCATCCCCTGTCCCGATGCGGAGATATCGGGTTATTGCACCTGAGCTGTCGCGCTTCGTACCGACGCCGCAGGAGGCGGTAGCTCGGCCGGGAGGAACTTTTCTTGATTAGCATAGGCGCTATTCGATGTCGTACTCTTCTTCAGGCGGGGCGCACTGCTCCAGTAATGCCATTGCTGTAGATGTCTACTGAAGACCCTCGTATCGACCTACGTTGTTTAGGGATACTCGTACTGCGTATATGAAGCTTTGTTACCATTTCTACATCATCTACATTTATACTCCGCAAGCCACCCAACGGTGTGTGGCGGAGGGCACTTTACGTGCCACTGTCATTATCTCCCTTTCCTGTTCCGGTCGCGTATGGTTCGCGGGAAGAACGACTGCCGGAAAGCCTCCGTGCACGCTCGAATCTCTCTAATTTTACATTCGTGATCTCCTCGGGAGGTATAAGTAGGAGGAAGCAATATATTCGATACCTCATCCAGAAACGTACTCTCTCGAAACCTGGACAGCAAGCTACACCGCGATGCAGAGCGCCTCTCTTGCTGAGTCTGCCACTTGAGTTTGCTAAACATCTCCGTAACGCTATCACGCTTACCAAATAACCCTGTGACGAAACGCGCCGCTCTTCTTTGGATCTTCTCTATCTCCTCCGTCAACCCGACCTGGTACGGATCCCACACTGATGAGCAATACTCAAGTATAGGTCGAACGAGTGTTTTGTAAGTTGGTTGGTTGGTTTGGGGAAGGAGACCAGACAGCGTGGTCATCGTTCTCATCGGATTAGGGAAGGATTGGGAAGGAAGTCGGCCGTGCCCTTTCAGAGGAACCATCCCGGCATTTGCCTGGAGTGATTTAGGGAAATCACGGAAAACCTAAATCAGGATGGCCGGACGCGGGATTGAACCGTCGTCCTCCCGAATGCGAGTCCAGTGTCTAACCACTGCGCCACCCCGCTCGGTGTTTTGTAAGTCACCCCCTTTGTTGATGGACTACATTTTTAAGGACTTTCCCAATGAATCTCAACCTGGCACCCGCCTTACCAACAATTAGTTTTATATGATCATTCCATTTCAAATCGATCCGTACACATACTCCCAGATATTTTACAGAAGTAACTGCTATTAGTGTTTGTTCCGCTATCATATAATCATACAATAAAGGATCCTTCTTTCTATGTATTCGCAATACATTACATTTGTCTATGTTAATGGTCAGTTGCCACTCTGTGCACCAAGTGCCTATCCGCTGCAGATCTTCCTGCATTTCGCTACAATTTTCTAATGCTGCAACTTCTCTGTATACTACAGCATCATCCGCGAAAAGCCACATGGAACTTCCGACACTATCTACTAGGTCATTTATATATATTGTGAAAACCAATGGTCCCAAAACACTCCCCTGTGGCACGCCAGAGGTTACTTTAACTTCTGTAGACGTCTCTCCATTGAGAACAACATGCTGTGTTCTGTTTGCTAAAAACTCTTCAATACAGCCACACAGCTGGTCTGGTATTCCTTAGGCTCTTACTGTATTTATCAGGTGACAGTGCGGAACTGTATCGAACGCCTTCCGGATGTCAAGGAAAATAGCATCTAACTGGGAGCCTGTATCTAATATTTTCTGGGTCTCATTAACAAATAAAGCGAGTTGGGTCTCACACGATCGCTGTTTCCGGAATCCATGTTGATTCCTACAGAGTAGATTCTGGGCTTCCAGAAACGACATGATACGCGAGCAAAAAGCGTGTTCTAAAATTCTACAACAGAATGAGGCGAGAGAATAATGAGTGCCTACATTCCCGCCGCGCGGTGTTAGCCGAGCGGTCTAGGCGCTGCAGTAATGGACTATGCGGCTGGTCCCGGTGGAGGTTCGAGTCCTCCCTCGGGCATGGGTGTGTGTGTTTGTCTTTAGGATAATTTAGGTTAAGTAGTGTATAAGCTTAGGGACTGATGACCTTAACAGTTAAGTCCCATAAGATTTCCACACATTTTGAACCTGTATTCCCCCATGTGAGCCGATCGTCATCTTATTCGTAACGGACAGTCCAGTCCGTTCCGTTGAAACAGGAATTCAAGGTCATCTGCCCATCTCTTCCAAGGGCGTCCAGCATCTCCCAGTCTGTTTGTAGAGCGGAGCAGTTTTCGCAAGTTTTTGTTACGTTAGTAAGAGGTACTGACCCAAGTTACCTTTTTGTTGTTCTACATATTTTTTACATCATATTTAATGTGTATTAGTAATCCCGTTGCAGTCTGCCTATTAACGACTTCCAGTGGCAACAAAAATATGATTTTCAGTATTATTTACCGCGTTTGAAAATTTAATAACATGCTGTCACAGTCTACCTATTAAGATGTACAATCTTTTCTTAAAGTTTCAGCCTAGTAACACAGCTATTACAGTTAGAATCGGTCTGTATGTTCTGAGGCAGCATAACTCACGATGCGCAGATTTCCCAGACTATATTCATCCAATATTTGAGAATGAGGCTTCAGAAAAACTTGTCGCGTAATTTCAAAGCATTCAGAACCTTTTGCTCTCTGATCCGCCCCGTCCCCTCCCTCGCCCTTTCACCATCAAATAAAGGAAAAAAAGTTTATTGTTTGCTACATTTCCGCTGTTAATGCAGTATTACTTCCGGAACATGCATGACATTTTAATTTATTGCTCCTTTACTACTAACCGTGTTAGCAGTACATCTTGCAAACATCATCCAAATGTACCACTGAATGCACTAGCAAAATTATATTATTGTACGGCGTATAGTTTAGGAGCTATGTCATTAACACTGAGTTGCGTGAAAACTATCTGTTATATACATGGGAGTTCGATTTTTTAAATATCTGGAGGTTGTAGGGGAAGGTGGGGGACAGTAATAGTTCCTGTCTGATGTCTCAGTTTCGTTTTATGTCCGTCAAGATCACAAGTTCTTACGTTTCACGAATCCATTCAATTGTCGTGTCAAGCAAAAATATGGAGTATTCATCTACCTGGAGCTTCGTAAACTAGCATTCATCCTTTCATTCCATCCAGTGACTTTGCACTTATCACTTTCGAGTACACTGCTTTGGTATGGTAAAATGTTCTTTTATCACTAGAGGTCTCTGCAGGTAAGAGAGAGATGAGATGCGCTTCCCTATCTTAATCGTAAGTCCCATATACACATCCAAAATCCTTTCATCTGCATGCATATCCGCAGATATTAAAATTTTGTAATCCATTTTAACCCGCTCGTTAGCTGTAGCTCCGACATGGTTTCTCATATTGTTGATACATTTCATAACTTACAACTCTGTAATATTTTTTTAGGAACATTTCCGCAACTTCGCAAGTCAAATGGAGTCGTGTCACAACTGTCGTCGCGTATTGCATACTGTTTTATAGTTAGTCACATATTTCGTTTATGAAATGTATTTTCATTCCTCATGTTAAATATTGTTAACATGCTACACTTATTTATGTAATAAGCGTTACGTTATGTTCCCTAAATGTATTGAAGAGGAACTTCGATAGATTCACTCATATTTTATGGAACATTATTTGAAGCGCTGAAAACCATAGCGGTCTAATGCACACCACCGTCGATTTTGAGACTGTAGCATTTATGCATGCCCCTGACATCTGCTGATCTTACGTTGAACCAGATTTATCTGTGCTGTGCTTCTGCTCTGTATATATGAACATTTGCAAAAAGCCGTCTCGCCGATTTCTCTGGTATTCACTTCCATATAGGTCCATAACAGAAACTGTCATGGGTCACGGAACACACACTGACTACAGTGACTCCCATTTCTTCATGAAAGCTGGAACCTCTTGAAAAACTGCCCCACCATATGCTCAAGATCTATGGTTTCAGTATTTGAAGCTGTGACGCGGAGAATATCAGAACCCTTAAGAGTATTATCGACCTCACTACCAAAGGAAAAGTTAATGATCATAGTAACAAAGTACATTTCAGAAGTTTTTATCATGTAATGAAGTTTTGAAAAGGTTGTCATGAGCTGTTGTTTAAAATACCATTTTCTTCACTGGAGTCGTGGGAGGCTACCATTTTCTTCAAGTCATATCGAGGGAGATCACAATATGTCATTTGCCCACATTACGTTGATGCTTTGCAAAAGCTAGCGCCCAAATACGTAGTTGGAGGGCAAATATCAACCTTCTAGTTTATCTGAACCTCATGACACAGAATGTGTTTAGTGGAAATGATGATACCGGGATCATGAAATGTTGGGGTGGTCATAATTGTGTGTGTGTGTGTGTGTGTGTGTGTGTGTGCTGCATTTGGTATCTGTTCTGTATGTTCTGATTCTGGTTCCACATTAATTATGAACAACAAAGCAGTCAAAATGACACTGTTGTCACTAGCCTATATATGAACATTTTGTGAATTAACATCAGTAGTAATAATCGTAACTAGTAATTAAAAATTCGTAACATAAAGTGGGTACATTATTTTTTTTTATAGGAAATAAAGCATGTAGAGATTTGGTTAAACAAGAAGTCAAACCTACGAGACTGGTGGTTTGCCTAAACATTTGATTTCCACAAATAATCTTCGAGTATTTCCCTCAAAACTTTGTGTGTGTGCTAAGGGGCATTATGCTTCTCAGTGCCTCGTTTGTAAGATACAGTCAGGAGTCAGACCATAAAGCGAAAATTTCAGTGGATGGAGCTTCCCAGAAGAGCCTTTATGTATCTTTATGGCAGCCTTCAGTAATTCCATAGGTGGCAACAAATGAGACCTGAATGTCTCAGACGTAACATAGTTGATGGTACGGCAGTATCAGGGTACACGTGTAATTTTGCGCGAAAAGTCAGTAAGAAACGCCGTGAAGGTGTTAATAATGCATCTACCCTTTCCGCGACAGTGCGCATTCAAGCTAATACAATCACACACTGTCCCACAAGGGTAATAATATTCTCTTAAAACAACAGTTATTACTACTGTTGATCTTGTTAAATGCAAATAGACGAAAGACGCAACACTAACAGTTCCTTTCAAATTTTAACCATAAATAATTGTTACTGCAGGTATCCGCGTCCGCGCAGACCTCTTGTATGTTTCCCGACCACGATATTATTGCACTTGGCTTCCAGCAGCCGTTGTCGGAAGAAGGCGGTGACGTTACAGTAAACAAGTACAGTAGTGACTAAAGCAAATCCATCGCAATGTGAGTAATTTCAAGACAGTTGTGCAAAGAGTGTGTTCGGATATTCCCGTTACAAAATTCTAGGACTTGTAGAGGGGAGTGAGTACATAATATTTTGAATAGAAACCCATGTCCGGATACAGTCTTTGAAAACATGGTTATTAGGTAGGTCCGGGGTAGTCATTATGGCGGGGGTGCTTACGTCGGATTGACTGATGTTGAAACGTTCCCTTAGAAAAATTAATAAATGAATGTGCTGGTAAACTACGTTGTTTGTTACAAAGACAGCTGAGTAAAACTCAACGTACTCAAACAGTTTTCTCTTTACTTATTCTGATCATCACTAAACTGACACACAATATTTTTAGCGCAACGCAATCTGACTTTCAATAATCCCTACAAAAGAATGGCCCTGACTAACAATAACCTATACCTTTCATGAATCACTTACCTCACAAAAATCTACGTTACTCGAACTACTGCAATACAGCGAGCGCCAATACTGCCAGCTAAATAAAAGATTCTAACTACTGAAGGCCACAAACTACTGATAGGTATAGTTAGCAAATGAATGATTTCGATAGAGAATAAACAATGTATTTACCTTTATATATATATATATATATATATATATATATATATATATATATATATATATATATATATATATATATGTGACATCCAGTCTTACAAATTTCCTTTTTCTGATGGACACACGTCCAGATCGTCCGCTCTCTCTGCGATCTCTCTCCCCCATCCACCACTGCTGGCGGTTCACCTCCAACTGTGCAACGCTACACGCTGTTCACATCCAACTGCCCAACACTACAATAGCGAATATTCCAACAATGCCAACCAGCCACAGACTGCACACAGCACAGTCAGTGATTTTCATACAGAGCGCTACGTGGCGTTACCAACGTTGAAACCTAAACAGGCTACTTACAATGTCAAATGACTCCTACGTCTCTGACCCAGTTCGAGCCTCATTGACGCGTCTGGTAGAGCAACATGGTTGAGTACGCCGACATGATCCTTCTGTACGGCGAAGCTTGCGATAATGGAAGAGCAGCACGTCGACTTTATCCACAAGGTCCATCTCAATCGCATGCCCTTGTCGCCGCAATTATGTAACGGCTTCGAGAAAGGGGTATCTTCACTGTCAGCAGGCGTGATTGTAGTGCTCCAAGGAGACCGTTCTGTAAACAACAGTGTTTGTGAAAACTGATTAAGTTTCCTTTTCGTTTTTTTGGTTGTTAATGAGTGTAACTGTTGAACAAGTTGTGTGCTGGATAACATCTAATGAATTACTTGTAAAAGTGGTCTCGTTACCAGTGTGCTTTCAAATGGTTGTGGCACGGAAACGTTAAGTTTGCGGTCGTGGTTCCCAATTCAAAATATTATCCACTCAGTCCCCACTGCAAGTCATAGTTTACAATCGGAATTAAGGAACACCCTGTACTGCCAAGTGGTTCAGCGTGTCCTCCTGGAACATCACCATAAAAACCCACGATAACCCGACCAAAGCGCATTCCCTCCCAGGCAGAGTAATATTGTGGTCGACTAATACGGCGCTATTCTGTGAATGCACAGGGCACATCTGATGAGTCTTGCCCGCCGTAAGTTTGGCGGTTATACCTGCGGCTGGTTGTTACGGTAGCTTATGGGAATATTCGGCTCAGACGTCATCCTGAAATGAGGCGTTTGGCGCGCAACAAATTGACGCGCATTGCGTGCGCAGGGACAAGAAGCGGGCCTCCAGGGGACGCGCCGGGCCGGGCCGGCCTCTTAAATTTTTACGAGCGGCGATGTCTACATTAGAGCGAAGAGTTGCGCTTTACGAGCGAGCTGAAGAAATACGCGTCGGCGGACCTGGTGCGCGCTCTCACAATCGTTGCATTGTGACTGGCACGGCTACATTCGCTTGCTGCCGCGTAATTTATGCAGAAGAGTGGAATATTGCCAAGTAATGGCGTTTTTTCGTACGACAGCAGGTGAGCTCGAGACATCCCTTTGGTTTGATGTCGAGTATCGTTTGCTACAATTTTATTGCCGTTATTCCCAGAATTTATTGTTGTGTTTGAGTGCTGAACAAGTTCCTTCCTGCTGCCTCTAACGAAGTACGATCCAAGCACGCCAACTTGCGCAACGCTTCACTGTGCCTTTGCAATTGTCGTGACTTGAAGCCTTGCGACGTGTAGTACAAGTTCAGAATTACGAAATTTACTTTTTATTTTGTACAATAACTTGTTTGTCTTCCGCCGATAGTCGGCGATGAATGTTGTGGATGCGAATGCATGGCGAAAATGTCTGTCGAGATGGAATATATCTCTTTGTAGAGCGTTGTTTTCTTATGAGAAGACGGAGAATGCATCAAAATGTTTTTAGTGGCGGAGTGTGCTGTTGAGTAGCAAAGATGTCTGAAAGAGACGGAAAATGTGAGAGTACGACAGAATCTTCAAGGAAGATCTAAGTTTTTTTATTGGAATATCAAATTGTAGACACTTCTTTTTAATTTCGATTCTCGCAGCTATATTAAAAGGCAAAGTTCGCTGTGTGAGTAAGGCAGAATGTACTAAAAAGTTGCGGAATTTTCCACAAATGTTCTGGCACCGGAAACTAGTTGCTACGTTCTACAAAGTTTTAGCCTCAAGAAATTCGAAACGTTCGGTGCGTTATCAACTCAAAAAAAAAAAGATAGATTGTGGCTACAAAATCTCATGCTAAATCTCGAGGAGATAAGGCGAAACGGAGAAACGAAAGAGAAGATGTAAGAGAAAGACTTCTTACTATATTCGAGAAGGACTATAACGAATAAGAGCTCAAATTGAAGAACAACGTAGTGATATTTGAGGAGGGGTGAGATTTAGAGAATGCCCAAATCGAAAGCGAGAAACAGTCGAACAATAACAAATACTGCAGGGAAGAAACAGAGGAGGAAAGAACACTTTGTAAAAATGTAGGTACTGTGACGTAAATGCGAAAATATATCTGTAATAAAAATCAAAATAAAAAATCTTTATTTGATAATAACAAAAATATATTTCATTAAGTAGCAACCCCATACTTTGTCTAGACGAAACTGAGTAATTTAGATAGTTCACGGTAAATGATAACAGCCAAACAGTTGCAGGATAAAGATTTATTAAAATCCTTGACTACAGGCAAATTACTGATGCTATTCCGTGTTCGCATCTACCTTCTGTTCATAATTATGTTGTATAAGGTATATTTAGATATACCGAAGCTGTGGTCAAGGATTTTAATGAATATTTATTCTGCAACTGTTTGGCTGTTATCATTTACCGTGAAGAATTTCAACAGTTGCTGTTTCAGCCATGTTTAAAATCTTGAAATTTAGATAGTGCTTTAGAAGCGTATTAGGCAGTCCCTCGCTTTCTCCGCTATAGCATTCACTCGGCACTTCGGCAGACTTCTGACATTGAGAACTATTTCTTCAGTTCTTCCATGAAAATTGTTTGGAAATGGACGAAGGCCTATTTTCTCAGATTCACATTTAATTATAGTAAGTCGCAAAGTAATTGATTTTTCGTAAATGTACCCTATTACATTAAGAGCAGCCACTGCAATCTCCTGGCTTTTGTAATGTACACGGTTTTTATTGATTCTGAGGACAATCTGCTATTAAACAGCTACATAAAATGATGCCTGGAAAAGTGTGGTCGCTACTGACATAACGCAGAACACGAAGGTTATAATGATGAAGTGTTATTTTTAAGGATAATGAAGCTGAAAAAATGTAACCTACTCTATCAACCGTTCATTTACTTAATTAATTTTCTTTTCTTTCTGTTTCAGGTAAGTTTCCACTTCCTGGACCTCGTGAAATAACCTGTGTACAGGTAATATTTTATCAACAGCTCTCTCGCTTTTCAGAATGAATTTTCATTGTGTAGCGGACTGTGCACTGGTTTTGAACTTCTTTTGTGTCGGACCGGGAGATAAAACTGGTTCGAGTCCCTGCCTAGAGCACTGTTTTAATCTCTCAGGAAGTTTCAACTCTCATACATTCGTCGCGTTTACTAAACTTCTTAAAATCTGTCATAAACGTTATTCTTGTTATTACTGCAGTATTAGTGTGAGATGGAAGACATTTATGGCGCGAACGAGAATCTTTGTCATCTATGTTAGCTAATTTATTTTAAACAATATGGAACTGTGCATCACTGGCGGAGCGAAGTATAGCGAAAAGGTTTTGATTCTAGTTCTAATGAGACTCGAAAGTACCAGAGAATCTTGCCTTTTGACTGAACGGTATTATATTCTACTACAAACTCTGCGTCGCTAAATCTCTCATGAAGGTAAATATAGCTATAATTTAGGTATAGTACTTGATTATTGGTTAGTGTGGCCAGCTATACACAATTGGAGGGTTGTCGTGCTAAATGGGCTAAGTAACAAAACGTACTTTATAGGTTATTTACAATAAAATTTATACAAATAACGTATGTATAAATATGCGCTAACTCCACATTGACTGTTGCTCATTGACTTTAGAACTGCAAGTTACCACTTGGCATGACCCAAAAATAACAAAGATTGAAATTTTTTAAAATAAATTTGCACTGAAATATTAAACGGGCTAATTGCACCAAACAAGTTTTGTAATATTTCTACTTCTAGCAATAATTATACTGTTCAGTCTTGGCGCAGTTCACTGTAAAGCTGTTCGTGCACGTAAAATAGTTATTCCATCATACTTTTGAGTCTCATTTCTTCTCTGAAGACACTACTTTAGCACCAGTGACCTCACTGAATGTAACCACCCTTTTTTTTAACACTCTTATCATTGCCATCCCTTTGTTTCACGAAATATTTTTTTGTCTGAGTGACCCCTGACGTGGTCAGAACGGGGCAGAACCCACATTAACTCACCGTGCTCGCTGAAACTCCACAAAATTACTGCCTCTCATCTGAACAACTTTAAGTAACTCTGGTGTTCATTAAATCATCAGAAACAAAATAATTACTCACCTTTGCTCTTTTTCAATAACTGATCTCTTTTAGAGTTACCAGTTATCTACTACTTCTTTGATGAATTATTCATATTGTTGTACACCCTGCGAAGACACAATAGACAGGCTACAAAACAGCAGGAGCAAGGGAAAGTGTATAATGTCTATACCCGGTGTAGCCAACTCGTGTAACGCATTCTACACTTATCCTATTTAGCATGAACATAATAGGAGTTACGTCTCAGTCCATGTTGTTACTAGCTTTCGTAGCACCTACATCAGCCATTATTAGAGTTAGCCCTTTCAGTATGTAAACGCCGTGTTCACATACCACGTAACAAAGAAGAAAATACGATTTATGCAAAACTGCTTCGATCTTCAGGTGACGAAAGTCGGGCTTCATTAAAGCTGTGGTGTTCTATTAGATACGCCCTTGTCGTCCTCCGTCGTATGAGCTGACTTAGCTAATGTTGTTCTTAGCAATAATACACTTTTATTTACAAATACAACATAATATAATATTTAAGTAATTTTGCCATGTAACATAATGGAGCCTTCGCATGTTTATTCATGTTTATGTTTGCCATAGTACAGTGGAAGAGCAGCAGCGAGCATTATTTTTAACAAAGCGAGTGTTTAACTATAACATACTTTATTTTTTCATATTTATGTTTTTTTCATGAAAACAGCAGTCGGTCCATATTTTGTTTTCAGTTTTAGTACTTTATTATGGTGTTCGTTGTACTCAGTTTTTGTTTAATTTCATTCTTATTTATCGCTTATATTATTTGAGAGTAAATAAAATATACGTTAAAATTCTGACCATGCAGACTAGTATTACTGGATAACTAATGGTGTTACTAATTTAACTGTTTTATAAACATGTAGGTTAAAAAAGGGAAATAAAGCTGTAAGGTTGCTTGGCTTACACGGGTATGAGGTTGCAGTAAAGATTATGTGCTTACGATCTTATCATTCAGAACGTTTCAATATTTTTAACAAAGATTTTGGTGAAACAACGTGGGGTGTACAATTAGGTTTTAAGGCACACATAAAAATGAATTCGTAATGGTGACGTTCGAGGATAAGAGAATCATAGATTATTTGCTTGATGGTTAACTGTCAGACTACAAATTCAAATCTCTGGGTTCAGTATTCAGTCTGTGCTACACCTTTGACAGTGATCCACGAGCATGAGAAAAATACAAAGTTCTACGGTGGTTTGCAGTTTACATTATGCTTCAGGTGCCATGGAAACCGGCTGTTTAAGTCAGTACAAATGCTGAAGGAAGACAACGGCGCTCCACATCCAGCACGACCACGCCGAGTAAAACGCCATGGGTTCAGACCAACCTTCTGATTGACAGACTTGTTATTAATGTAACGAGAATATGTACACACACAAACACACACCAAGATATATATATATATATATATATATATATATATATATATATATATATATATATATATATACGTGTGTGTGTGTGTGTGTACAAAGATTTTGGTGTGTATATATATATATATTATTGTATATTTTATTGTATTTATTTTTATTGTATATATATATATATATATATATATATATATATATATATATATATATATACAATAAAAATAGCGACAATGATATTTTTAAGCATAAATGAGACATAGATACAAGTCAAAATTGCAAAAGACAAGCGTATAAAGCCGTTGATGGGGCTGTCGGGAACGCAGCTGTATGCTCAATTAGGAAAACGAAATTGCCCCAGTCTGCAATTAAATGCTCTTCGTTATATTACACCAAGATCAATTTCGAGGCTTTTAGCCTCATTGTCAGTTGTGTATTTTCACAATAGGGACATACAATAAGTTAGTCGAATATAAAATACAATTACATCACATACTGTGCATGTGCTAACAAATGTATTGAGCGCTTCTGATCGTATTAATTGACGGCTATTACATTAATATCATGAATTTATACAGTTACAAACACGTGAAGTAGCTGACAAGCGACATTTATGAAGTGATGGTATGTAACTAACGTATTTGACAATACTCGGTTGGTAGGTTGTTTATACGTGAGCTTCACAAAAATTAGACGTGAATTTGCGTCTCATACATTCATGACGTCGGGCGTTTTTGCGCCAGAAAAAAGTAAAAATCGCAGGACTATCGAGTATTATAAAACAAGGGTCCATTCTTTACTTGTTTAATGTATTAAATTCATTTATTGAAGGTCTGTATTCTAAACAGCTACATCTGTTGATGAGGCTAGAAACTTCGAAGTCGATCATTGTATAATAAAATGAATAGCCTTTAATTGCAGTTCGAGACAATATATATGTATTTTTTTTTTCAAATGTTCAAATGAGTGTGAACTCCTAAGGGACCAAACTGCTGAGGTCATTGGTCCCTCGACTTACACGCTACTTAAACTAACTTACGCTAAGAGCAACACACACACCCATGCCCGAGGGAAGACTAGAATCTCCGGCGGGAGGTACCGTGCGATCCGTGACATGGCGTCTCAAACCCCTCGCCCACTCCGCGCAGCCAATCTTTTTTTCTTTTTTTTTCTTAAGCATAAAGTTGTAGGTTAGAGCGAGATGTTTCGCATACTGGAGAACTTGTACCTGCTGCCAGTCTGTGCAACTTCCCGTTTTCTCACATTTACAAACCATTGTCAGAGGTGAGAGAAAAGTGACTGAAACAAATCTTGAACCGCGCTCGTCTGGAATTTTTAGTCTGACACCAACTTAGGCACCTAAATATATGGAGTTCATCAAAGTTGAACTAATGAGAATGTGTTGTAACTTTGTGAGACAAAGCTGCGGCTTGTAAGGACTTCACGCGATACCTCGCGTACCGGCAGCGGCCTGCAAGTAGGACAGAGCCAGCGTGCACCGATCGTGAAAGGGCGCGCACGCCTCTTCATCGGGCCCTAAACGGCGCCCTTGAACCTTCCCTGCTACCTTTCTGCCCGGCTGCACCTGTGCGGACACCGTAAAGGCACATTACTGGTGCTTGGCCGGTCGGATAGCGTCTGTCTGGACAGAATACAACATTATCGCTTACACCAGTATCTACATACGAGCTGACCCTAGCAGATGAAGTTACCCAAACAGAGGAAAATGTCTCACTGCAGCACTGTGTGTCGCCAGCGTTCCTGCATTGTCGCCATACCCTCAGCGCTGCTGCTGAACATCGTTTATATGATCGAGATAGTCCATATTTCAGAGATAACGGCATAAACTTTATATCTGTTCGAGATAGATAAATCATCTCCACCCATCAGAATTTTCAGCGTGGAGTCTTTATAATTCTAACTACGGAAGTAACGGTCCACAGGGCGTACAATCTATCTCCCCATAAATATTCTTCCTGTACTGCACACTTCATTCTATGTATTGCTAATGAAAAACAGTAACAAGCAACAGTTCCGTTCTAAATTATGAAAGCGTCCATTACCAGATACATACTCTGTTGGTTGACGTACCTTTTTCGTAAAAAGACCGTGCGTCTTTTTACAGATGTGTTGGTCTAAGGTGTGTAGAAATCAATTATATAGGGTTACGCAGAAAAAACTTAGGTAATGGGAAACCTTAGCAATTAAACGCCACAGATCTGTAAAATGATGTAACAGTGAGGATAGAACAAGGAACAACTGCGTAAGGACAAAATTAGGAGCGAAATCTGTAGCAGAGGAAGCTGTTCAGAAGAAAACTGAACAGGAGGAAAACGTTCTGCATATGTTGGGGATCAGGACTCCAAAGAAAGCTATACGTCATAAACTTTAAGGGGAAAGATCACTGGACAGACTAAAGGTAATGAAACCTGGACGGGCCTACCTCAGGAAGAAGAAGAAGCGGCAGAAATTTTGCAGCTTGCATTTCTGAGACAGTGCCACAGCGTGATTATGTCCCACTTTCCTACAGGTTATCTTTCACTACGTGCCCGAAACCTGTAAAGAAATTGGATTTCATTAATGCAGCTGGTTGCTTATTATTTCGTTATATACACTAAAGTTACTGAGGATGGATAAAATACTAAACACAAACTTCAACAGACAAGCTCATTAATTATAATTTTAGTTCTGATGGCTGGTTTCGGCAAGTTGTAATCATCGGATCTTACGCAAATACACCTTAGTACATCTCCATCAGTACATCAAGTCGTAACATGCTCAGTCACCTATCATCTGTTGTGTGAACACGAGTTTGCGCATTCCGTGCAATATGGATTATACGTTATGCAAATGTTTTTTTATTATTGACTTGCCGATGTATCACGTTCTTTACGTTTCTGGAATGACAACTTAGGATATAGGCCCACTGTTGATATGGTGGAGGTTTGTTGAGGTTTATTTGGATAGGATCTGACGATGGCAACTTAGATTTGCTGATACAACTCATGAAAAATAAAATTATTACTAGCGATCTAGCCTCTTGAAGCTCTTACTTCTGTATTTCATATATTCCTGGTAGATGACACACGCAGAAAATTCCATTGCGATATTGCTCGTATAGTATAAAGTGCAAGTCACACATGATTCGGATTCACGCATATTTGCTCCGCAGAGTGCATTTCGGTTGACCACTTTACCTTTGTCGAGGTAAATTCTGTGCCGGTACCTCATGTACAGTAGTTATTGCTAAGTCAGAGAACCTGTCGTGGTGGGACGGATGCTGATAGAGAAGATTCAAATGGCTCCAAGCACTATGGGACTTAACATCTGAGGTAATCAGTCCCCTAGACTTAGAACTACTTAAACGTAACTAACCTAAGGACATCACACACATCCATGCCCGAGGCAGGATTCGAACCTGCGACCGTAGCAGCCGCGCGGTTCCCGACTGAAGCGCCCAAAATCGCTCGGCCACAGCGGCCGGCCATTGGAGAATAATCGCATAACTTGTTCCCAGGGCGGACGTAGGATATCGATATGGCATCCCGTGAACAGGTGTCGAAAACCGCTCAATAAATGGTTCAAATGGCTCTGAGTACTATGCGACTAAACTTCTGAGGTCGCCAGTCGCCTAGAACTTAGAACTAATTAAACCTAACTAACCTAAGGACATCACACACATCCATGCTCGAGGCAGGATTCGAACATGCGACCGTAGCGGTCGCTCGGTTCCAGACTGTAGGGCCTAGAACCGCACGGCCACTCCGGCCGGCAACGCTCAATAATCTCGTCCCAGCCAACTGGCATACCAGAGTAACAATGCGCGAAAGAAACCTACGTACAATACTAATTACGTTGTGAGATAAAACTATTGATTACAAAGCACGTTAACACAATCTTTGTCCAGACATTAGAGACCTGCAATACAGCTGGTATCCATATACAGGGTGTTACAAAAAGGTACGGCCAAACTTTCAGGAAACATTCCTCACACACAAATAAAGAAAAGATGTTATGTGGACATGTGTCCGGAAACGCTTAATTTCCATGTTAGCGCTCATTTTCGTTTCGTCCACCTACGCTCAATGGAGCACGTTATCATGATTTCATACGGGATACTCTACCTGTGTTGCTAGAACATGTGCCTTTACAAGTACGACACAATATGTGGTTAATGCACGATGGAGTTCCTGCACATTTCAGTCGAAGTGTTCGTACGCTTCTCAACAACAGATTCGGTGACCGATGGATTGGTAGAGGCGGACCAATTCCATGGCCTCCACGCTCTCCTGACCTCAACCCTCTTGACTTTCATTTATGGGGGCATTTCAAAGCTCTTGTCTACGCAACCCCGGTACCAAATGCAGAGACTCTTCGTGCTCGTATTGTGGACGGCTGTGATACAATACGCCATTCTCCAGGGCTGCATCAGCGCATCAGGGATTCCATGGGACGGAGGGTGGATGCATGTATCCTCGCTAACGGAGGACATTTTGAACATTTCCTGTAACAAAGTGTTTGAAGTCACGCTGGTACGTTCTGTTGCTGTGTGTTTCCATTCCATGGTTAAGGTGATTTGAAGAGAAGTAATAAAATGAGCTGTAACATGGAAAGTAAGCGTTTCCGGACAAATGTCCACATAACATATTTTCTTTATTTGTGTGTGAGGAATGTTTCCTGAAAGTTTGGCCGTACCTTTTTGTAACACCCTGTAGAGTATGTGCTGGAACTGTTCAGATTTTTTCTCATTCATTGCGGTTGCTCCGGCGCAGACGCGCTGCCTCGGGTAGGAACTACGGTATCTCTCATGGTGTCAGTCTTATGGCAGTAGTTCTCATTAAGAGCGTGCCTAGCTACACCTGTACAATACACATTACGCTCTAAGAGCAGATCCTTACTCCCTTACACAAATCGCAGAAATGAAACACGATAATGGAACTAAAAAAGAAAAAAAAAAGTATGCATTTAGGGTCAACAGAGAACTGCGCTGCAGCAATGTTTCTTTTGCCTCGGTGCCGGAAGAGAACTTAAGCTGCCACTGTTCCTTGAGCCTGGAGGAAGCTCGGCAGTTCGTCTTGTCAGCAGTAATTCGACCCGCGACACTGGTGTCGATATAAAAAGAGACCAAGCGTGGTGGCGCCAGTCGATTTTGTGAGCAGGACAGTCGGTGTCGGCTGGAGACCGCAGCGTAATTAAAACGGTCCCCGCCGGTACCCGGCTAATGCGTCGCTCCGCAGTCGCTCCTAATTTACGACGGCACACTTTTGATTTAGTGACTACTCGAGGCACGAGCAAAACCGAAATGTTTTAATGCGCGTTGTCACGGCATAATTATAACCGTAGCAGACGCGGGGCCTTCGCCTCCCTCGCCCCTCCCCCCCCCCCCCTCCCTCCTTACCTCTGTGCGCGCGTTCTTCGTGCCGCTTCTCCATTCCTCTGCCCCCTTCCGAGCCGTGTCTTGCGGAGTACTACTCGCGGACAGAAATTCGTCCATTACTCACGGCCGGCAGTTTGCACAAATCACCTTCCGCCGTCTGTCGGCCCCGAGACAGGAATAATGCGGCGTACAAAACGCCGGCCATTTGCTGCCCGTAACACGCGTCGGCCGGCCTCGGTAATGTATAGGACGCCCCGCCAAAGAGCGCGGCGCCGCCGCGTGTGGCAAAGAACCGGCGGCCGTCCGGAGTCCTCCTCTTCCGTCGAGCGTGACTCGAAAGGCTGGTCGAAACGCCGGGGTCGAGGATTAATTGGAGCGGCCGAGCCGCACAGAGCGCGCGAGCATTGCCTCAGCGCTGGCCGCAGGTGTCCGGGAACGCCCCGGTGCGCGAAACCACGCCCTCCGGCCGGCGGAGGCGGCGGGGGCGGAGACGGCGGTGGCGGCGGCGGTGCGGGCCAGGTGTCCCGCCTGCGGGCTCGCGACCTCCGCGCCTTCGCTACTCCAGTCGAGTGTGCGAGTGCGTAGCTCGCTACGCGCCTAGATGTCCCAGTCCGCGCTGCGCCGTTCGCGTTGCTTTTGTTGCGTGTCGGCCGAGGCGGTTCTCTCGTGTCCGTACTCCGACATCTGAATTAATGCCCGGCGTCTTACACGGAAGACACGAGTCTAGGGGCTCCACGACACGTTGTGTCCGCTATAGTAGCTGTTACATGTGCCTACTTGCAAGTGGGTCTGTTGATTTGCTGGTTATTGGTATAAATGTGCCTTCGAGCATTGTCATATGGTACAAGCGCTGCACGACGATTCTGTACTGAACTTCTAGCTTATTAGCCCCCTCTTTTGACTTTTATACAGGTTAAATCACGTACGAGGCAACACTCCTTTTATTTCGTGAACGGTTCCAGATATCGAAACGAGTTCGGCAAGTAACAGCACGCTAAGAACACGTGCTTTTCTATCTAATGAAGAATCTTAAGTCTTTAATCGATCGAGATATTGACGCAAGTACGGCTTTTTAAAATAGAAAGATATACTTTTTTTTAACGGCATCCGAAAGCGCTTCAAAACACGAGAGTGCAAGTGATATAATGATATTAGGAAGAATGCCGCTTAACATATAGTAACTGTTGTTTCTTGAAACACAGCCGGTTATGCGGCCTGGAGCTTCATCATAACATGCAACAACGTTAAAATGTCATGCGCATACCCATCGCTCCTAGTCAGAATTTACTGTTCGGTGAATATTGTCGATACTATGGGGGACGAAACGTAACGAAGACGTGCTCCATTCATTTAGGAAAATTGCTAATAGCTGAAACTTGCAGTTACAGAGCCATGTTTTATTATTTGCCCGCATCGTTGGGACGGCAGGGCAACCCAGTGTTGGCACAGTAAAAGAGAAAAAACTCTTAGTCGTTCGGGCGGGTCGTTCTTACTTTGCCCAACATCGGATTGCCCTGCTGTTGCACCGATGCAGCAAGTTTTAAAAGATGGCTCTGTTACTGCAAGTTTCAGCTATCATCACTTTGTCACAACGTTTCGTTCTCCGTAGTACTGAAAATACTCATTAAATAGTAAATTCTGACTAGGAGCGATGGGCGTGCTTTTGACATTTTAATGTTGTTGCACTTGATGGGGCGGCTTTACGTCTCGAAACCGTTAGTTTCAATAAACAACAACTTACAAGCCGTTAGCTGAATTCTACCTAACATCATGCCTTTCAACAGCTGCGGATGCCCAGAATACAAAATAATTTGTGACCGTGGTACAATGCTTGTTACTTTTGAGGTTACAACTGTTCGCAAAAGAATCTGGAAAATATTGTAAAAGTGGAAAGCAAGTCGGCCGAAATCGCCCATAGCATTGTAAATACCATCGTGCCCGGCTACGTCATTGTATGAAGCCTTTCGACTGTTTACTTGTCTGCATTGCAGAATTAGGACGAACTGTGTTTTCTGCCGGCAGGTCATTTCTGTTTCAACATTTGTTGCATGCAGACAGTGAAGAGAAGTTAGGCATGCGATTGTCGAACAAATCCTGTAGAAATGGTAATGGAAAACTGTCTCACAAAACGGCAGCTGATTTCACGAAAACCTATAAATGTTCACACATTTGAAATAGTTTTACTAAGCCTCATCTGATGGGCCAGAAGCTAGCATATGTCATAAAAAAATGTTTCAAATGGTTCTGAGCACTATGGGACTCAACTGCTGAGGTCATTAGTCCCCTAGAACTTAGAACTAGTTAAACCTAACTAACCTAAGGACATCCATGCCCGAGGCAGGATTCGAACCTGCGACCGTAGCGGTCTTGCGGTTCCAGACTGCAGCGCCTTTAACCGCACGGCCACTTCGGCCGGCTAGCATAAGTCATAGTTCCATATACAAAACCGTAGCTGACTGTGTATCTATGACATCTTGCAAATCTGTTTTAGTAGCGTAGGCCCATCTTGCTACATATAAATACGTAGACTGGCATGAAAGTTATGTTTGGCGCGAGCGGTCTAAGGTGCTGCAGTTATGGACTGTGCGGCTGGTCCCAACGGAGATTCGAGTCCTCCCTCGGGCATGGGTGTGTGTGTTTGTCCTTAGGATAATTTAGGTTAAGTAGGGTGTAAGCTTAGGGACTGATGACCTTAGCAGTTAAGTTCCATAAGATTTCACACATATTTAAAAAAAAAAATTATGTTTGGCGCAACAACTTACTCTGGCTGCATTGCTTTCCAATTTTAGGGCATTTCTCTGACTCTTTTGCTAAAGGTTTCAACTTAAATAGCGCTATATCACTGTAATTGCTATTGAGTGCCTTTATGAAAAGTACGCAATTCCATTAAAAAAAACATATTTGGTTAAATATCTTGGTTGATACAAATACCAGTCCAGAACATTATCCATACAAGACATTACCTGCCCCTCAGCATAAAATCAGTGCGGAAAACCTTGTTTTAATACCTGGAACCTTTCAGGAAATAGAATGGGTGTTACGTCTTACTTGGCTCACTCTCTGTTCCGTAAGTTCTTGAAACAAAGAAGTGGGCACGGTAAGTGGGAGAAAGCACACGTGACACTTGTGTACAAGAAGAGTGATCCACAAAACTACCGCCCACTATGTTTAACATCGACTTGCTCTAGAATCTTAGGTCATATTCTCAGCTTGAAGGAATTTATTCGTCACGTTCTGTGGAACCATGCGCGCCAAAGCTATGTGATCAAGGAGCAATTCAGTAAAAACTTTACAGAATTCTGAATAGAAAATTTACAAACAATAGAAATTAAACAATTATCGAAAACACAAAAATTGTGGGAGAATATACGAATAAAAGCATATTATTAGAGAGAAAATATCTGAATTACTGCGCGTAACTCGTGCACAGAATAGGTGGATTATGCGACAAGGAAACCTTAGAATTCACATCTGAAGACGTGGGGTTTACCACTAAGTTTTTTTCCAGTCCTGTTGGAACTCTATGGAAATGAAACCGGTTGAATAGCGCACACCTTTCTATTCAATGCTTTCTGAAGTGTTGCCCAAAAAACAAAGCTTTTTTTCGTCTAGTGTTCACTGCACGGATGTTGTATTTTTTTTTCCGAATGAGTTACTATTAGGTACAGGCAGGATAACCACATTTCGCTAATTGCTAAGGTGCTATTCCAATTTTGGAGAGTCTTGGAAAAAGTGATGAGAGTTTAGGAAGCTAACAGTAATGGGCTGAGGCGTGGGTTGGAATTTGTATTGGGGGAGGGACACGTGCTAGGCTGCTTCGTGCAGATGCGTTGTCGCGTAACGGCTAGCGCATCTGCCTCATAAGCGGGAGATCCGGGTTCGAATACTGGCAGTGGTGCAGATTTTAATTCATTTAACTCAATCAGTATTCTCGACGAGAATTCCCATGAAACTCCATGGCACAATAAAACTGTGCCGGGCCGGCGCCGAACCTGGGATCTTTGCCCTCGCTAGCAGGTGCTCTACCAGCTGAGCTATCCAAGCGCGACTTACTACTCATTCATTATGGAAACAAATCCGATGGTGGAAGTTATATACAGGGATGGCAGAGTCAGAATTTCTGTACGGACTTTGCGAAATCACACCCCAGATTTGCGTGACCGCCGTTTTTTGGTTTGAGTGTTGTTAGTGAGTTAACATAGTTTCTCCGAAGTATGATACCACTGGAGACATTGAAGTGAAAGTACCCAAAGTAAGCAAGCCATCACGTTTTAGAGTCGGAGAAACCAGAGATTGTTGCAGTAGCGAAGACGGCAGCATTCACTTTCTGCAGAAGATGTTGAACACGATACTTCAAAGAAATTTCTACTACCTTCAGCCTTGTTTAAAATGATCGCTTTAACTGACTGACTGAACACTTTGGGACAACAGTATTTCCGTGTCAGGAACTGTATGCATTACCTTTTGTTGTAGTTCAATGATAATTTTTTTTACCTGCAAGTTACGTGTTGTTGCCGACTACTCTATTAGTTACATCATTTACGCTACCCTCCACGTGTTTGACAACAACAGTTATTTCATCGGCAAAGAGAAATAGTTTTGAATATTCCGTCATGTTTAGTGCCAGATCATTGACATTTATCAATAAATGAAACGGCTCAGGACAGATCTCATGTATGACAACCACCGTGGATTCTGGAAATATAAGTCACGAGAAGCGCCACTCTCACTTTTCTCACGTGTCATCCTGAAAGCCATGGACGAAGGCAGTAAAAAAAAAAAACGCCATATTTCTCGACTTCTGAGAAGCATCTGAAATTAGTGACACAGCACGCCATATGGGAAATCGAATGATAGTTGTAACGGATTGACGATTTCTAGGTAGGGATGACGAAGCACGCCGAGTCGGAAAGGAAGCAAGGAAGATTAGAGTTGGACGTCTCGTCGACAGCGCGGTCATTAGAGACGGAGCACAAGCTCAGATCACGTTAGGATGAGGAAGGAAATCGGCGGCGCCCTTTTCAAAGGGGCCACCCCGACATTTGCGTGAAACGATTTAGGGAAATTGTGGAAAACCTAAATCTGGATGGCCGGACGGGGATCTGAACCGTTGTCCTCCTGACAGCAGGTCCAATGTGCTGACCATGGCACCATTTCGCTCGGTACGCTGAGTCAAGTATCATCGACAACTGTAGACGTAATTTCAGAGTGTGCCAAGGAAGTGTGATGAGACATTTGCTCTCCATGTTATATATTAATCATTCTGACATAAATGAAAATACTTTTAGATTTAATGCAACCGATTTTGAAGTTTGAGTGTGCAGATAAACGTGCTGACATAGAGATAATCCACTTCCTCGCTACTCTAAGGAGGAGAAATCAATCTTTATCGTCCTGTCGACGATGGTGACATTGGGAACCGGATTTAAACTCTGATAGGACAAGGAAAGAGAAGGAAATCATCCGTATCCTTTTCGAAGGAACCATTTCGAGGAATCATTACGGTACTTGCCTTAAGGTATTTAGGGAAACCAGTGGAAATCTATATTGGTATGGCCGTGCTAGAGTTTGAAACACACTCCACCCGGATGTATTTCAACCGCTGCAACACACTGGTCGGTTGGCGAGTACTTGACAATCGATGCTACACTACTTGTGATTTCTGGTAAGTGCGGTATCTATATCCACAACAGTTTACAGCATTCTTACAGAAACTGAAATTAGTATATGAATCAGTGATCGCCTTAAATTTACATGAAATTATTATTCTTGAGAACCATTTCTAGATTTGTTACATCCAGAAATTTTGTTTCTTCCATACGAAAGCTACATTAAGAATGTCGGATACTACTTCAGATTACGTGAACTACAGCAACTAAAAGTGGCTGTTCTTCATCGATTCTGCTACTGCCAGTGTTGGATATTCATGTTTGCTTTGCTGTAGAATTATCTTGTATATATACACGGTCCCGGCGGAGGTTAGAGTCCTCCCTCGGGGATGGGTGTGTGTGTTTGTCCTTAGGATAATTTTGGTTAAGTAGTGTGTAAGCTTAGGGACTGATGACCCTAAGCCGGCCGCGGTGGTCTCGCGGTTCTAGGCGCTCAGTCCGGAACCGCGCGACTGCTACGGTCGCAGGTTCGAATCCTGCCTCGGGCATGGATGTGTGTGATGTCCTTAGGTTAGTTAGGTTTAAGTAGTTCTAAGTTCTAGGGGACTGATGACCTAAGTGCTCAGAGCCATTTGATGACCTTAGCAGTTGAGTCCCATAAGATTTCACACATTTTATATATACACATGTATCAGGAAGACCGAAGAAACAGTAAGTTCTGGACATTACATCGCCATCATATGTGACTGTAATTATGATCTGCGGCGATTGAAGTACTTTCACAACTCCCTTTAATTCCGCAGTAGGGGCGTTCTAACACACTTTTATCTTCCTATATCTCGATTCTCGACTGCTGTCAAATATTAACATCAATATCGTAATGCACTGTGTGATGTTTGGAACTGTTGATCAATTCTCCGTGTACTTGCTAGCGAAATAAATTAGGTGTTAGAGGAGTCTTTGCTGGGAACGAGGCGTAGACAGCATCTGAATTCCAAGCATCACTCAGTTTTATATTTTTGAGACGGGAAGATACGCCTACGTTATGCCAAAATACACAAAGTTCTCTAACTTGGCGGCCGTGCTTAAGTTTTTACATTTCGTTTCTCCCAGATGTCGCGACAGTTTTGTGTCACTGAAGCCATTATAGTTCTAATTAATACCCCAGTTTCTGACTATTTACGAGTTCACTTTTCAACGTGGGGGTTCCCGAGAATTAAAAGCTTCCTAAATTTTCTCTGCGCGTGAGACGTCAGTGTCCAGATGAGGAGTGTATTTTTAGGTCAGCGTTCAAGGAACCTTAGACTGACTTCCATCTTCTCGAGGAATGGCAGCAGCGACGAAACCCGTTGTATCGTAGTGCAGTAGAAAGACGAATGCTACATCTGAAGGTAATGAGAATGTACTGATGACGTATAACTTGGAGCGATGATAAGCGAGAGAATACAGGACTGCAGAACGACGGCTGCTGGTCGTGGTAGGGATTCTGATAGCTCTTAGTAGATGGCAGCGTCAACAATTCACAGAGGTTGCAGACGTTGAAGCTGATCTGTAACATACGATTTCTACGAGCGGTTCTGGTTCTTATCACTACAAACACTTAAGGATGTACAATATTCTGTTCCATTTATTGACTGTCTCTCATGAATCACTTGCAGTTGCGTTGTCAAGCAATATGCAATGCTGAATTTCATGAATTGTGTTTTGTGTATGTTCAGTTACAGTTCACTGGCAAATAATCAGTAATTAACTTTACATTTTCAAGCGAAGTTCCTCCATTTGGTATCTTCCTACAGGAAGTATCTTCCCATAGGAAGTAACATTGATCATAACTACCAGTACCAGTACCAGATTAAGGAAAGGCAAACCTACATTTCTAGCATTTGTAGACTTAGAGAAAGCTTTTGACAATGTTGACTGGAATACTCTCTTTCAAATTCTGAAGGTGGCAGGGGTAAAATACAGGGAGACAGGCTATTTACAATTTGTACAGAAACCAGATGGCAGTTATAAGAGTCGAAGGACATGAAAGGGAAGCAGTGGTTGGGAAGGGAGTGAGACAGGGTTGTAGCCTATCCCCGATGTTATTCAATCTGTATATTGAGCAAGCAATAAAGGAAACAAAAGAAAAGCTCGGAGTAGGTATTAAAATCCATGGAGAAGAAATAAAAACTTTGAGGTTCGCCGATGACATTGTAATTATGTCAAAGACAGCAAAGGCCTTGGAAGAGCAGTTGAACGGAATGGACAGTGTCTTGAAAGGAGGGTATAAGATGAACATCAACAAAAGCAAAACGAGGATAATGGAATGTAGTCGAATTAAGTCGGGTGATGCTGAGGGAATTAGATTAGGAAATGAGACACTTAAAGTAGTAAATGAGTTTTGCTATTTGGGGAGCAAAATAACTGATGATGGGCGAAGTAGAGAGGGTATAAAATGTAGATTGGCAATGGCAAGGAAAGCGTTTCTGAAGAAGAAAAATTTGTTAACATCGAGTATAGATTTGAGTGTCAGGAAGTCGTTTCTGAAAGTATTTCTGTGGAGTGCAGCCATGTATGGAAGTGAAACATGGACGATAAATAGTTTGGACAAGAAGAGAATAGAAGCTTTCGAAATGTGGTGCTACAGAAGAATGCTGAAGATTAGATTGGTAGATCACATGACTAATGAGGAGGTATTGAGTAGGATTGGGGAGAAGAGGAGCTTGTGGCACAACTTGACTAGAAGAAGGGATCGGTTGGTAGGACATATTCTGAGACATCGAGGGATCACCAATTTAGTATTGGAGGGCATTGTGGAAGGTAAAAATCGGAGAGGGAGACCAAGAGATGAATACACTAAGCAGATTCAGAAGGATGTAGGCTGCAGTAGGTACTGGGATATGAAGATGCTTGCACAGGATAGAGTGGCATGGAGAGCTGCATCAAAACAGTCTCAGGACTGAAGACCACAACAACAACAGCAACACACCAGTACCGTGTATTACGGGGAAGTAAACGCAATAGTCCGTGCCGCGCGTGGCTACCACGCATCCAGACACACCCTTCAGCCCTTCTCCAAAGTGAATCACACACCTCCAAATACACTTGCCTTCATTCGCATTGCGTCTCGTACATTGGTCACACACTCCTGTAACGTCTATACATGGTCGATGGTTTGGGTGTACACAGTGCCATTGAATGCCCACATAGCCCGAAATTCAACGGATCCAGGTCCGGTGAATGGGGAGGTCACACTACCGAAGCTTCTCCACCAATCTATCGTCCATGAAACGTTACATAATAAAATGGTCTGTAGAAAATTGGGTTAGTGCCCCGTACGTATAAACCACAGACATTGTCATTCTGTTGTGACAGGTACCATCGCAACCAATCAGTATACTACAAATTACAACCAGTCAGACACGCTCAGTGAACAGCAATAGTAAGTCGACCTACACCTCTAACGCTACACGTTATTCATTAGAAGTAAAACGGTCCATATCTCAACAGGCATTGGTTTTCAGGCATGTAATTAGAGAAACTGTTGTATCGTCCAGACGTCGCGGTGCCACAACATTGTTGGCAACGGACATCGATCCCCTCAGACATTAGTGAGAACTCGCTGCAATACGCAGCGACGAATAGGAGAGGTTAAAGAAGACTCACTCTCTCCCTGAGCACAGCGGGACCCTCGCACAGAGGTCAATATAGAGTGGAACGTTGAAGCGCTCTGCCCCACTTCGTGACCTCTGCTGAAGCGCTCAACATCACCGAGCAGGATCAAAGAGCTATTCTAATCTGATACGGAAAGGTACTTTTGTATATGTTGAACACTGTATTTCAAAAGAACAATTTGTTAATTAGTGCTTCAACTGATGCTTTAATAGTTAGTAGCCGCTCGGTGTGAGGCGTCTTGCCACGGTTCGCGAGGATCGCCCCGTCGGAGGTTCAAGTCCTGCCACGGGTACGGGTATGTGTGTTGTCCTTAGCGTCAGTTAGTTTAAATGACCTCAGCAGTTTGGTCCCATACGAACTTACCACAAATTTCCCAATTTTCCAAAATAGTCAGTGGCAAAGGATTTGTATCAAGTTAAGTGAAGAGCAATCAAAGAAACCACAGTTACGGCCAGACGATTTTAGTTTCGTCTGGTCACAACAGGAACTTTATTCCTCCTTTCGACGAGTTAGATTAGGAATATATGACACTTTTTTTAAAAAGCTTGTGATTCACACGAAACCCCTATGCATGCGGCTACAGTACTTCCAACTGCAAACCGTGCAGATGCTGTGGGAAGCGCAGCACCATGAGACACACATAATGGCGGCAGCTGCGATCCCCAGAAGCAAAGGCTACCTGACAACTCCACCGGGATAAATCACACTGATTACGCCGGTTCCAAAATAAAAACCGGACGACCGCCTTAAACGGCGCGTGCGTCGGCGGGCAGCGCTGTATCAGCGTTAATCGGGCCACGGGAAGTTGTCGTGCCGCGCAATTAAACCGCTGCCCGCTCGGCTCGCACAGGTCGGGGTTCGTAATTTTTGCGGCGGTGCGCTGTATGTCGATGACGACGGCCAGATAGCGACGCCGACGCAGACGTCGACGGCGCGCGACGTTCGGCCGGCCGGCCGACCGGCCGGCATTGTCATGCTGTCCGCGCACATTCTCCCGTCCCTTCCTCCCTCATCCCCTCCCATTCCCCCCTCTCCCCCACCCACCCACGAAGAGCGCTCAGTCACCAAATTTGGGCGTTACTGCGGATCCCGTGACGTACGCGTTACACGCGTATAGCCCGCCTGTAAGGCAAACCCTCGTGTCTCCTCCCATTCGTCGCCCTTGTCGATTCTCCTTACATTCATTATTTAAATCTGCCATTTTGTTTCCCGGTCAGGCGGGAGCGCCGAGTTTTCGAACAACGAAGACGTCAGGGCCTTGGAGGATTCGAAGGGCAAGGAGAACGGCACAGAAAGGGAGACAGGGAACGCAAAGAAATACCAATAAAGCCGTTGAATGTCACGCTGCAGTCGCCCGAAAATGGGAACATTTACGTTTCTTCTCAAACAAAATCACGAGATCGTAAGTAACACAAACTGAAGAGTGGAAATGTCGAACATTTTATGTGCCACTTTTTCACAAAACGCGATTTTTGTTCTCGAGACACTGTTGCATGTCTCTCATCTTGTTCCAAGTGTCAAAACATGGAGATAATGTTTCTAACATTCATTTCCAGGTGGCGCACTGTCTTTCTGCCAAACAGTGCTTTCCTACGGGGTTACAAGAGCCATGTGTTAAGGATGATGGCTCTGAGCACTATGGGACTTAACATCTGAGGTCATCAGTCCCCCAGAACTACTTAAACCTAACTAACCTAAGGACATTACACACATCCATGCCCGATGCAGGATTCGAACCTGCGACCGTAGCTGTCGCTCGGTTCCAGACTGAAGCGCCTAGAACCGCTCGGTCACACCTGCCGGCCTGTGTTAAGGTATTCTCCATTTACTCTGATGTAGTTTGAAGAGATAACACACAAGCTGCAGGTGTGACCCGTAGTTACAGCCAATCGGGTTTACTACGTACTACTTTCTTCCATGTTTTGAAAGTATTGAACACAAAATAAGTTACGCTTCACAACAGACATTGTAACATCTTACATCTATAATTACTGAGTGTTCGGGAAAGTAAAAATGTACACTAACTATGCCCTATTAGAGTAAAATTTCTCTTTTATTACTGGTACGAAATTACACTCTCATTCAGAATAACTTTGCACCACTCTTAAAAAACATAGGTATTTTCCTGTATCTAATACTCCGGGTAATTTTATATCATACCAGAAGGAAACGATATCTAATAGCAAGTAAAAACACACAGTATTGATTCAGTGCTGCAGGTTTATTTTGAAATATCAAGATATATGTATAGACCGGGAATTTTCTTTCTTACATCATTGTCGCCAGAAGCTCTCTTTACAGCCAATGCTATTAAAGGATAACCACAAGCCTAAGAGCGTGTAAGAAGGTGGAAGGACAAATGAAATACTAACTAGAAGCCTCAGAGGTAATAAAACCGTTACTTTCAGTACAAAACAGTGCTCATGTGGACGCTTGATAATTATTTAATAGTCACTATATGCATGGCAACTACTTTATTAATGCGCTCAAAAACACTCATCTTCAGAACATCAAGTTATCGAGAAGAACTTCATACAGGCAGTATGAGGCCATGTGAACATGATATATTACAAAAATTAAATAACACTCAAGTTTTTTGTTAGTGGCACAACTTTTTGAGCAGTGACTGAAATTTTGCAATTGTAAAGAAACGAAGGAATGTAATGTTTTTAAACCGTCCATGTAATTCCAACGAATACAACTATTTTTTTTGTTTTGTTTTAAAAACGTTGCCGAAACACTTTTGTCAACGCGGGCGTGGAAGACCTCGAAGTGCTTGCCATATGATCAAACTGTCTCTTGCTTATTCCTTTCAAGTAGCTATTAGAATTCTTACACTGAAAGAGATGAATGGAAAAGCGTCAGTGTATTCAGAAGGAATATGACCGTGGCAGATGTATGCCATGCCGCACCTCATCTGAAAGATCTTCCATGTTTATCAGTTGCAAATAGAAAGATCTGATGACGACGTTTCCATTTCTTCCTGAACATAACAGGGAGTTCTATAGCAAACTTTGCAACATCTGATCCCGAGAATGGAGTGGTGTAAGAAACAGAAGTCAATACTAATTTTAAGAATTCTTCTTTCATTTAATGTTGTTATTTTTCTGTAAAAAATTGAAAATATGTAAGAAATTACTTCTTTTGACTATAGTTCCACTGGTAAAACATTACTACTGCGTTCTTGTACAGTATTGTCACAAATAAATCGTGGTGCCTCTGTATTAATGGCACTTGAAACAAAAACTTCCTTACTGGGATTTAGAACCAATCGGTTTCCTGGTATGGTACTTAAAACGTTCCTAGCAAAGTATTTATTTTCTTATTTGTGTTTTTATTTTTTGCAGTGATGGAGTGAGTAGTATAACTCAGTAGTATGGTAATATTTTCACAACTTTTTTGGATACAAATAAGTTATGTACAAAAAGACATACATTGTTTTTGTTAATTCTCCTGGGGTTTGGCGCGTTATCATTTCCACTCTTCAGTCGTAGAATAATCGAAATGCGCTTTATATGCCTGATTACCGTAAGGTGGAAATGTATTTTTCACTGAGAAACAGTACGACGATTGTAAAACTAACTTGTTCCCAATCAGAGAGGGAGGTCACACTTAAGTATCATGCAAGTAACTATCTAAGTAACTATAATATACCAGTTGTCTCTGCTAAGTGTCTCCACGCGCTATATCTCTGGTGTTTAGGCAGATATTTGCAGTTTCATGATTCTTGCCCATGCGAAGAAATGTCACATATATTTTGACGCTACAGCGACTTGCAACGCTGAGGACACGTATCGACACTGGCGAGAAGCTAAGTTCTTTGAACATATATGAAACACACACACACAGACACACACACACACACACACACACACACACATACATACATACATACAAAGTGACCAAGTGAAAGTAAACAAATCGTTCTTGCACAGTCATAAACGACAGTTCATCAGATAATAAACTTCTGAGAGGTTTAAAAACCAGGATACGAAGAGAAATGGGTCACGGATGCAGCAGGCATCGAGTAAAGTGATGTTAGAAACAACGATGAAAGAAAAAAAAACTTTTAAAAAGCGGCTCTGAGGAGTACTACTAGAGTATTTGATTTTTCTGAATTTTTTTTCACGTGCACAGAAACGCTCTCACATTCCAATAAATTTCTCTCTAGTTTGTCGCGAATTTCGTTAAGTTTTTGAATATTCTTCTTGGTCAGTTGAATAAGGAAAAAGAAGAGACAAGCGTCAATGTTTCTTTTCTGACTCTCTCACATGTGCTTCATCAGTGCCACCCAGCTGTGAGAAGCTCGATATTATATCGACCTAGAAATGAGGTTCAGTATTTTATGATCGTAACCTCTAGTATTTTGAAAAGATAGCAACTTCTGACAGCTACATTCAGCGTTATCAAGTCGCCAGCATCTCAGCAAATTTCTGTTTTTCCACCTCTGTGAGAAACGCCACGTTTGTTAATATCCTTTGTTTTTTGAAGCATCTGTTTTCTTTTTCAAATCAATGGCATGAAAGTGCCAACCGAGACATTATCGGTTATCGTGCCCCCAGACACAACTCTCAATAAATCCAACTCTCCGTCTTCCAGTGTTACCAGTGACCACAAGGAAAAATTGCTTACAGTATTGTGAAGGAGAACTTTTATACGTGTGGGTGCTTGTCTCTTACACCTGAAGCTCAGAAATGTATCGCCTCGAAATGCTAATACTGCATGCTCCTTAAGCCTCGTAATTCAGCAAACGTACTACAAATTTACTTTTAAATCGACCGCGGATGTCGTATAGCAGCATCTTTATTTGAGGGATCAAAGTATAACGAAGCTCTGGTTGTAATCCACGTGTTCTTTATTACAAGCTTTAAACCAACCTGACGCCAGATGCTGTGATAAATACTGTCAAAGCAGCAGCATCCGTCGTAAAACTGTTGCGCTGCGCTCAGTTTGCCCACGTCGTATTCAAATAGATTAAAATACTTTTGGAAAGTATAAAACTTCCTTTCTTAATCTCTTTAATCAACAGCAACGAATTAATCTGAATTGAATTATAGAACAGTTTCGAAACAGTGTTATTTTTGGATGGATAATTTTGCTGTCTGTCAAGTTCCCGAAGTCAAAAGTAGTATCGGTGAACGATTTTATGTCACAACGGTAACTACAAACAAATATGTGTACTTTCATCGCAGTTTCTAAACGAAAAGAATTAATTTTATCTGTATGAAATGTAAAGAGAAACATCTGTCCAGAACTCGGCAAACTCGCACCGGTGCAGACGTCTGTGTAGTATTAATGTCGAGCATCTCGTTAATTCCCAGATATGATGAATTTGTCCGATAACGTTCTTGTCTTTCAAAGTAAAATGTAATATTTACCTTGCGTTTCATTCGCGTCCATCATGTTCTCTCTCTTCATCCTCTCCCCATTTTGAGTGTGTGTGTGTGTGTGTGTGTGTGTGTGTGTGTGTGCGTGCGTGCACTCTCTCTGTATATTTCTCTCTCTTTCTCTCCTCCTGTGCGGCTTTTGTGGAACGCAGGAAAAGGCTACTAAGTGATATAGCCGGAGTAACTGTAATAATTTTCTGGAATTCCGAGTCGCCTCCTGCCAGCGCTGATATTTACAGTACGTCCTTCTTCGTGACATTGCTTTTGCATCTGTGATGTAGCAGATGTGTTCGCTCTAATTTTCGGGGCTGCCCATTCATTTCCTTCACTGCCGCAGCTCTCCGAAGTTAATTTTGAGAGATGTATCAGCGCCGCTTCCATGATAACTGTGTTTTGAAGCGTCTGCCCGTTGGCATTTTGTGCCCGCCAATTACACGATGCTGCTTGCAAATTCATACATTTACGAGACAAATTAGTTTTTAATTGTATTGAAAAGGAATTCTTGTTTCGTTCCGAAAATACCATCGAGTAAATTCATATATTCTAATTTAAAGTTATCGGAATAATTGAACGTAGTACGAACTTGCTGCCGTAATAACGGTGCTTTCGTAATGAGTTTCTCGAACTGTAATAAACAGAAAAAAAACGATATAAATACGAACGTGTTTGTTTTTATGGCTGTCGTTAATAACGGGCAGCGACGATGTTATAGGAGGCAGTGAAAAACAATATCATTTGCTTTTGGCGGCATATTCGTGTTTATTTACGCAGTATAGCTCGTTATAAATCAATTCTTGCTTGAGACTGTATATGGAATTTGAAATAACGTTCGACCTGCATCGCGTTTTACGATACAGGTATTGCGATGATGCGCGGTTAATTCCTTTCGAAGAGAGGCTTTATAATTAGTGCTCAGCTAGCATAACACCAAGTTTTCGGTGGTTAAGATAGTGATCAGTTAGCGTAATGTTATTAATTTTTCTGAAAACATGGTGACTTTTTGAGAAAGAAAGAGTGGGCGTTTTAACTAAATTGAGAGCAATTAATATGCAAGTTGGTAAATACATTGTCATAAAAAGATAGCCGTAGGTTACTGTTGAAACTAACGTAGCTTTTACACACATGTGTAAGATACAGCTGCAGTGGTGGGACATAAAACCATTCTAATATATTACTGCCTTACGTGATATAAAATTTCATATCGTTTACACATGTTACAATGATGAGGTAGAATCTACAAATTATGTAAAAAGTACATCCAAACAGTCACTGTTACACCATTTAATATTAAATGTTTAAAACAGACTGTTTGGATATATTTTAAAAGATTTAAAAATTTAATCAGTCGTGTAACTGGCTCTCAAATTCGTCATTATGATTAGTAAGATCATACTGGAACACAGGCTGCTAATGTTGGCAAACGATTTAGAGCATGCATTGTGTTGCACGTTTTAATCAACGTCTTCGGCGATTCTAACCCCCTTTTCTACGAATAATTTTTTGCATCAGTATCTGAAAGCAAAATAAAATCCACTGTCTCTGAAAGAATTTTGTTATAGATGCGTTTGTTTAACGCTTCTATTTTTCTTTAAATCACTTGGTTTTTTTAATGAAAATATCATTTAATTTCTTATAGTTCTATAACCTTGAGATTATACAAAAGTAATCGATAATAATACCTTAACTTCATCTATGACTCATTCTTGCGGGAACACCGCTGTTCTTGTTTCTACAGCACTTTGAGTAGAATCAACCAATTTGTAAACTTGTAGATCACTGAATTTCTGATAGCGTTAACAGTTTCGAACCATAAGACTCATGGACAGTCAATTGCAACGGGAAATGCGATTCTGTAAGCTTCGCCCGTTAGTATTGTTTTCTTACGACGGCAGAAATGTTATGCGACAATATCTGTTGAAATAAGTGGCCCCCTCTGTGTTTATTTGTGGAAAAGCAGAGTCATTTGATATCACTATAGCCTGAGTAGTGGCCGGCCGAAGTGGCCGAGCGGTCCTAGGCGCTACAGTCTGGAACCGCGCGACCGCTACGGTCGCAGGTTCGAATCCTGCCTCGGGCATGGATGTGTGTGATGTCCTTAGGTTAGTTAGTTTTAAGTAATTCTAAGTTCTAGGGGACTGATGACCTCAGATGCTAAGTCCCACAGTGCTCAGAGCCATTTTTGTTTCAAGTCTGGGTTTGTCACACATCAATATTCTTTATGTTTTCTGTATATAAGCTTCACTCTATTAGTTATAGTTCATGCTCTACCAACATCATCTCTTAGGCGTCGTGTTCACCGATTCCTAACGTATGTATTTGCATCCATTCCATTTCTAAAATTTGGTTTTCTCGTTTACAACACTGCCCTAGCGGTCTGACATTCCACGAGCCCACTCTAATTAAGGTTACATTCTTTTATGATTATTTTTCGAAGTATATCCCACCAAGATATCCTAATGGGGAACTAATTTTTTTCCCCTTCGGAATAAGTTACGCAAGAGGAAGTCGTCGTGACGCTTTTAGCAGATGTACAAAGGAAAAGAAGTGTTTTTCCTCGTTCCTTTCATACATTAACGTGTGTTATAATATGGGGTGAGTGAAAATTGAGTTTATAAATTTGGAATGATACAGAAATTTATTGGGACAACTTACAGAATCGGTAGATGTTTCATTTTGTAGCAAACGATCTCAAGTTTTACATAAAAGTGTTGAGTGTCATTGTGGTTCGATGTGGCTACGATTTGTGATGTGAAAAAAGAAACCATCGGTAATCAGTTTTTCCCACGCTCGTTGCAGCATATGGGCGTAACTTGTCCAGTGGCAGCGCAGATTTGATTTTTCAAGTCGGCTAAATTTTTTGATAGTGGACGAACATACACACGGTGTTTAAAGTGCCCAAAAGAGAAAAATCCAGTGGTGTAAAGTCTGGGGAGTGAGGTGGCCATGCGACTGCCTGTGCACGGCCAGTCCACCGACAGTGGAAGCGAATATCGTGGGAACATCGAACTTCCATGAGGAAATGTGACGGTGCACCGTCTTCCTGGTAGAAAACCATTCCATCTCGGTCATCTTCGTCGGTCTGTGGAATTAAAAAGCTTCCAAGCATATCCAGATACACTAGTGACAGTTTTCTCCGTGAAGAAGAAAGGGCTGTACACGTCCAATTCGCAAAGGGCACGAAACACATTAGCTTTGGAGCTGTCACGAACGTGAAAGCTGCAAAATGGCACTTCTACCGCTTATGTAAGTTATCTCAATAAATTTCTATATATTTCCACAGTTGTAAAGTACTTTGTAGCTGACCCTGTGTGCTAGTTGACAAACCTGGCGTTGCCTGACATTCATTTTGCCAATTTAATGTTAGAAACAAAAAACATTAAATGTGTTGGTAGTGTAATATCGAAAAATTGTCATTTTCGTGTATTCATAAAAACACCTTCGAAATTATGAAACAGTAGTGCAAAGAAATATACATTATGTACAGATGTATCAGTACAGTACGCTGGGCTTAGCTTTTCACGATTTTGTTAACGTCTCTATGGCAATGCCTCTTCATAGTTCTGTAGATAGCTACTGTTTTCGCCATCAGCCGTTTCCGCTTCGCAGATGATAGCTGTCGAAAGCGCTACCACATGTCACGGATTGCCTTCAGTTGAGTCGACTGTAGAAGTGTCTTAGTAGTGGCGAATAAATGTATTAAAACATCATACATGATGCGGCATTTCTTCACGGATCTCATTGGTTATAACGTCATATTTCCTGAAGTATGGTGGTACTGTGATACAATTTTACAGTTACATTCAGCGGCATATGTGTATACTGTCAGCAGAAAGCAATAAATCTAAATGTCATGCACAATGCGGCAGTTTTGCACACATCACAATGTTTATGACGCCATACCGTCTGAAATGTGCGTGATACCATGATATAATTTTGTAGGGGCATTTAGCGTCATATGTAGATACTGTAAAACACACACATACACTTTTTTTTTATAATATGTATGGATTTTGCAGATTCCACCTTAAAGCAAGCACGATTTACTCTTAAGTTTTACAAACAGAAGCTAGCTATTTCAGCGATGTCATATCTTTAAGGTGGGTTTCTCTTTATTGTACTTAGTTTGAGTGAAATGAATAAAAGTGCACTAATGGTGATGTAACATCTTGAGGCTTTCTTCTTCAGAAAGTTCACTACTTGCTTACATGTTGTCTAGAACAAAAATTATTTCTTGAGGATTCCGATTCTGCAAAAACGCAATTTCTTGTTGTTCACCGTTTCCTCATAAATGTTTAGGTGGTCTTACACCATGTACATTACTTATTAAGTGATAAAAATTTTATGAAAAAAGGTAATTCAAAAAAATTGTAAGAAGCTCGTATTTTTTAGAGAAACATAACTGCGATTTTATATAACAAACACAGTATTTTCCCTGAAAATGTCAGAGAATCATCTCTGGAAAAGAAAAAGTTAATTTTTACGATCTTTTTTGTTACTTTTGGGGGACAATCTGTTCTCTTTTTCTCACGAAACCGGTGTGAGCTGTACAAACTTCTTGTTTTGTATGAGAAAATAGAACAGTATTCTGTATAGTTAACGTGCAGGATATACAGTATAAAATATACAGGTGTTTGTGAATTAGTTAATCTTCGAATGTTTAATCTAAGCCAGTTCTGAACCAGGAAGACTTTGCAACATTAATGCCTGATTCGCCTCCATTACGGCTAACACGGGGACAACTACTGAAAGGAGTGTCGACATAATGGATCTTACAAGGATCACAAGAAACTAAAAGGTACAAAAGTCGAACTTTAAAGTATTTACGGAAACTGGACTGTGTGAGTGGGTCAACGAGCTAACATACAGAGCTTCTAAAGGTAAACGACTCACTATAGCCTCATAGCCTCGTAGTATTACATAAAATTCTAATTTCAATTAATAACACATATGAATTATGTATTAACCGTCCGTAACCTTTTATTATTTTATTAATTTGTCATAACAATTATCAATGAGTGTCTGTTTATTATACTTAAAATAAGTAAAATAAAAACAAAGAGACTGACAACTGTATATCATCACCACCCAAACTACCCTGAAATATATTCATTGTTCAAGCAACACTGAGGCAAATAGTGAGCATTCAGAAGAAGATTACATTCAGAAGAAGATTACCTTAGGAGTGTCACTCTGTGGATGCTTCGCCGTTCAGGATAGCACACTGCATCCTACGTATCAAAAAGATTTAGACAAATTCGGAATCCTGGCTAGATATCTCTAACGAAAATACTGTCTGTAATAAGCGTCGATGTGGAACAGAAATGGAAAATTTTGATAGTGTAGAAACATTGAAAAATTTCATATTATCGTCTTGAGCAGCTGGTAAAATGCTTTATTTATACGATCAGTTTCAGTCGTGTCACCATCATCATTTTCATAAAAGAATTCACAGCATAATGTTCGGCGAAATATAAAATCGTTATTGTCAGGTGATAAAACCAACAGTTTTCATCGTATCGTAATATAAATTAGAAGATGGAAAATCCAGGATGGAATGATGACAATATTATGAAAAGGATAGACTGCTACTCACCATACAGCGGAGATGTCAGTCACAGATAGGCACACCAAAGAGATTTTCAAACAAGTTTTGGGTCAAAATGGCCTTCATCGGTATTAGTCAAAATACATGTGTGTTTTGTCTAATTACGATTAAGGGCTTTTTGGCCGGAAGCTTACTTGTTTGACCGTTTTTGTTGTTGTGTCTATCTGCGACTCAGCATCTCCGCTTTATGATGAGTAGCAATCTGTCCTTTTCGTAATATAAATTGCGCTGTCAGTCTGTAAAAACTGTGCTAGAGGGTGTATTAAGATATGATGAAAGTGTGTTACTCATGGATTTATCACCGTACGGTGATGCTGTGAATACTTTTATGAACCTGATGATGGTCAAACGACTGAAACTCGTTGTATGAATATTGTACCTGTGATATCTACGTTCGATACCACAACTGTTGGCGGTTGCAGTGATCGATCGCGGTCCGTACTAGTATCGCTGGACCCGCGAATCGAGACTAGCGCCGCTCCGCTTGCAACATGTCTCTAGCGGGCGCTCGGCTGCTCTTGCTCGGGACGTCAAGTAGGAAAGTAGTACAGCCTTCAGCTGATAGGAAGCAACCTCTAACAAGGCGCTTAGTTAAAGTGTGGCCTGTGTAATGCTTCTATAGCTCTCTGTTTGTAATTATATTCCTTCTGACTATGAAGACTCCTGTACCACCAGTTAAGTACAATATATTATTTGTTACCAACGACTTCTAATTATTTTAGTCGTTGTAGACCCAGAGCATGCAGCCAGCTGCTTATCAGCTTCACTGACAAACCTGCTGTCTATGCAAAGAAGAGATTTGTATGTTTTTATTTGTCATTGGCCACCAGTCATTCACATTGGCGACGATTCGTTCGTCGTCATCATAACAGTACCAGCAGCTCATTTTTTCAAATATGTAAGAGCTGTGGGCCACCATCTCCTGAAAATACCGAGTGATTAAAAAGTCAGTATAAATTTGAAAACTTAACAAATTTGAAAACTTAACAAACCACGGAATAATGTAGATAGAGAGGTAAAAACTGACACACATGCTTGGAATGACATGGGTTTTATTAGAACCACCCCATATTGCTAGACGCGTGGAAGATCTCTTGCGCGCGTCGTTTGGTGATGACCGTGTGCTCAGTCGCCACTTTCGTCATGCTTGGCCTCTCAGGTCCCCGGACCTCAGTCCGTTCGATTGTTGGCTTTGGGGTTACCTGAAGTCGCAAGTGTATCGTGATCGACCGACATCTCTAGGGATGCTGAGACAACATCCGACGCCAATGCCTCACCAAAACTCCGGACATGCTTTACAGTGCTGTTCACAGCAATATTCCTCGACTACAACTATTGTTGATGAGTGATGGTGGACATATTGAGCATTTCCTGTAAAGAACATCAGCTTTGCTTTGTCTTACTTTGTTATGCTAATTATTGCTATTCTGATCAGATGAAGCGCCATCTGTCGGACATTTTTTGAACTTTTGTATTTTTTTGGTTCTAATAAAATCCCATGTCATTCGAAGCATGTGTGTCAATTTGTACCTCTCTATCTACATTATTCCGTGATTTATTCAGTTTTCAAATTTATACTGACTTTTTGATCACCCTGTTAATTAGAAACGTTTCGACAACTCGTTACGTCTGTGAATGACTCTTGACACCACTTGTAGTAGAACGTGTTATATGCGATATGATAAGCGCACGGATGTTGTGAACCGAACATTAGAAATCGTCTGTCACGCTTTCCTTCAGCAACGCAGTAATTTCTACTTTCCTTTGAGAAGAGAAGGCAAGCGTTAATTGGGAGGTGGTGTACCCTGGCCTCGGTACGTTCGGTGTAAAGCAGAGCGCCAGACAGCTGAGCGGGCTGCGCTGGCTGCGGTGTTTTCGTAGCCGCGGCGGAGGCGGCGTCGGCAGCGGCGCCAGGCCGCTATTTCCTGCCGCCTCATCCATCGCTAGCGTCAGGTGGCGGTCGCTGGGAGACACTAAATCAGTCGCCACGGTGCCGTCCCGGTCCCAGCCCGCACTTTGGCAGCCTCCCACCACTGTGCGCCGGCAACATTCTCGGGCCGCTTTGTCGCCGCGTCTTCGTCGCCCACGTACCACTCCTTACACATGCACGCGGGCTGTTTCCGCGAATATTAAATACAGGGTGCGTCAAAAAAATGTATACACGCTTTGAAGCTACATCTACATCTACATCTACATCTACATCTACATTTATACTCCGCAAGCCACCCAACGGTGTGTGGCGGAGGGCACTTTACGTGCCACTGTCATTATCTCCCTTTCCTGTTCCAGTCGCGTATGGTTCGCGGGAAGAACGACTGTCTGAAAGCCTCTGTGCGCGCTCTAATCTCTCTAATTTTACATTCGTGATCTCCTCGGGAGGTATAAGTAGGGGGAAGCAATATATTCGATACCTCATCCAGAAACGCATCCTCTCGAAACCTGGCGAGCAAGCTACACCGCGATGCAGAGCGCCTCTCTTGCAGAGTCTGCCACTTGAGTTTGTTAAACATCTCCGTAACGCTATCACGGTTACCAAATAACCCTGTGACGAAACGCGCCGCTCTTCTTTGGATCTTCTCTATCTCCTCCGTCAACCCGATCTGGTACGGATCCCACACTGATGAGCAATACTCAAGTATAGGTCGAACGAGTGTTTTGTAAGCCACCTCCTTTGTTGATGGACTACATATGCTGCCACCTGCTGCATATAACTTTCTACAATGTTAAATTTCTGGAAATGGAAAGCTTAAAGTCCTACTGGAAAAATAAATGTACTTTGCAAATGTGATTAATGTCAAACTGGTGGCATTCAGCATCAATACATTCCTGAGTACGAGTCACCACTGATTCCGTACTTCGTACCAAAGTGTCCAATGAGAATTCTGCGGACACTGCCTGAATATCATTCCATAGAGTGTCCAGCTTACGTGGTTTACGTTCGTACACCGCATCTTTTACTGTCCCCTATAAGAAGAAATCCAGCGGCGTGAGGTCTGGAGAGCGTGCAGGAAACTCGATTGGTCCCCTGCGTCCTATCCACTGGCCTGGCACATTGTGATCCAGGTATGCTCGTACGTCCCTATGATAGTGCGTCGGGTCGCCATCTTGTTGGAAATAAAACTCATCACTACCGTATAATGCACGAAGGACAGGGAATATGGAGTCAGCGGGCATTATTAGGTACGTTTCTCCAGTAACAGTACCTTCAAAGCGGAAAGGCCTAATGAGTCCCCTTGCAGACAAACCACACCACACATTTACACGAGGCAAATTCACAGCCTTTTCAACTGTAATGTGAGAATCATCTGCAGCCCAGTACACACAATTGTGCCTATTGACAGTTCCATTGAGTTTGAATTTGGGTTCATCCGACCAAATTATGCTACCCATAAATCCCGGTTCACGTCTCACCATCTCCTGAACCCATTCACAAAATTCTGACCTTCGATCTGGATCGTCGTCACTTAGCTGTTGCACCAGCCTTGGAATGTACACACGAAACTTGCCTTTCTTTAGAATGCTTAGCACACTACTAGCACTTACATTACTCTCACGTGCCGCTTGCCTTGAAGACTTTTGAGGCGAACGCTGAAACAGTTCCAAGACCGCAGTTGTGGAATCATCACTTGTAGCTGCACGAGGTCGCCCTGATCGACTTTTATGCACATCACATACTGTTCCATGAATTTCGAATTTGTCTCGTAGACGTGTAATTGTTAACCTTGAAGGTGGTTCTGTACCATACTCACTTCTCCACTGTCTTCGAACCGCTGCTTCATTCTCAAACTTCCAGTACCACTTAATTATCTGCTTCCGCGCTTCAAAGCACAAACGCACGTCCGCCATGATGCAGTTACTTCCTGGCCACTGCTGCCACCTGTTGATGAAACATAACATTACTTTCTCACAGATATTTCATCTTGTAAAACGGGAAATCAATTGTCTATGACAGTTCAAAGTATGTATACATTTTTTTGACGCACCCTGCATATAAGTAAAAACACGACCTCACCAGCCACTAAATTATGAGTTTTCTTATTTGTTAGTGAGGAGCGTAAGTTCACAGCGTTTTCCTGTAACAGTAATAAACACAACATATAGATACATTTAAGCGCCCAAGAAACTGGTATAGGCATGCGTACAGATATATGTAAACAGGCAGAATACGGCACTGCGGTCGACAACGCCTATATGAGACAACAAGTGTCTGGCGCAGTTGTTAGATCGGTTACTGCTGCTACAATGGCAGGTTATCAAGAGTTAAGCGAGTTTGAACGTCGTGTTAAAGTCGGCGCACAAGCGATGGGACACAGCATCTCCGAGTTAGCGATGAAGTGGAGATTTTCCCGTACGACCATTTCACGAGTGTACCGTGAATATTAGGAATCCGATAAAACATCAGATCAGCAGTGCAATCCTTCCGCAAATCGCTTCAGATTTCAATGCTGGGCCATCAGCAAGTGCCGGCTGGTGTGGCCGAGCGGTTCTAGGCACTTCACTCTGGAACCGCGCGACTACTACGGTCGCAGGTTCGAATCCTGCCTCGTGCATGGATGTGTGTGATGTCCTTAGGTTAGTTAGAACTACTTAAACCTAAGTTCTAGGGGACTGATGACCTCAGATGTTAAGTCCCATAGTGCTCAGAGCCATTTGAACCATCAACAAGTGCCAGCGTGCGAACCATTGATATGGGGTTTCGGAGCCGAAGGCCCACTCGTGTACATTTGACGACTACACGACACAAAGCTTTACGCCTCTCCTGGGCCCGTGAACACCGACATTGGATTGTTGATGACTGGAAACATGTCTTGTCGGACAAGTCTCGCTTGAAATTATCGAATGGATGGAAGTGTACGGGTATGCAGACCACCTCATGAATCGATGGACCTTGCATCTCAGCAGGGAACTCATCGAGCTGGTGGAGGCTCTGTAATGGTGTGGGGCGTGTGCGATTGGAGTGATATGGGACCCCTAGTACGTCTAGATACAACTCTTGACTGATGACAAGTACGTAAGCATCTTGTCTGATCACCTGCATCCATTCATGTCCATTCTGTATCCCGCCGGACTTGGGAAATTGCAGCACGACAATACGACACCCCACACTTCCAGAACTGCTACAGAGTGGCTCCAGGAACACACTTACGAGTTCAGATCTCTACTCCTTCGTACTCTTACCGTTTTATGGACAGTCGTACAGGATTTATGGTGTCAGTTCCCTCCAGCACTACTTTAGACATTAGTCGAGGCCATGCCGCGTCGTGTTGCGACTCTACACGATATGAGGCAGGTGTACCAGTTTCTTTGTCTCTTCATTGTATAACAGAGACATTAACGTATCTCCTTCACTATTTACAACGACATGCCAACGCTGGGATAACTTTTCGATTCCGCGACTGTAGAAATCACATAGTTTTGAGAGGAAGAACTCGTCGAGCCATGTTCGGAGCGCATTTTCATCCGCAAAAGGAAGTTCCGTGAAGAATGTTCCATAGAGAGCGGAAAAGGTGAAAATCTGAAGGCCCAAGGTCAAGTGAATAAGGTGGGTGTGGAATGACTTCCCAACCCAGCTCCTGCATAGTGTTTTCTGTCAATATAGCAGAATGCGAGCTGGCATTATCCTTCACGTAGTCTTCTTGGTCGTTGTTCTAGGACTGGGTCTGCAAGACGTCTCAGTTGCTGACAAAAAAAAAAAAAAATGTCAGCAGTGATGGTTATTCCTCGGGGAAACATTTCCTGGAATACCACACCGTCGCTGTTCCACCAAATGCATAACACTATCTTTTGTGGACGCGCGCAGCTCTTTGTACGGGGAGTTGCTGCTTTGTCCGGGCTCAGCCATTCCTATCTTTTCCTTCCGTTAGCACAAAGACGGGAGTGGTCTGTGTTGCTCAACGACCCAGTTAATGACGAGCAAGCAGAGTTGCACATACAGCTACCTGATGATATTTGTAATTTCGTTTCGGAACATGAAGTACCCATACACCTGATTTTTGGACCTTCCCCATTGGATGCAAATGTCGCACGATGGTAAAATAATTGCAGTTCGTCACATCTGCCAGATCTCGAGTACACTGACGTGAATCATTGTGGATTAATACCTTTAAACAATTTTCGTCAAAGTCCGAAGACCTTCCTGAACGTGGAGAGTCACTAATGTCAAAACGAGAAAAACATTTTCTGGCCTATCAGAGAAGTATTGACTAGACTTCCGAGAAAAGTTCCCATGTGAACAGAGTTTTCCACGTTCGTGCTAAGAACCCGTCACGGTATTCCATGCGAAAGATCATTTAGTTTTACGTAAGGGAACCTTAAGTGACGTTTTCGAGACAAGATTAGAAACAGTTTCACTAAGGGTAATTTGTGGGATTGAATGAAGGAGTATTGTCCTACGCAATCAGATATCCGGACGGGTAGCCAATACGCTACTGTGGAGCAGACGTGGGTACCGAGCTGAACAGACACGAAGAGCGCATTACGGCCGGCGCGGCGTCATTACGTCTCTTGTAGAACGCGGCTTGGACGGCGTCGGCTGAGTCGCTACTGCTGGCGCCATGTGGCCACCGGGCATTGCGTGTGTCCGCCCCCGACCGTCTTTGTTCCCGGCGGTAGGTTCGCTTCTGGGAAGCGGCGCTGGGCTTCTGACCTCTGCCGCAACAACACTGCTTACGGCCACGTCCGACGCCTACTGACGCTGAAGATCCTCGAGGTCTTTGGTATGGAAACGAAGAAGATCACCGGGCAAAATCAGAATGAGATTTCCATTCTGCAGCGGAGTGTGCGCTGATATGAAACTTTCTGGCAGATTAAAACTGTGTGCCGGACCGATACTCGAACTTGGGAGCTTTGCCTTTCGCGGGCAAGTGCTCTGCCAACTGAGCTACCCAAGCACGACTCAAGCCCCGTCCTCACACCTTTACTTCTGCCACTACCTCGTCTCCTACCTTCCAAACTTTACAGAAGCTCTCCTGCGAACCCTGCAGAACTAGCACTCCTGAAAGAAAGGATATTGCGGAGACATGGCTTGGTCACAGCCTGGGGGATGTTTCCAGAATGAGATTTCCACTCTGCAGCGGAGTGTGCGCTGATATGAAACTTCCTGGCAGATTAAAACTGTGTGCCGGACCGAGACTCGAACTCGGGACCTTTGCCTTTCGCGGGCAAGTGCTCTACTAACTGAGCTACCCAAGCACTTGCCCGCGAAAGCCAAAGGTCCCGAGTTCGAGTCTCGGTACGGCACACAGTTTTAATCTGCCAGGAAGTTTCACCGGACAAAATATTTGTCAACCAATAAAAGACCACAATGAACGCTTTAAAACAAGGGTATCCAACCCGCGGACCGCGAGCCGCTTGTGGCCCAAAGCAAGTATCAATGCGGCACCAAGAAGTGAACATCCATCACACGTTCGGCAAGAAAAAAATTCAATAAATTTCCTTCTATGTAAAGCTATAAATTGAATATTTTCAATCTGAACTCTGGCCACTATTCTCTCGTTTGTCTATGCCGTCCTTTCTTTTTTTTTCCCTCATCTGTGATTGCTACTGCGACCCAAAAATACTCGTCTTCTTCCATTTCTTCCACTGTGGCCCAGGAAGGTTAAAAGGTTGGAGGTTTCTGCTTTTGAGCCATGTAGATGGTGTATAACTGGTACGATATGACCCTATGCTATTCTCCTAAATATCGTGTACTTCTATCGTCTCTTCCTACGAGTTTGTGGCTGCACCTGCTAAACTGTTTGACCTTGCTACAACCTTGAGTGACTGTCTTGGCGTCTCACTACGAACTTGCAAAGATAAATAAGAACTATTTTTACTCAAAGTGCTTTTATAAATATGAACTGTTTGTAAAACTGTTTGATTATTGTTAGTAAATTTTTTCTGGATCTGTGACCGCTTTGTCAATATGTAAGACTACCGACGTTTCGGTCACTGTTCCAATCGACCTTATTCAGTGTGTTTTTGTTCAATGTAAACCCAGAAAAATTTTATTGTCTGTGATAATGGCTGCGAAAGACTACGTTTATACTATTCGATTATCGTTAAGGCTATCGTAATTATTCCAGGACATTCAGAGGAAATTTTAGAGGTGGTTGTTTTCTCTAGAAACAATATTTCCTGCTGCACTTGAGTCTTACCGCAGGCATAATTTTGTTAACTCAAATTCCCACTACAGGACGATGTATTTACAACTGGGCCAGCAACCAGTACGAACTCAACCTGAATGTTTTTCTCCTTAAAATAAATTATTCTGTCTACAAAAATCGGTTGCCAGTCGCCAAGAGGCAAATTTTGGAAATAGTTCTATTCATTGAACTTGAAATATTTCCTGAATGTATCTTTAAACAAATACAACTTTAATTTTTAGTACCAGAATGAAAGACACAAGACATTTAGCACCTCTCTCTCCTAACTATAAATCTTAAGAAATTTTTCAAATAAAAATGAGATTAATTGTTATTGTCTGCTGTATTTGCATTTGCCATGAAAACCAAGCAAATTATTTTAATAAAGTTCTATTACAATGCGACAAATCAGATTTACATTTCAGCACCTTCTGATCAAAATTTACTGCAAAAATTTTGACTGCAAGTTTTTTTAGTTCACAAATAATGCTTTGCTAGGGTTTATACAACAGTAATTATAAGGATTGTAACACTTTTGACAGTAAACTGTTACTACAACGTTCTAAAGAAAAAAACCACTGCATTTTCCCCCAAAATATTGATTTCTCATTTTACAGTACCAAGTACGAAATAAAATTTCAATAACTCTCTTTTTTCAGACCCAGTACACTTGCGAGTGCTGTGCTTTGACATTATTGTCACGTCTCATGTTATTAGATAGTTAAAGCACGCCATATTGTCTACCTTTTGGAACCATTCTTAATGTAATGAAGATGCACTTCTTACAGCACCAAATTTTGTCTAGAAATATCTTGCATCCACGGCTGCAGTTTATATGAGACAAATTATTACTGCTAAGTGCTAATTCTCACCACCATCTATAAATTGCAAAATTATAAGCAGAAAATGTGATAACCTTGGAGAGCGCACTATTACGTGAATCTTACTCAACCACTGCTTGTTATCGACTCCGTCCACAGCTGTCTGCCAGCCACACATTTCTTGCAAAGAAAAGGTGAACTAAAAAACGGAAATAAGGCCACCGGTGAACCCTACAACGACAGTGTCCGCTGGGTCAGCCTCTGCACATTTCTCCCAAACAAGAAACAGTCCAGAAGCAGAAAGTAAAAAGGAAGAAGCTCGATTGTTAAAAGATGTAATGGCTTCCCTATTTCAGAACAATAAAATATTTTCTTGCAGTAAATTATTCCTTCCTCAGGAACAGAATAGACTCAAATACGAATTTTGCGAATAAATACGTGCAAAACAGAATAATAAAGTAATCAATTGTTAATCAAAATATCCACGGGTATGCTGCCGGTCTATAGTGTCCAACGGGCACAATATTTCGGCGATCAAACATGTCGCCATCATCAGGTGAACTGACGGACTGAGCTCCTGTGAACGTGCCGGCACGGAGATCCGTACGCTATGGCTGCTCAGAGGGAACTGGGTTCGGTCGCGGCGGCGGCCGATTTAATTGTTGATTACAAGCACACTTACGCAATCAATATCAGACACACTGAAATAGTCGTTTCAGAGTTATCATTGTTACTGACAACACATTACAACTGTAACATTTTTCCATTATATTGTGACCATCCATCGGTATATCAGCGTTGTAAGGTGTTGACGTGACAGAATGATGGAGAAGAACTGTCGTACTTGGACGTACTTATGACCACACCGTGAATAAAGTTAATCGATTTGTTAATTTAGAAGCACGGACTGTCGAAAGTGTCTACAGAAAATGGTGTGCCACCCATAGCCATGTTACATGACGTAAGAACTGTGGTCGTAAAAACGTACTAACCGGCGAGCAACGGGTACGAGTATCTCGCCTTGCCAATGGCAAACGGTTTCAAGTCAGACAGGTACTTCTGCCGCAAGGTCCGTTTTACAAGAGCGAATTCCCGGTCAAAATCGACTGCTCAGTGTGCGTGCAGCAGCCAACCACGACACCAGTATGTCTGTGACGTCAGTGATCTATAGCTCTTGCCGAATGTGAAGTTCTAAATTCCCAAGTATGCTGTACACTGCGCATGCGCAGAAATAATGGAAAATGGTGGCGCCTGCTAAAATCGAAAGTTAACCTATTCTGGTCGAGTTCACTCGTATAATAGAAATGGATCTTGTGCTTTCGTGTCTTCTTAAGCGTTAGTGTGTTATTTGCTTTGTTTTCGTGAGACACAGAAAAGTTACACAAGGTCCTGATATTTTTTCCTACTAGTGTTTTCTTACAAGAAAGACGAAATGTCTGAAACCAACAATGTACTTACGTATTACAGGGAAAAGACCTACACTATGCAGAAATAAGAACGTTAAGATATAAAGGATAAAGCAAAAAGACGTTATTTATTGAGTTATGAATATTGTTTCATGTGTTTACACTTTCCAAGTATATATTTTCTGGAGCAAATAAATGTATACCGGTATATTCTGAAATGCGTGAATGACAGTTTTCCTACTGTTGCAGTTCTCAAGAGTGTAAATAATTTACCACACGACCTTTGACAAGAGCTTCCACTACGAGTTCTGGATCCATGCTTGTACCAACATTTTGCTACTATATTTATATATTTTTTTGTTAAAACGATAGTCTTTTATAACCTCACTTACCCTGTATAAGATGCGAAACTGCACAGAAGACAGCCGATGTCGAAACGTAAATGACTACTCGAAACAGACGAGCCTCATTACAGGAATAAAACGCCAGGAGCGCTGCAATAGACTCACTTGTGTCATACAGTCGGTTGAGACAAGAAAGTATGTCGTGTAAAAGGGCCTTAAGCGGATGCAAGTCCATCTGCATCAGTTTCCGGGCGAACATTGCAAAGGGAACTGTATGCAGTGTACATTTGGAGTTGGGTTGTTTACAGCAGCGACACAGGAAAGATGCATGGCTACAGAGGGTCAGACAACACAGAGCCTGCACAACAGCTGACTGGAGGCGTGTAGTGTGTGTTCCGACGATTGCGATTTTGCCTTTTTTCGAGTGATGCAAAGCGTCGAGTACACAGACGATCCAGCCGTCTGTGTGTGCAGGGTGTAGTTCAGGTCGCAAGAACGCCAATGGTTTTTTCCACCTTTACTTGGGCCCAGTCATTTAAACATATAGACAAACACTACATATCCATAACATAAAACAAAGTCATGGTATAGACAATACACAAACAAAAATTTTACATCTGAAACAAACAATAATACACTACTGGCCATTAAAATTGCTACACCCAGATGAAAAGCAGATGATAAACAGGTATTCATTGGAAAAATATATTATTTTAGAACTGACATGTGATTACATTTTCACTCAGTTTGGGTGCATAGATCCTGAGAAATAGGTATCCAGAACAACCACCTCTCGCCGTAATAACGGCCTTGATACGCCTGGGCATTGAGTCAAACAGAGCTTGGATGGCTTGTACAGGTACATGCAGTTTCAACACGATACCACAGTTCATCAAGAGTAGTGACTGGCGTATTGTGACGAGCCTGTCGCTCGGCCAACACTGACCAGACGTTTTCAGTTGGTGAGAGATCTGGAGAATGTGCTGTCCAGGGCAGCAGTCGAACATTTTCTGTATCCATAAAGGCCCGTACGGGACCTGCAACATGCGGTCGTGCATTACCTGCTGAAATGTAGGGTTTCGCAGGGATCGAATGAAGGGCAGAGCCACGGGTCGTAACACATCTGAAATGTAATGTCCACTGTTCGAAGTGCCGTCAATGGGAACAAGAGGTGACCGAGACGTGTTGAAACGTCCCCTTAGAAAAATTAATGAATGACTGTGTTGATAAACCTCTTACATTATTTGCTGTTCAAACAGCTGAGCAAAACTGAACGTACTCAGACATTACTCTCTTTACTTATTCTGATCAACACTAAACTGACACACAATATTTTTAGCGCAACGCAATCTGACTTTCAAAAATCCCTACAAAAGAATGGCCCTGACTAACAATAACCTATATCTTTCATGAATAACTTACCTCACAAAAATCTTCGTTACTCAAACTACTGCAATACAGCGAGCGCCAATACTGCCAGCTAAATAAAAGATTCTAACTACTGAAGTAACTAACTACTTATAGGCATAGTTAGCAAATGAAAGATTTTGATAAAGAACAAACAATGTATTTACCTTAATAGTGTTCAAAAGTCATAATATATATATGTTCATTACATCCAGTCTTACAAATTTACTGTCTCTGATGGACACACGTCCAGATCATCCGCTCTCAAAACTCCGCCATCTCTCTCCCCACATCCACCACTGCTGGCGGCTCACCTCCTGCTGCGCAACGCTACGCGCTGTTAACAGCTAACTGCCCAACACTACAATAGCAAATTCCAACAATGCCACCCAGCCACAGACTGCACACAGCACAGCCAGTGATTAGCACAGCCAGTGTTTTTCATACAGAGCGCTACGTGGCGTTACCAATAACAAAAACTAAACAGCCTACTTACAGTGTGACCAATGGCACCCCATATCATCACGCCAGTATGGCGATGACGGATACACGCTTCCAATGTGCGTTCACCGCGATGTCGCCAAACACGGATGCGACGATCAGGATGCTGTAAACAGAACCTGGATTCATCCGAAAAAATGACGTTTTGCCATTCGTGCACCATGTTCGTCGTTGAGTACACCATCACAGGCGCTCCTGTCTGTGATGCAGCGTGAAGGGTAACCGCAGCCATGGTCTCCGAGCTGATAGTCCATGCTGATGCAAACGTCGTCGAACTGTTTGTGCAGATGGTTGTTGCCTTGCAAACGTCCCCGTCTGTTGTCTCAGGCATCGAGACATGGCTGCACGATCCGTTACAGCCATGCGGATAAGATGCCTGTCATCTCGACTGCTAGTGATATGAGGCAGTTGGGATCCAGCACGGCGTTCCGTATAACCCTACTGAACCCACCGATTCCATATTCTGCTAACAGTCGTTGGATCTCGACCAACGCGAGCAGCAATGTCGCGATGCGATAAACCGCAATCGCGATAGGCTACAATCCGACCTGTATCAAAGTCGGAAACGTGATGGTACGCATTTCTTCTCCTTACACGAGGCATCACAACAACGTTTCACCAGGCAACGCCAGTCAACTGCTGTTTGTGTATGAGAAATCGGTTGTCAGCACGTTGTAGGTGTCGCCACCGGCGCCAACCTTGTGTGAATGCTCTGAAAAGCTAATCGTTTGCATATCACGGTATCTTCTTCCTGTGGGTTAAATTTCGCGTCTGTAGCACGTCATCTTCGTGGTGTAGCAAATTTAATGGCCAGAAGTGTAGATAGACAACTAAATGTGCACTGATGGGGCAAATGCAAACATCAAGAAATAATTTATGTAGAGTAATAAAATTTCGGGACTACATTTGTCTAGGTGACGTGTATGTTTATCGTTGCGAGATCACAGATTAATGTAACCGCGAGAGAAGCCACTGCAGACGTGAAATGCTCGTGCATTAATAACTAGTGTAACAGCCAGAAAGTTGAATCCAAGCCTGATGCAAACGAGCATGTATTATATTGTACAGGAGCTGGATGTCAGTTTGTGGGATGAAGTTCCATGCTTGTTACACTTGGTCGGTCAGTATATGGACGGTTAATCTGGCTGTGGATGATACTGGAGTTGTCCGACGATGTACCATTACCGTTACAACAGCGGTCTGTGGGCGAGCATTATCCTGTTGGAAAACACCCCCTGGGAAGATGTTCACGAATGGCAGTACAAAAGGTCGAATCATCAGACTGACGTACAAATTTTGCAGTCAGAGTGCATGTGATAACCACGAGAATGCTCCTGTTGTCATACGAAATCGTACTTCGGACCGTAACTCCACATATAGGTCCAGTATGTCTAGGCCGCAGGCAGGTTGGTTCCAGGGGATCCCCTGGTCTCCCAACAAAAACACTGCCATCGCTGGCATAGAGGTAGAACCGGCTTTCACCAAAAAACTCAATAGAGCTTCATTCAGCTCTCCAATGAGCTCTCGGTTGACACCATTGAAGCCGCAAACGGCGGTCGTTTGGGGTCAGTGGAATGCACGCTACAGGGCTTCCGGCTCGGAGCTATCGTTGAATTAACCGATTTATAACAGTTCACTGTATCACTGTGGTGCCAACTGCCGCTCAGATTGTTGCCGCGGACGCAGTACGATGAGCCGTAGTAAGGTGCGCCGAACACGACGGCATTGCCTTGTGGCCGGCCGGAGCCCAGTCTTCTTGCAACGGTACCTTCCCCTGACCAGCTCTGCCAGCAATCAGGTCCCAGGGCTACATTCGTGCCAAGTCTTTGCACAACTAACTGGAAGGAACATCCAGCTGCTCGTAACCCCATTCCATGACCTCGTTCGAACTCAGTGAGCTGTTGGTAGTGGCGTCTCCCTCGTCTTGAAAGCATTCTTGACTGACATCAGCTCACAGCGTACAATCTCGAAGGTAACCAACGTTCAGGACAGTTAAATCACGTATTAAAAGCAAACCTGATTTGCCACTCTTGTGCGATTACTGCGAAATTTGAATCACGGCTTCCAGCTTTCGTTTAATTCACACAACTCCTTATTGGTGTTTGGATTTTTTTCCGTCGCATTCAAATACGTATAGTGTTTTCGATCAGAAGTTGGCTACTAAGTCATATTCCATATTGTTAGTAACTGCTTCTCAAATAAGCATGGCTACAACCAGTTTAGCCGATGACTGTTGCGTGCTTACCATAGTTCTACCTTGGCCTGTTGAGACCCCTCGTTCAGATCTTCGTTTGACGACGTAAAGCTCTACTCGACTCGCTGCACTGACGGGCATATTGCTGGGCATCTAGCGGATGTATTTTGGAGGCGGAAACTTTAAGCTTCTCTTTATGGGCCACTACATCACGCCTGATCTAAGTTTAATTTATGAGTGTCCATCTTACTGCGTGGAGCCGGGCGGAGTGGCCGAGCGGTTGTAGGCGCTACAGTCTGGAGCCGCGCGACCGCTACGGTCGCAGGTTCGAATCCTGCCTCGGGCGTGGATGTGTGTGATGTCCTTAGGTTAGTTAGTTTCAAGTAGTTCTAAGTTCTAGAGGACTGATGACCTCAGAAGTTAAGTCCCATAGTGCTCAGAGCCATTTGAACCTTTTTTTTTTTTTAATTGCGTGGACTAGGGGCTTCACATGATGATATATATGAGAAAAAGTACGACCACAGCTGTACCTTGAGAATGTCTTTATTCTATCACACGAGTAGTTTCGGCGGCACAGTACCACCATTCTCAGGCCCCACCAGTGCCAAAAGAGATTTGATTTCGTTGGAACATATACTGCAGGATTCTTGTTGCTAGCACACGTGGGATAGTTTTCATCAGGCGTCTATTCTCGACACCGTGTTGTCTTCAATCACATATGTTGTCGAGAATAAACTACTGATGAAAGCCATCCCACATGTGCTAGGAACAAGGATCCCACAGTAAATGCTCCAAGCAAATCAAATACTCTTTTGGCAGTGGTGGAGCCTAAGTATGGCGGTACTGTGCCGCCAAAAATAGTCTTTTGACAGCATAAAAACATTCTCAAATACATCTGTGGTCGTACTTTTTCTCATACTGATCTAAGTTGAGTGGGAAGCCAACCAGGTTGTGTACTGTTTGTAATGGCGTCGGTCTTCAACAGCCTGGGATGATACTGCAGGTCTCACTGAGGCCACAGCTACGCGTTCAGAAGTGCGTGATCTGTGTCATATTGGACAAGCATACTCGGCTACAGAGTAGCATAAAGCTAAAACGCCGGTTCTCGGTGCCTGTATCTCGTCCGAGATGGTACAGGTTAGATTTCGGATAATATTGTTTCTATGCGCAGCCATATGATATCAGTCAGGTGACATCTGCACTCGTATAGAGCTTGCCATCAGACTTCCAAGCATAACATTTAACATCGCGAGTATTTGGCTGCTACAAGACAATATCTCGTCCTCAAATGTTCAAAAGTGTGTGAATTGCTAAGGGACCAAACTGCTGAGGTCAGCGGTCCCTAGACTTACCCATTACTTTAACTTATACTAAGAACAACACACACACTCAAGCACGAGGGAGGACTCGAGCCTCTGGCGGGAGTGGCCGCACTATCATTGACATGACGCCTCTAACCGCGCGGCCACTCCGTGCGGCAACCCGTTCTACATTTCGCTTCAGCCGGTTCTCACTTTGTTACCCTGCCTGGTGCTTCGTGCTGTAACCCGTTGTTACCACAGGGCTGGGTCCACACATGTGTCTCTAGATGCGACTTCGGCGCCGATTGTCTTTTTATGCGTCGCCGAATTCAGCCTCGTCTTTCGCCGTCCGGGACGGCCGTTGTTTTCGCGGTCTGTGTTTTTGCGAGGCGCGCGTCTGGAAGCAATAGGCAGCCATATTTTCATGCGCGCTCCTTGTGTTGCACGGCATAAATCACACCCTTGTTATGCTTTCATCTCCATGCCGCACCATGTAGCGGCGGCATGTTGGCGAAAGAAACATTACGCGGATGTATCTGCCAAACGTTCTCTTCGATTTTTTCCCCAACTTTAATACTTTTTGTTGCGTAACCTAGAATCAGAGCAAAGTTATTCTAAAGGGTAACATTTCATTCGGCACAATACCATCGCCATTAGTTCACTCGAGTCCCGTTACAAGTGGCTTCTTCAGTTTCCCATTGAGGCGTTGTGCCCAACACCCTTGAGATTTTAGTAGCTACTTCACATTTGGTGGTGGGTGAAACTTTCGTTTCCTTAATCGTGCCAGCAAGTGGTAGCGCGTTGGCATCGTGCAGTTGACGTCACTAGATTGTTCGCTGCTGTCCTACAGTGAATTCCAGATACGCACAGTTTCTTTAAAAAATCATTATTCAATCTTTATTATTATTAAAAAAAAGTTCAAATTTGTGTGAAATGTTATGGGACTTAACTTCTAAGGTCATCAGTCCCTAAGCTTACACACTACTTAGCCTAAATTATCCTAAGGACAAACACACACGTCCATGCCCGAGGGAGGACTCGAACCTCCGCCCGGACCAGCCGCACAGTCTATGACTGCAGCGCCCGAGACCGCTCGGCTAATCCCGCGCGGCTATTACTATTATGCTCAGTTGGTTCAACAGAGCGACTGTTTTGTTACCAACAATAGATTCTGAACGAGAGACTTCGCCACAAAAAACAGAGTGGGTTTAGCAGTTTGCGAATTAGGCAGCTATGCGGTATAGAGGATTGTTACGAGTTCTGATTCAGCAAATTTATCTTCCTAACTTAACTTTTTCCATCTGATGAGATAAAATATGTTTGTCTTCAGTTACACAAAGAAAGTGAATAACTTACTAGTCAACGGAATGCTTGTTTCTTTTCTTCACTCCATTTAAGCTCGCTTCGTCTACACTCACCAACATTTCATAAAATCAAGTAGCGCCTTGATATCTGAAATGCGGTTGTGTGTTTACGAGGTGTAGTGATACAGTTTTAACTACCACCTCTAAAAAATACAGTTAAACAATGACTTTTTTGTTTGTTTGCATGTACTTACTGCACTGAAGAAAAGAAACAGGCATTCGGTTGACTAGTAAGTTATTCACTTCCTTTACTTATGCATGCTTGAACATAAATGCAGATGCTAGACAAGCGGTTTTAGGCGCTACAGTCTGGAAGCGCGCGACCGCTACGGTCACAGGTTCGAATCCTGCCTCGGACATGGGTGTGTGTGATGTCCTTACGTTAGTTAGGTTTAAGTAGTTCTAAAGTTCTAGGGGACTGATGACCTAAGAAGTTAAGTCCCATAGTGCTCAGAGCCATTTGAACCATTTTTGAGCTAGACAAGCCCGCAGGTTACACTATCGTATTCCATCGCGAACAGCACTTTTATAATGTCGTCAATACGTTGGAAGAACCCGTCGCGGCCAGATCAGTGTTCTGTGTTATTTTTTCTAATCATACCCTCGCACAGATGCCTGTTGTCAAATATTTAACACACTAACTCATTTGTAATCAGACGTTCGGAGGTATTTTATATGTGAGAGTTAGATTCTTTAAAGAACCTATGATGGGAGGTTTTCTGGTATTTAAGGACTCGATACCGGTTTACATGACAGACGAGAAGCGTTGTTGGGTAATCGCTGTACGGAAAACAGAAGCCGAGAGGCCATGTAACCTTAGTGTGAGACACACCTCCCTAGGCCGCCAGTGAATGCCTGTTAAGCCCGCTTCACACGGGACGCGCGACAGGAACAAGAAAGTGGTCGCCTACTGCAGCGCTGTATGCTATGGACGGTCGTGCTACAATAAAAAGCGTTTACACGGTACGCATGTGTCAAGTGACGTGCTCTACTTGTCTACTGTTTTTGTTTCCAACTTCCAGCAAGTGGATCGACGTCTTAAATTCACTTTTCGAGACTAGCTAGTATTTTATGTCCTTCTGTAATGATTACTGTAATTATTTGTGTTTTAGATGGACTCCGTGACGCTGAATTTAATTGTTTTCATACAGTTTATGTGAAACTAAGTCACTTACATATTGAAACGACCTCATTATAAAAGCTAGAAACCATGGGCAAACTACTAGAAATGTCGCTTTTCTATTGCCAGTATTAATTTACTCTATTAAAAAAGTGTTTCCTTTAATCAGAAGGGGCGTTGTGTCTCTCCTCTAATTACGTCGTGATGCGTGTACAAGTGGAGAAGAACATATTTTTAGGGTAGTTTCAGATATTTTTATTTATTTATTTAACCTGGAAAGATTAGGGCCATCAGGCCCTCTCTTACATCTAACCAGGCATTCTACTTATTTTACATTGATATGTTTCAGTAGGCATGTTAAACTACATCTAGTACAAAAAGTGAAATAAACAATTACAAAGGCACACTTGGAAAAATACATACATATAAAGTTTATATTCGTAGATAATAAGTACTGTTATAATTAGACATTATAAAAGAGAGATTTTAGATAGGAGTGCTAGCAGCAGGGAGTATGAGGGAGACTGATGGTGAAGGGAGGAGAAGAAAACAGTCATGATGAAACATAATTAAGGAAATATAAAGGAAAATAATGTTGCGTGGCTGATATAGATAGATGAAGAGGAAGAAGAGAAAGGAGAAAGATAGGAGACACTAGCTTTGCTATTTGACAGTTGGGAGGATTGGCCTTGCACTTTAACTTTGTGGAAAACGTTATGAGGATGATAGTAGGAAATGCTTCAACTTCTTCTTAAAAGCAGCAGGGGATTGAATTTTGCGCTAGGTAAGGGCCAGTTTGTTCCAGACGCGGCCAGCGGCAACTGAAATAGGTCCGGATCACAGATTTACATTCAGTTCCTCACATGAGAGTCCTATCGCTTAAATTCAAATGAGTGCTTACAGCAGGTGTTATACCCGTTAACTGTGTATGAAACGAACAGACTACAGAGTTTCGTTGAGCAGGAGACACAATTCGGAAAGGACTTTGCCCTATTTGTTAGCTGCGCTTCGCACTCGGTCGTCGGCGCATATACGAAGCACCATCATACGCGTGAGAATAGAATCCAGGCTATTCCGTCTAAAAGCTTTCGTAAATGTGAATCTTATGCAAGTGACCCTGTCTACACGTAAGAAGCCGAAAGAACCGATGCATCGTGGGTAATCTTGCGAGCTCGTACGTCCCGTGTAGAGCGGGCTTCAGTGTCAGGTAGCAGCCGGACCTTCCCCAGCCGTGGGCGAACCCTCGACAAAGGGCGGAGGCGCGGCTGGACAACGGCGAACGGCGCGCATTAATCATTCATTTGCGCGCGTTTTGTTCGCCAACACCAAAAGCCACCGCGAGGGGTCCAGCGCGCCGCGCCGGCCATTGAGTGAAGGAAGAGCGTCCCGCGGAGGGACGTTCTTGCTGAACGCCGGGGCTTATTTATGTGCGGACTTTTCTGGCGGCCTAACGACGCCCTCGCGAAGCGCGCGCGCGCCTGCCAGTACAGTATATCACTGATAGCGCCAACCGCCGGCAGGCAGCGGGGCTGATATACAGCTCCTCAGACGCCCGCACCCCGCCGCGGCAGCGCGTCCGGCGCGGGCCGTCTAATTTTCGTGATTCTTGCCTGCCTAGCCGCCGATATTGATGGCGGTAATCCCCGGCGAGCCCGCTTTTAATAACTCGTCGCTGTCACGCGCTGAGCGCGTATTTATACCTTATCATTCTCCGCCCGACACGTCCGCCGTGCGCGGGTTCCCACACTGCGTCCCCGGGTGACGCGTGATTATTTTGTCCACTTCGGCCGCAATCCGATCCCGAGCCGCCAGCACTCCACGTGGTGGCTGCATTGCCGCCATCTTACTGTGTCTTCTATTGTAGCAGTGAAATCGGATGTATAGTGCGTTCTGCGCAAAGCGGTGCGGAGAATACTTCGGGGCGTCGCAAGAGTGTCCGCCACAGTAGCTGAGTGTTGCCGGCGCGGTACCTCAGCGAGTTCGGGCAGAGAGCTGGTTGGCCTCTGTAATAAAAAACTGAGTTTAAGGATCAACAAACGAAAGTGAACGGATGTCATGTGGCGGCCGCAACGACCAAACACAACGATCATCAACGAACAATATGAAAAAAAAGTGGTCAGCGCGACAGAATGTTAATCCTAAGGGCCCGGGTTTGATTCCCGGGTGGGTCGGAGATTTTCTCCGCTCAGGGACTGGGTGTTGCGTTGCGTCAGATCGAAAGACTTGCACCCGGCGAACGGTCCACCCGACGGGAGGCCCTAGTCACACGACATTTACATCGCAAGCGTGATCTCTGTCTCCGTTTGTTCTTTGCCACCATAATGAACACCACATTGGCTAAATAGCTTCAGTATCTAAACTAACCTGAAAATCAATCCCCATACAAATATCAGGACCGCACTTGTCCTCTGTATACCAGCTGCGTTCAGTAAGTACAGCAACATTTTTTTTCTCAGCCAATTTCCGTTGAAAAAATGCGGAATTTGTTTTTGGATTTCGTGGAATATTCCCGCTTCAGCCCCTACAGTTTCATGAAGTTAAGATAGGTAGCGGCACTATACGTAGCCTTCAAAAAGTCGTCTGTAATGGATTTGCATTCCAAGCAGAGAGTAGCAATTGCCTTTCTTTTGGCTGAAAACCAGAGCATCGCAGATATTCATTCATAGGTGCTTCAGATGTCTATGGAGATCTGGCAGTGAACAAAAGCACGCTGAATCGTTGGACGAGCCGCGTGTGTTCTTCGCAACTATTCTTCCTTATCCACCCACCCTATAGCCCGGATTTCGCACCTTCCGACATCCATCCGTTGGGCACGCGGAAGAATGCATTACAGGAGAGGCAGGACATGGATAATGTGAAGGTTATTGATGCAGCAAGACGTTGGCTCCGACGATAGGTATCATGTGGGCATACAGGTCCCCCCAGTAAGGTGCCGTAAGGCCGTCTCATTGATCGGACGTTATAGAGAGGAATACGATTTTGTAGCCAAAGGGGTGGTATACTGAAATCCCGAATAAAACCAACGTGTTTTCAGAAAAAAAGATGAGTTGCGTTTCTTATTGATCGCTTCTCGTACGTAAATGACGTACCGGTAGGGTGAGCAGCAATCCGCGATTGCTTGATGATGACGTTGTAGTATGCGGGAAAGTATCGTCATTAAGCGCCTGTAGAAGGATACAGGATGACTTGGACAGAATCTCTATTGATGTAATAAATGGCAGCTTGCTCTAAAGGTGGAAAAGCATAAGTTCATGCAGATTAGGGGGAAAAACAATCCTATAATGTTCGAATACAGTAATAGTGCTGTGCTGCTTGACAAAATCACGTTGAGGAAATGTGTAGGCGCAACGTTGCAAAGCTACAGAAAATGTAACGAAGACGTTAGGTCGGTAGTAAGTAAGGTGAATAATTGGTTTCTTGGGAAAATTTTAGGAAAGTGTAGCTCATCTCTGAAGGCGGCCGCGTATAGAACACTAGCAAGACGCAGTCTTCAGTACTGCGCGAGTGTTTGGGTGCCTCTCCAGATCGGATAACGGTTGGTTCGATCAGCAAGCGAGTATCACGGAAAAGCTTCGAGAACCGAGCTGAGAATCGTCGAGGGAAGACGACTTTTTTTCGAGAAACACAGTTGAGAAAATCTACAGAACATGCATTTCTGGATGACTGCAGAAAGATTCTACTGCAGGTAAGTATATTTCGTGTAAAGATCACGAAGGGAAGATGAATTAGAGCTCGTATGGGAGCGTATATTTAGGCAATCGTTTCTGCCTCGCTTCATCTGCGAGTGGATCAGGAAAAGTTCAAATGGCTCCGAGCACTATGGGACTAAACATCTGAGGTCATAAGTCCCCTAGAACTTAGAACTACTTAAACGTAACTAACCTAAGGACATCACACACATCCATGCCCGAGGCAGTATTCGAACCTGCGACTGTACCGGTCGCGTGGTTCCAGACTGTAGCGCCTAGAACCGCTCGGCCACCCCGACCGGCCATTGTCGGGTCGCTTGGCTATTTTTTATGCAAGCGTTCGAAGGAAGGCGCCTTGCAACAGTCGCCGAAACGTCGGAATTTTTCAAATGACAATGCGACCTCAAACCCAGAAGAATTTTATTAACTGTGAAAATGGCTACGGAAGCCTACGTTTACATACAAATATGTTCATCAATCTGGTGGTTGGACCTGTTGTGCTGCCATTCATGAACAACATTCCCGAATTGTCGTTACTTTAGATTAATTATCTTTGGGTTGCGATTTTTTCCGTCAGTGTGTTTATGTATCATTGAAAATCCAGTACAACTTGTGCAATATCTGTTTTAGCGGAGGGGGCGGTAAGATGAGAAGAATAAGATTAGAATTAACATCACTGTTAAAGTCATTAGCTAGATGGATAAGGATATGGAAGGAAAGGGTCATGGTGTTACTTGCTTGGAGAAACCGTGGACAATATGGTCAAGAGAATCGTTGGGGATTCGGCCTCTACTGTTACCGGATTCTAGTCCTTTGCTGTGATACTGCCCGATCGAATGGGGAAGAAGTCACCGTGGTTGCTACGAGCGTTGTCCTCGTCACGAGGTGAACGCAGTGGTTGTGTTGACGCTCGTGCACCTGCACGAGCGGAAGTGGGTGTCACGCAGACGTCGTCCGCTGCGGAGGTCAAGAGGCGCGCTGTGGGAGGTGGTGCGGGATGAGGTGAGGACGGGAGGAAACGCCAGTCAGGCGAGCTGAGGCGCGCCCGCCGCGCAGGGGCGGCACATCCGCGGGAAGCCGCCGACTGGAGCCCTGTGAGAAAGCGCCGGCCGCAGTGGCGGAACCGGTCAGCGGCGGAAGTGCGCCACGGCCGCGTAACGCGACGCGACACGCGAGGGCGGCGCAGGTGGCCGGCGGCCGTGGGACGCCCGCGGGCCGGGCCGCCGCGCGCCCGGGGGTCGAACCCAGGTCTTCAGCTTCAGTTGCCGGTGCCCGGTTTCCTCACCACGCTGTACAGCCTGCAGTACGAAAACTTCGTCCGCCGAGCTTCTACGCTGTGAGGGCCTACAAACACTGTTCTCGATTTTTATCTGTCGTGGGAATCAAATTTTCGTGATGCCCACGGAAAAGTTACAATGCTCGCTGCTTCCGATAGCACGTTTCTCACTAGTGTGCAAACAAAAGACTGCGTTTTACTGGTAGAGCACTTAGAAGATGTGACAGGTCTACTAAAGAGACTGCCTACACTGCGCTTCTTCATCCTCTGCTAGAGTATTGCTATGCGGTATGGAATCCTTACCAGATATGAATGAAGGAGGATATCGAAATAGTCCAAAGAAGAGCAGCTCGTTTCGTATTATCTCGAAACAGGGGAGAGAGCGTATGATACGTGAGTTAGGGTGGCAACTACTAAAATCAAGGCGTTTAACGTAGAGTCGATATCTTTACACGAAATTTCAATCACTAACTTTCTCCTCTGAATGCGAAAATATTTCAGTGCTGCCAGGTTACTTAGAGAGAAATGGTCATCGTAATAAAGAAGAAATCAGAGCACGTACAAAAAGATTTAAGTGTTCATTTTTCCCACGCGTTATTAGGGAGTGGAACTGTAGGAAAGTAGTCTGAAGGTTGTTCGAAGAACTCTCTGCCAGGCACTTAAGTATGACGTGCAAAGTAGTCATGGCCCACTCGGCTTACACGCTGCTATCGTGACAACCGAGTTGGCGCAGTGGTTAACACACTGGACTCGCATTCGGGAGGCCGACGGTTCAAATGCGCGTCCGGCCGTCCTGATTTAGGTTCTGCGTGATCTACCTATATCGCTTCAGGCAAATGCCGGGATGGTTACTTTGAAGGGGCACCGCCTAATTCCTTCTGCGTCCTTCCTAATCTGATGCGACCGATGGCCTCGCTGTTTGGTCCCTCTATCAAATCAACCAACCAACCAACCTGTTCTGTCTTTATAATGGCTGCCCCAAATCCTTAAGGTTAAATCATACAGATGATGGAGGATCTTAATCTGAATACTTTGAGATAACAAAATGAAAACTGCAAGGATTCGAAATCTAGAAAGACCATACACAACATCCACGAGGAACAACAGCAACTATTCACTATTGTCTTGTGGCGAACGATTGTTCAAGATCAAATAGTAGGACCGTACTTGCTGGCACCCAGTTCGAGTGGTGTACGTTACGTGCTGTTCATTCGAGATGTGTTGCTACAGTTGTTGGAGACTATTTCTCGTCGTCTGGGGGTGAATGCCGTTTCAACACGACAGTGCACCATCGGACTAGTATATTAATATACACGATCGCCTGAAAAGCACGTACCCTTACTGCTGGATTGGGTGGAAAGTTCCTGCCTGGTTCAGAGCGCGATTGCCTGTTCTTGCTCCAATGGATTCCTTTTCCTGTCTGTTCGGAGAGGGAGGGGGGAGGCAGAGGCATATGAAGATGGCGTTTGGAACCGCAATAGAAACTCTAGAGGAGTTGGTTGTTAAGACAACGAGGATATTTGAAACCGCGCGACACAATTTTGTGTGGCTCAGTAATGCATTGAGATTGGCGGTAGACAGTTCGAACAGATGCTATGACTTTAAGTTGTATGATGTAGTTTTTTTAATCTCAATAAAAAAATTCGGTGCCAACTATTACTTCCTTATGTGATAGTACAATTTGCGGTGCTACATCATCGGTATAATTTTTTCCCAAAGATCTAGCGCACCCTTCTACTTCAGCTTAACTATTTATTGCTTGTCGCTCTTCAATCCAAATGAGAAATGTCGATTTTTTCACACACATTCTCATTTAGATACTGGTACATTACAACATTGTTTAGAAGTGTTTTTTCCCATCATTTCTCATCTCCCATAGAATTAACCGGAATTCAGTGATTCTCTGTTTTGTTGGACGTGCAAATCGCGATTTTGCAGTTGTTAAATAAGGTATGGAAGATGAATGAAGTAAGAATAAAGCCTTTAGGTGCTGCGATACAGAAGTATTACAAGAATCTACAGTACAACACCACATGAAAAAATGTACCTACTTGTGGCACCTTACTTGAGTAGTATAAACGGGGTATTGCCACAGACACATGAACAAATATTGTGGATGGCTTGGTAGGACGCACTGTACACCAGGTCAAATCGTGGGAACAAGACGCGGTCGAACTCGAAGAGAGTGGAGATGAAAAGTCTCTGTGTCCTTCCTTGGCATCGTGCGAAGTTCCGCTCGCGGCTGCGACCGAAGTCCTTTCACTCTTAGCGATGAATGGTGTGCCAGACAAATTACGTGACGTACTGCTTCGCAGATATAATCGACAATATCTGTTGGCGAACCTGGATTAATTCCTTACACTGTTACACAATGAAATAAATCTAAATGGGGATCGGCAATCCCACTTTGAGCAGTAGAAGAGGGTTAAACTTCTCACTACTCCAAAACCAATGATTAATCACTTAAAACACTCGAATCGCTTTCAGCAAGATTCCGAAACCTTACTAGTGGACTGGAAAACCATACAATTAACAGTCAGTACACCGAGTCCAGCTGATTCTTAGCAATGTACACTAATAATCTCCTTAGGGATACAATGGAATAACAGTTTAAAACTACAGGGAAAATAATCACCTAAAAAGGTACAGTAAAAGTTTCAACGTAAACAAGTATAGTTTAGTGGTTCAAATGGTTCTGAGCACTATGCGACTTAACTGCTGAGGTCTTCAGTCGCCTAGAACTTAGAACTAATTAAACCTAACTAACCTAAGGACATCACACACATCCATGCCCGAGGCAGGACTCGAACCTGCGACCGTAGCGGTCACGCGCTTCCAGACTGAAGCGCCTAGAACCGCACGGCCACACTGGCCGGCATAGTTTAGTGTCTCCATTTAAATTTCACAAAGCCTACATCGTTCATTGACCACTGCTATACTCACCAAACGCTCTTCGTCTCAAACATAAATATGAAATTAGTTATTGTTATGAGGTGTTTTGCTCAACAACCATGCAGCCTCGTCACAGGATCGAACAGAGTTGGGCAACACTATGGCAAAAATTTACAAATGCGAAAGTGTGGACTGGAGATAGAGTGTGCCAGTAGTTCTGTGCTCAGTTGCACTGATCTGTATTGAACTGTGGTCTAGTCCTGAATGCAGGGAACGATAACTTCAGTCACTTGCAGGAAGTCAAGTCTCTTCTTGGTGGCGACTATAGATACTGATACTGTCATGAGGTATTCTGAATACTGTCGCTGACACTGACTGAACAGAACCATATGTCGGCTTATATTCGCGTTTGGCGGATAAATGTGTTTGATGCTTGAAGGAAGTAAACAATAGGCCTTGCCGAGTGGCGCCCTCTATGGTGGCCAGCTGTAACTCAGTTACCCCTGAATACTAGGCAGCTCGGCACTGTTCTGTGTATGGTCGTGTGCCGTATCTTGTGGAGGACACAGCAACCTCTATCTCCAACTAGCTAATTGCTAATGGGTCCACACTCTGCTGTGAAGCCCCTTCTTATCCAGCGTGTTCAAGCTCAAAAAACAATTCTCACCGAGAAAACAGCGAAAATGTTGCAGAAAATCCGGCTAATCATCTGCAGCAGGCTGAACAAAGCCGCCATCCCCCCCCCCCCCCCACGACACCCCGCCGACCAGGTACCGGAAACGGGGTGTGGTGTCCGCAATACTCAAAGAATGAGCCCGAGGAAGCGACCAGGAATTATATGTTACGCTGGTACTGAAAATGCTTCGGAAGACGCGGTTCACACTCTAGAGGAATTTAGAAGACAGGATCGAGCCAATTGCAAAGACTAAAGGAGAAAACATCACGAGAAACGCGGAGGAACGAAAGAATCGGGGCGAACGTGATACGGGGCTGATTACCGGCGTGCAGGTAGCCTCCCTTCGTTGTTTACGTTAATAATAATGTTGCGCTGCACTACTGGCTGTTCCCTTGTGTTGGATCAGCTGGTGGGGGGGGGGGGGGAATTGCAGCGAGAGCGGACAGCCAGGGCCAGCTAGCTAGCGTCGCGGCCGCTTCTTTGTCAGCGGCTGCAAGTGCTATTAAGAAGTGCTCCGCGAGTTATCCTGACGCCCTACTCAGGCTGTTATTATCGGCCCCTTTCATGATGAATGGGACGCTGGCTGCCTGCTCTCGGCTCGCCGCGCTGCGTCTTCCTTTTTTACCCCCCCCCCATCCTTCCTCTCGACGCCTCCCCACGCCACGCAGCACCTGACCGTCGCTGCGCTCGCTTTCGGTGTATCATTTACTCTGCGAAGAGTGCTGTTGTTGTTTATTGTCGATTCGTGGAGGAATCCGTCAGCGACGGGCGCCGAACGCCGGCTCGGACAAAGAGTGTGGGCCCGGCCCGGGCCCCCGGCGCCTTTAATGGAAATTTCCCGCTGAATTAGCGGCACAAGAGCGGCCGCGGCTGCGGGCGCGTTTTATCAATTTGTTGTGTCCGCGTCGAGCCGCACCGAGCCTTGAGCCGTGGGCCGCAGGCCGGCCTTCGTCTGACGCAGGTAGCAGCCAACCCCGGGCTCCCGCTGTTTGTTTTTTAGCCATTCCTCACAGGTGGGCTCCCCTCTTACTTACCACACCGTCCGTGTGTGTGTGCGTGTCTATGTGTGTGTATCCTAAGGCGATTTTTGATGGGCTTCTAGGCGGAAATATATATCAAACTGATTCCCGCCTTGCCTGCGGCATCTCAGTTGCGTGGCGGTGGCGATGTCTTAGAATAATGTGGAAGCGTAAATTGAAACATCTCTTTCTGCTGACGACGTACAGTAGTTAGCCGAGTATCACTTAAGTTAATTAACATCTACGATAAGGACCAATTTCTTGAATTTTCCACCTCGGTGATGTAGCTGTATCTCTTCGGTCTTTCTCGTTGGCAGCCACCTCTACAACGACCGATAACACTCTTCCTCCCTCCCGCCCTCGATAAGTCAAAGCGTGGGTGGACAACCAGCGGCCTGCACGCCGGATCCAGCCCGCGATTGATTTCAGATCGGGCCCGCGGTAGAAATTTGTTGGAAGAGAGCGTGGACGTATTACAACACTGCAACTGATAAAACTGAAATTAATTTGCAGGGTGTTCGAAAATCCCCGGTACAATCTTCTAGGATTTGTAGTGGGGACTGAGTAGATAATATTTTCAATCGGAACCCATGTCCGTGAACGTACCGTTTCTGTACCACAGCCGTTTGAAAACGTGTCTGCCAGGTAGGCATGCAAAAGGGTAGTTACGATGGGTCGGGGTAACGTCGGATCGGCTGATGTCATTCCTCGTCTGTTCTACCTCTTTGACCTGATTCGAGCTTCATTCACGTGTCTATTACTGTTACAGCAGCATGGCTGACTACACATCTGCAGAATAAACTCACATTTATGGAAGAGATGCTCGTCTCCTTTATCAAGATCGTTATCGATAACGTTCAGCTCCGTCGCATACCATTTGCGCCGCAATTACGACCAGCTTCGAGAAAGGCGCAACTTCACGATAAGCAGGCGTGTCTGTGGTGCATCAAGAAGACGCGGAACACCAGAGACTGGAAGAAGCCGTCCTGCATCACGTTGACGGAAATTCGTCAACAGGTATACGAGCAATTTCTGAGTGGAATTGTAAAACATGTGGTGTACTGGGTCACGCCTAGTAAAATACTTGTAGAAGTGATCTTGTCACTAATACGTTTTCAAATGGCTGAAGCACGGAGACGGTATGTTTGTGGATATAAGTTCCAAATCAAAATATTATCTACTAAGTTCACTCTACCGGTCCTAGAAGTTTGCAACAGGAATTTCCGAACATCCTGTACAATGAATTAGCGGCGACCGCTTCCTTCTATAGGCATTTATTTTCCCATGATAACATTTCAAGATGACTGGCATCCCATCTTCAAATGTTTAAATTTGTTTACATGTTATGAAAAATGGTTCAATCTGAGCACTATGGGACTTAACTTCTGAGGTCATCAGTCCCCTAGAACTTAGAACTATTTAAACCTAACTAACCTAAGGACATCACACACATCCATGCCCGAGACAGGATTCGAACCTGCGACCGTAGCGGTCGCGCGGTTCCAGACTGTAGCGCCTAGAACCTCTCGGCCACTGCGGCCGGGCGTGTTATGAACACTGTTTCTTCACTAACAGTGATGCAGACCTCTGAAACAGAAGTTTGAAACACAGCTATCGTGAAACGTCGCCAGTAAAGGAATAATGTTGGCGATGCTTAATTAAATGTAAACATCTGAAGATAGTGTGAGCATAAAATCAATGTACTCTCGAAAACCGGTGTTTTAAGGCATTCATTCCTGGTGTTGTCTGTCGGGGTAGGGGTGTCATTCATATCGTAGCGTTACCGAAAAAAATAGTTGTCACGGACGCCGTACTTTTCAGCGAGTGCGCTAGGAGCGCTGCTCTCGCGTCACGTGACGAGGCAGTCCAGCAGTTTAAAAGTATGTGAATCAGTCCCGCGGGTCCCTACGGCTGTACATGCCTACTTTAAAGTATAGGTCTCCCAGGAATACAACAGCTTACAACATCGCATTACATTACAAACCAGTTAATATGTAAAACATTTGACCTTAAGCGTGCTGAACCCGTTTTAAGAAAAGCTACTTTTCCACATATCTCCATGTTTATGACGTCATAACTCCTGAACTATATCTCGCACAGTGATATAGTTGTGCAGGTACGTTCAGTGGTATACGTAAATGCTGTCTTCAAAATCTATTGCGAATAGAATTAGTAGCAAAGAACTAATAAATTAGAAGTTTATGCGCGATGGTGAAGTTTTATGTATGAACAACTAAAATGTTGCAAGTGAAACTTTTTCTTTCATTATTTTGTGGCGAATGTCAGCGAGAACAAGTTTCGGAAAGGTTTCAAACGATATGTCAAATTTTTTGGTACCCCCAAAACGCGCTTATTATATACAGCATGAATATAGACTCCGTGATTGGCACTCCGCGTGTTACGCTGACTGAAGACATAGGCAAAATTTCTAACATTAATACTTGATTTATTGTTGTAAACTATCTACGTGAGACTTTAGCTTCAAATGAGCAGATTAAACAGCATTTTAAATTTTTAAATGCTGTCAATAATTGTATGAAATACCGAAAATTAAATGTTTGTAGCCCCTGAAACCAGTCAGATAGGCACCCTACAACTAGAAACTGTATGACGATTTTAGCCGTTTAGTAATACACACGGTGTCCCGAAAACGTTGCGGCAGACTTAGAAGGGTGGTAGAGCGTGTCTTGAGGAACAAATCGAGGCCAGGAAGCTGCATCCAGAAACGTCATCCAACGACGCTATAGGATATCGAAATTAGAGGCCTGCACATGCCACGGGGCAACCCATTCGGTAGCAAACGTGACATTGTTCGCTGAGGGACCATAGGCAGAATATCTGGCAGTGTTGTTTGTTATTTTATGATAACGACTGATGGCGACGATCGCCAGTGGGGGAGATGGAGCTACTAGCTGCGTAGAGAGGCTTTGTCTTCTACGAATGCGATGCTTTGTTGCCTCGGTGGATAACGGTTTCGGACACAGGTTTATTTTTCACCTGTATACCGAAAAAGGTTCCAGGAGAAGAATAAACTGAGGATGGAAACCCATGTTCGAAACCGTCATCTAGGTGAGCATCAGAGTGTCGCATTCGTAGGAGACAACCTACGCAACATCTTCTCCAGTGGTGACCGTGACAATCAGTTGCGATTATTGGTTAACAAACAACACTGCGAGACGACCTGCCTACGGTCCGTCAGCGTACGAAGTCACGTTTGCTGCCGAAGGGGTTGCCTAGTGGCAGGCGCCGGGGCTTATAACGTCAACGCTCTGTAGCGCCGTTGGATGACGTTTCTGGACACAGGTACCTATCCTCGATTTGTTCCTCAAGACACCCTCTACAACCTGTCGACGTTTGTCGCAACATTTTTGGGATATTCTGTACATAATCATTTGGAAGTCTGTTAGGTGTAATGTTGAACTCCTTGTGTGGTGGTAATGTTTATCTAATGTCTGATTGCTAAGTCTTGCAGTGCATGAGACAAACTGAAACAGCTTTGCTGAACAAATGCTAAAGCATCTGAACATACTTGTCTGTCGAAGAAATATAGACAGGAGGGCATATTGAGTTTGATACCTGGCCAATTAGAGTAGGTGTAAAAATTAAAAATATGTTAGCAGTAGCGCAAGAAACAAAAAATTAATTCGAGTCAAAGGTTCTAGAGTGAACCGTCGAAACGTGGAAATAATCATCACTAAAGCATATTCTGTACTTTAAAGAGGTGTCAACTGATGGTAGTATAATAGCAGTGAAGTCTTTTAGCGGTCCATTTATATACGTTTTCTATTTGAAATATTAATCTCAAATCTAAAGGTAGGAAACTATTAATTTCAAACAACTGAGTGATGAGAGAAAGGTGACAATCACTTTCTCTATGACTTACTATTTGGTAGTCTTTTGTTTTGTTGGTCGTCAGATGCGAATTCTAGGGGCGGAGATATGAGTTTTGCAAAAAAATGGTTCAATTGGCTCTGAGCACTATGGGACTTAACATCTGTGGTCATCAGTCCCCTAGAACTTAGAACTACGTAAACCTAACTAACATAAGGACATCACACACATCCATGCCCGAGGCAGGATTCGAACCTGCGACCGTAGCAGTCGCGCGGTTCCAGACTGAGCGCCTAGAACCGCTAGACCACCGCGACCGGCTATGAGTTTTGCACTGGGAACATTAATTTTCCAGGGGGTTTTTAGTTTAGTCCTCTTATAGCGATGGCTCATCGGAGACAAAATTTAATAACTTAAATTTTTACTGAACTTTAGCGCTCGGTGTCTGAGGATAGTGAAAACATTTAATCGACCTCAGTGCTCATTTTTTTTTTCTAGAAAGGGAACCACTGGGTTCTAAACATAGAAACACGTTATTTGTAACAGTAACTCAGACCACCACGTATTATTATTTCTAGAATCACAAATATACCGATATTAAGAATCACATGCCGAGATGCAGAGCTCGCAGTGGGCAGTGGTCGGGAACAGAGAGTGGATTCGCTGCTTGTGCCTCGCCCATGGCCCGTTAGTTACCGCGCTAAGGACGGCCCCACAAAAAGCGTCTTAAGTCGCCGCTGCTGCGACCCGGACGACAGATTTATTTGCGGCGCAGCTGATTTATGGATTGATATTGTATTCGGGCGGCTGCAGTTGCGCACAATACCGCCCGCCTGTACTGGAGCGCGTATTTCGCGGGCTGCGACACGCCACAGTAACTGCGCCCTGACACACACGCTTCGCTCCATTCTGAATTACAGCGACTGTGCTGAAGTTCTGACCGCAGGCCAGTCCCTCTTGATCCTTCGTTTCCTGCTTCACGACTGTCTGATGGTTTTTGAGCACCTATTTTAATGCAAAGCAGAATGGTTGCCTCTAGAACCGTCCTCCACTCGTACAAACAGTCGAATAGTTAGTTAGTGAGATAGTGTTCATTTCTTCGGAGCAGACACGAAACAGTTAACGTGCGCTTGGCGCGGCTGCTTCGCGCATCTACATTCACTAATAACTAAATGCGATTTCGTTTACTTTTTTATGACAACGCCACACTGTTGCCGAAATTTCCAGGCGACTCCTGTTTGCTGTCAGTACTTGATGGCATGCTATCGCACTTACCGATTGAAAACTGGCAACAGCGCTGCTAACTGTTAGTGATCTTCCTAGCCTTATTGAGTATAGTTGCACCTTCCATATTGCTCTTAGTTACTGCTCATGTTACAAGTGAAGCGCAGGTTTCACAAAATGAAGTTTATTTTCTTGCTATATTACACAATTTATCAACCAGTATTTTAATATTTGGGTAAGAAATAGGAGCAGTCGTCTGGGAGAAATGATTTCTGATTAAAATAAAAATTTGCTTTACCAACTATCACGCATATTGTTTTTTCGGGGAAATCGTGAAGGATTTTTGTGGCTACTCCTCTGTGAAGTATTTACAGCCTCAGTAATTTTTTTCTTCTAGTGTTATTTCAGAATTGTGACGAATGTCGTTAGCGGATGTGCATATGGTAAAGAAGCCGTTATAATAGCCAAGCCACACCTAAAACATAATTTTAAGTGAACACCATGCACGAGGTGTGATCCAAAAGTTATGAAAATTTTTGTTTTCTTGAGGAGTCTTTATTAAATAAATAAATTTTATTCATCAATATTGACTTTGTCTCCTTCAGAGTAATCCCCCTCAGGTATCATTCACTTGTGCCGGCGCTTTTTCCAATCTTGGAAGCACTTCTGGAACTCACTCCCGTTGTGGTGTTCAGCTCACTCAGCGATTCTGTTTTTATCTCATCAATGGTGGCAAAACGACGTCCTTTCATGGTTATTTCCAGCCTAGGGAACAGAAATAAATCGCAAGGGGCCATGTCCGGTGAATAGAGTTGCTGAGGAAACATAATAGTTTTCTTTTTTTGCCAAAAAGTCACGAACGAGCGTTGCGGTTTGAGCGGGGGCGTTATTTGGTGCAATTTCCACAAGTGGTTTTGCCACAAGTCTGGTCGTTTTCTTTGTATTGCTTCACGCATGTAGCGCATAACTTCCAATTAGTATTCCTTATTGGCCATCCAGCTATAAGGCAGGAACTCATGATGCCATATCCCACTGTAATCGAAGAAAACAGTGACAAGAACCTTCACATGGTTTCGAACTTGTGGAATGTTTTTCGCTCTTGGCTCTTCAGGCAGTTTCCATTAGGACGAAAGGACCTTAATTTCGACGCATACCCGTATATCCAAGTTTCGTCTCCTGTTATAATCTTCTTTAGAAGTTCTGAATCGTTGTCGACTTCATTCAGTAATTCCTGAGCTATGTCTACGCGACGCCGTTTTTAGTCTAAATTCTACCTTTTCGGAACAAACTTTGCTGCTACACGTTTCAAGCCGAAAACATTCTTTGGCATGATCCATAGGATATGTCGACATCATCCTCTTTATTGATTGGCGACTCCATGTTGTCTTGTGCACTACGACCAGGTAACAGGTATACTTGAAAAAAGAGACATCATTGGTCGTATATTTTTTTCTATTGCAAAATCGATTTTCTGTCACTGAGTGACCATCTTCAGTGCTATATTGTATAACAAATTGGGATGCACTGTTGTCACTAAGCTTACGGCAATCACATAGACTCAATAGAAAAAAATATACGACCAATGCTGTCTCTTTTTTCAAGCAATCTCTTTGTTGGTGATTCGGTGGTTTTCCAAAACCGTTTCCTTTACTTCTTCCAGATTGTTGTCAGTTACTGGTGTGCTATGACGTATCGGGCGGTCGTCGTCTACAATGTCTTGTCGAGCATATTTTACGTTTATACCACTAGTAAACTTTTGTCTTACCCATAGTAAACACTACAGTCAACATTTCGAATGCGGTGCTGCACTTAACTCCATTTTTCAAGCAATATTTAATGCAGATTCTTTGATCCATCTTTTCGAAAGTAAAGATTCGCCGAGCACTCGAAAACACGCATAGACGTTTCGACTTTCAACAATAAAACAAGTATTCAAAACAGCGTAAAATCCAAACATACATCAGAATATGCGTACCAACAACATAAAACGTTTGAAAATCGGGTATGTAAAGCCTGCGAAATTAAAGAAGTCTCGTTACTTTATGCTCACACTTTGTGTTAGCGTCATCGCTCATATTGTGATACATTACACAAAAAAATTACACCATAAGGCGTTCATGAGTGTGGTAGCTGTAGCGATAAGCCGGTGGCAAATTAGAGGTTTCTTGTGTCTGGAGGGAGTGTTCGGATAGCTCGTTTCGTTGCACACTCCCTGTGAAAGGCAGGAAATAGGATAGACTCCTGCCCCAGCACATTTTTTAAATTGTTACGTGTAATCAGTACAGCTTATCCTTAGAATAATCCCAACTGAGCGAGATGGAGCAGTGGAAAAGTATTTGGGAAGACAGTGAAACAGTTCTTCCATCAGGCTATTCAGATATAGGTTTTCCTTTATTTACCTAAATCGCCTAAGGCAAATGCTGGAGCGGAGAGAAGGAAGAGTAGAGTTTAACGTCCCGTCGACGATCATATTGTTAGAGACGACTACATGCACGGACTGGGGAAGTATGAGGAAGGACGCTCGAATACTTCGTAAGTAATAGAACTCAGTACGTTGTTCCGAACGGCGCGTGTTCATCAGAGACAAAGCTATCATGAGCAGTGCCCCAGGGAAGTGTGACAGGAGCTCTTCTGTCCTCTGCACACGTAAACCATCTGACAGATAAGATCATCAGCACTCGGCCACTGTTTGCTGCTGATGCTATTGTGTATGAGAAGGTGTTGTCGTTGAGTGATTGTAGGAGCATGGAGGATGAGGATGACTTCGACATGGTTCTTCTGTCGAACGATGAATAGTAGCTCGTTCTAAATGTACAAAAATGCAAATTAATGGAGATGGGTAGGAAAAACTGTTGTGTACGGCTTCGTACTCAACTGTAAGGAGAGACGGGCTGAACAGTGATGCGGCAATTGCCGTTGTAGAAAGGTAGACAGGAGCAGAAAGGATTAGCAAACGAGATAATACAATAAATAGAAGATCCACTTAAATTGTATTTCTCCAAGCGTTCGACGACTCATTACAAGTTATGCAGCGATAATTAGAGTCCACCTCATAGAATAGCAACTAGGATATGGTCGCTGCACTGAGCACGAACGATGGTGTGGTAGCGAAGAGGCTCCAGGTGCAAGTGGGTTGAGTTGCTCCGTCTGGCTGTCCTATACCGCGGCGGCAGAGGGCGCTCTTGGTACGGAGTTCCTTGAGCTATGGCTCAACGGGCGCTTACCACTGCGTCCGCCATATCCCGCGCGACCGCTATCGGCATCAGACGGAAACTAGCAATTCCGTTACCAACCTCTGGATAAGGAGACATCGATACGTGATACCACAAAAACAATCCTGTAAAGCTGGACTGCGGTATTAGTACTTTGCACAGTAACATCGATTATATACCTAGCCGTAATGCTGCAAAACGATGTGAAGTGGAACGAGTACGTAAGGTCGGTAGTAGCGAAGGCGAGTAGTCGAATTCAACTTATTGGGTGCATTCTAGGAAAGTGTGGTTCGTCTGACTGCGTATAGAACGCTGTTGCGGCCTATCCTGAGTGATGCTCCAGCATCTACAATTACCAGCAGGCCGGGTTAAAGGTAGACATCGAAGTAATGAAGAGGCGTGGTGCTACATTGGTTACCAGTAGATTCGATCACCACGCGAGTATTGCGGAGATGCTACGTTAACTCAAATACGATTCCCTAGATGGAAGATGCCGCTCTTCTCTCTCATCTGGGAAAATTTAGAGAACTAGCCTTTCAAGTTGACTGCAGAACGCTTCTACTGCCGCCAACGTACAATTCGCATAAGGACCACAAAGACGAGAGAAATTAGGGCTCATACGGAAGCATATAGACAGTCGTTCTTCTCTCGCTCCATTTTTGCTAGTGGAACAGGAAAGGCAAATGACTGGTAATGGTACGAGTTACCCTGCGATCTGCACCGTGTGACGGCTTGCACAGCATTTATGTACTTGATGCAGATGTAGAAGCGAGTATTCGCTTCCACAGGAAAAAGAATCCCGTAATGTTTGAATACTCCATTAGTAGTGCAGCGCTTGACACAGTCACGTCGATTAAATATTTGTGCGTAACATTGCAGAGCGATATGAAGTGGGACATGCATGTAATGGCAGTTGTGGGGAAGGCGGATAGTCATCTTCGGTTCATTGGCAGAATTTTGGGAAGATGTGGTTCATCTGTAAAGGAGACCGCTTATAAAACACTAATAAGACCTGTTCTTGAGTACTGCTCGAGCGTTTGGGATCCCTATCATGTCGGATTGAGGGAGGACATAGAAGCAATTCAGAGGCGGGCTGCTAGATTTGTTACTGGTAGATTTGATCATCACGCGAGTGTTACGGAAATGCTTCAGGAACTCGGGTGGGAGTTTCTGGAGGAAAGGAGGCGTTCTTTTCGTGAATCGCTACTGAGGAAATTTAGAGAACCAGCATTTGAGGCTGACTGCAGTACAATTTTGCTGCCGCCAACTTATATTTCGCGGAAAGACCACGAAGATAAGACAAGAGAGATTAGGGCTCGTACAGAGGCATATAGGCAGTCATTTTTCCCACGTTCTGTTTGGGAGTGGAAGAGGGAGAGAAGATGCTAGTTGTGGTACGAGGTACCCTCCGCCACGCATCGTATGGTGGATTGCGAAGTATGTATGTAGATGTAGATGTAGATGCAGTGATTTAGGGGAATCACTGAAAATATCTAACTGCCTGGCGATGGATTTGAAACGCCCCCGAATGCGATAGCAATGCCTTAGCGCTGCGGCACCCCGGTCTGTAAGACAGGATGACTCCTTTGAAAAGGGCACAACCTATTTCCCTCCACAATCCGACCTCGTACTCCGTCCCTGATGACCATAACGTTGACGGCACATTAAACCCGACTCTTCCGTTCTTCAAATGCCATTGCGAGTACTTCGGCAGTGTCACACATCGAATCAGCGAATGCACGTCATGACGTAGTATATTAGTTACACTTTCATGGTTCGCAGTTACATTGTCTTCCTGTGTAGCCCAGGTGCGGATGGCTCTGATTACGCCTTTGCCGACAGCTGTGCTGCGACGTGTGTTGGACTGAGAAGAGGTGTGGGATCTTGGGCGCGGCCCGGTTCCCGGAAGTGGTAAGAGTGGCCACTGTGAGAGGTGGGAAGGGCAGGCTGGGAAGCGAAGGGCCGTCGGCCGTAATTACTGGCTGCTGGGCTGCAGGGCGCGGCGCCGCCCTTTGTGGCCGCTGATGCGCTGTCGATTGCCAATCAGGCGCGCCGCTATTTGGCCACCGCACCGGCCTCGCATAAGCCGTCGAGGGCCCGCCGCTCCTTCCCAGGAGCTGCAGTCGCTCGCCTCTTCGCGGCACCTGCTCGGAAGTGCGCTCCGCGACTTCTTTTCACACTCTTCTTTCTACTGGTAGACTTACTGGAACCTGCGTCCACAGTCAGTGAAACAGATTTCGATGGCGATTTGTTTATGACCTGCCTTCTCTCAACACCGCTGTTCACCTACACGTTACTAATAATCAAAATATATCAAAAAAAGTTTTGCATCACCCCAGTTTCCAGAACTCCTGAAGATAGACGTTGACTGAGGATATTGTATCACAGACACAGTCGATTCGACCATTCAGAGATGTCACTAAACCCGCCCAAAGAGGTAAACAACCATGCATGAGCAGAGCCTATTAGACGGAGGGGGTCCGACAGCCGAACATTTCCAGTCATTCCACCAGGAAGGAGGTACACGGCTCGTGTTGTCTGTAGTTCAACCATACCGCGGTTCGATCCGCATTGTTACTTTGTGCCAGGAAGGGCTCTCAACAAGGGAAGTGTCCAGGTGTCTCGGAGTGAACCAAAGCGATGTTTTTCGGACATGGAGGACAAAAGTTAGTGTTTTGTTGGATGTCTGGTCTGCGATGGCCCGTTACTGAGTAATATTGTAATTGCGACTTACTCTGGCGATTTATTTGGTCATGCTGTGCAAGCAGTCCCTGTTTTGAATTTTAGGTAAGATTTATTTTCTGTGCTCTTAAATGGTTTTCAAGCCACTACAGGTTCATCATCAGACGGAGGAGTCACAGGAACATCAACTTGCCTTGCCTTGTGCGACTGGATGCTGTGAGTGTGGCGCTCCCGGGAAATACCAAAAATTGAGTTTCCGATTACGAAAATTTTATGAAACGGAAAGGTTATGTTCGGACAACCACGACCAGAGCGTCTAGCTGCATATGTTTCTTTAACTCCTCCATCTGTTGGTGAGCACGCAGTGGCTTAGAAACTAGTCATTGTTGAAGAAAATAAATCGTATAAAAATTAAAAAAAAATCGCTGGTCGCATGCTATACCAAAATAAGTCGCCAAATTAAATCACAGTGTCAGTTCGCCATCCACAGTGGTTATAACGTGGTTTATACGATTTAGTACCACAATTACCTTCTTGTTTGTGAAAATATCTTCATAGAAACGAAAAAACCTGAATACGCAATCTCCAAAAGGTACAATGCAAAACACAGTACTGCAGCAACTTTCGAATGCAAGAGTAGTGTGACGCGGTTGCTGTCGTTGCGGAGGCAGCTCGGCGTAGCGTCATTGTACCGGTCTTGCGTTACATTAGGTGAACCCAGATACGAGGTGCATATCGGCCAACTCTTCATCAGTGAACCTACTCATACTGTTGTCTATCACTGTTGACGTGCAACTAACACAGCGGGAAAAACAAACCAGTGACAGAATACAAGCCTGAGGGCGAAGAGTAGAGTGGGAACTGATGTTGTCAACAAGATGTACCCTGAGTTAATGGAACAGTTTTGTTTCCAGACAAGATACACATCGCATGTATTCGACATTTGCTTTCTGGTGCACATTTTCAATGCAATGCAGATACAGAGGCAAGTAAGTGTAGCAAATAAAACGAAATGCTATTACTCTGTGGCAAACCAAACCTGTACCAGAATACCCAGAAAATATGCCCGAACAATCTCCGAAATTTTGTCCGTAGAGCGTTAAAAAAAGTGACGACTATTTTGATAGGTAATGGTACTAATCGAAACAGGCCTGGAAACGCATACTTTGCCCATGGAAGGGACTGAAAGACGTTTGGCTGCGGGTGTGCCCGCAGTCGTGTGATTCAACAAAGTGGTGATTTCTGTCAGCACGCTAGATCCACTTTAGTCTGAGCGGTAGCTGTTCGCAGTTGGTTGTGTCATTGTGGTTTTGCTGTGATGTAGTTTCAGTCGTGTAAGAGTGCGTCAGTTGCAACTCTGGATGTGTATCGTGGTGTCCTACTATTTACACAAATGACTTCACTTTTGTGTTTACTGTTATTGTACTGTTTGTACGTATTGGTACAAACGAATGGTATAGTACATTTTCTACCACACAAGTGATGCTGCGGAAATGATTTCTGTTATGAAGCAGCCCGCAACTCCGTGTCATCCACACTGAAAACATCCACGTCACAGAGAACATCCGTTTCGTTTAGCTGTTTCGCTGATTTCCTCGCCTCTTAGCGACACAGAGACACGCTAAAATGTAAACGGCAGAAAACCTTCGCTCCGCGCGTTTGAGATGGAGGAGTTTATACTGCATTTAGTTAACTAAAAACTGTAGTAAAATACAACTCGAACCACACAAATGGCTGCAAACTACCTAATGTGTACCTAGAATATGTCAAAACAGTCGGCTGATCCTGCTTACGGATCGTCAGTGCCGCGTCTGCACAGATATTTGCAACTGAACGTCTCTCACTCCTTCCTATCAGCACATGTTCAGATCGTATAAAATATGTCTTTCTGGGCTCATGTTTATTTTTCTTATTTTTCTTTTGTCTCAGTCAGTACTGCCACTTCTCAAAATATTTCTCGCCATTATTTAACTCCCTGTATAGCAACAGCAGGACTGGTGTGAGTATTGTTAATAGCTATACCCTGTATACATACCTACTGCAGACATAACATCACCTTCTATATTCCGGAAGTACGTAACAGAGGGTATTTTTGCTGTATTTATTCTGAGGTTTCCTCCCGTTTCATTTACGGATGATTTTATCTGCACGATATTAGTGGAATAGACATATAGTGGGTTGAAGAGTGCTTCTGTTTTCTGCTCTGAAATACGATTCTTGACATCTAAGCATATTCCCACAAGATGTAAGCCGTATTTCTTCGAAAGAAGGGGAGAAGATTCGGGTTTAAATTTCCGTCGACGGCGTGGTCATTGTTCGTGGTTTTTTAAAGGTATTTGCCTTAAAAGATTTAGGGGAACCTTGGAAAACATAAAGTGTCTGGACGTGGATTTTAGCCACCGTCCTCCCGAATACGAGTCCACTGTCTTACCGCAGCTCCAACTCGCTCGTTCCCACAATACAAAACGGTTTTCGACTAGCAAATGTGGACTTCCAGCTTTCGGACCGGAAGCTTCAGAAGCAGTAACCACCATGCTTTGTTGTCAGAAGCTTTAAACAAAGCTGCTACGTTACCACGAACATTCGTTGACCATCGGTGATAGGATTTAATGCATTTCGTCTATGTACCGTGTTGTGGTTCGTTGACCATCGGTGATAGGATTTAATGCATTTCGTCTATGTACCGTGTTGTGGTTCAGGCGACAACGTATGCTACCCGCATGGCAGCAGCACATCGCTGACCGTGGGCTGTCGTTGCTAGGCGACAGGCGCAGAACGATGTATCCCTTAAAAATCTACGAACAGTCTGCTTATAGTTTACCAGCTCATTCCTCGTTTGAAGCTGCGAGGTAAGTAATGGTTCACATTTTATTTCAGCATGTGCCTACTACTATTTATTAACTACTATGTCAAACACTTATTCAACTACGAATTGCTGGCCGGTGTGGCCGAGCGGTTCTAGGCGCTTCAGTCTGGAACCGCGCGACCGCTACGGTCGCAGGTTCGAATCCTGCCTCGGGCATGGATGTGTGTGATGTCCTTAGGTTAGTTAGGTTTAAGTAGTTCTAGATTCTAGGGGACTGTTGACCTCAGAAGTTAAGTCCCATAGTGCTCAGAGCCATTTGATCCATCAACTACGAATTTGGATAAGTCCTTGCGTGTAAAGCAGATATCGTCAAACTCTTGAACGAGCCAATACCGACATTGTGGGCCGCAGTTATGGTCGCATGTGTACCGATCTCGTTATTAATTGATAACCCACGTAAATTAGTGTGTTATGAGCCCCCAATAGATAACCTATAGCAAGGGCGCGATAAGTTGGCCGCCGGCACCCAAGTACCTATAGTCGGCACCATTTATAACACTTCGCGTCGACTATTTTCTTTTTCAGATTTATATCCCCTCCCAACGTCCCCAATGTTATGACTCTGTGATGTCCGGATCAAGTGTTGTGTTGTCTGTGTGAGCGGATTATTAATTGATTAATGACAGTATCTAATTATAGGCTACTTACAGTTTAAACGATTAAGCAATTTGGCACAGGGTCACAAATGTATACTAAATGATTTGAATTTAATTTTTCGTCGGCTCATTGCACTGTGTTACAACAGCCTTAATTTAATTTCATATTTCTTGCTACAGATACGTGCCACATTTGAAGATGACCGTCTCTGTACTGCTCATTCAGGAATCCATGTTAGTTCCCTTTGTCATTTATTTCACAGCAGCTGATCAGTACGAAACAGACACGCTCATGTTTTGTCAGCACTGGAAGACAGTCAAGAAAATATTTCCGGTATCAGGTCCCCTCACCGCTCAACGACAAGTATATCTACCCCTGCACACAATTTCGTCTTTGTAATAAGCGTCCAACTCTACTGAGCTCACCGCCAAATTTACCAACGTCAGCTGAAATTAAGCACATCTTAAAACTTAGCTGTCTCTGTGAGTATTTTTGTTTGTTACTGAGCGCGGAAACTACACTATTAAGAAGCTCTTAATGTTAGTTGGCGTTTTTGAATTCGGCTGCTGGTTACTGTAAACTACGGGTGAGAACTGCGGACAGCACGAATACTTGATTCGCTGGCCGGAATTTGGCGACCACTGGGCTAAAGCTTTCATTAAATTCTCACATTTTGTTTGTCGAATTTCATGAACATTTATTTCTAGACTACAGTTTTTTTCGTACGTTACACAAGGACGAGTTGAAAAAGCTGAAAATAGTGACTACGAGAGGCAAAAGAAGCTGTAAGTGACAGAAATAAATACTACGTCCGGATGGAGATCGAACCTGGACCCCGACATTTATTCATTAAGCTACCGGGCTATTGTCAGTTTTTATTGCAGTAGTTTTCCCGAAATTTGATGAAAGGAGCGTATTTACTGCTGGAAGCTCTCACAGGTTGGTTCCAACGCAATGAGAATTCTCCTTCCGTCCCGTGATGGTTCTTTTCTTAGGCAGACTTCCTTCCACGATTGAGCAGCGCTTACTCGCATTCCGAAACGCTGCGTCTTAGAACTCTGTAAGCGACGTGTCCCTTTCTTCATAATAGTTTTAGGGACTGCTATTAATAAAAACAGTTTTGGTATCGAAATTGGCTGCTATTGTCTTCAGTAAAACTTACCCAGATATCTGACGCGAACTTCGCGTATTCGTAAAGAGCAGCCGTTACAAGTTGCCCTCATCAAGCTTATGTGGCGGAAATGTTCGGCTGTACTACGATGCTGTGACACACCCGGAAAATTTTTATTGAAGATGCCGCGTTTGTGGGAGTATCCTTCAGTTTAAATGCTGCTAATGCAGTTATTAAGTGCGGTTTCTATTCCAGTACAGCTCCGGTATTAGAACTGTGTATGCACTCACGAACCCAGTTGATATATGGATACTTGCAGAGCAAAAACGTTTTCTGTGCTGGACAGTACTTGTAGCCCCTAGCCATCGAAAACCTGCTGGTGAACCTGAAATCTGTGATCATTCCTCGAGCTGTTGAGTCTACCACAGATACTTACCCTACTTGAAAGATATGGACGGTTGTGACATCACGAGTTCAGAGCCTCACAGAATGTTGACTCTAGGCGTTGTCCGAAAAGTTGTCTTCGTAAAGTGATAAACTGGTTTTATTTTATTTTCCATTAGTAGCCTAATGGCACACAATACGTCTTGTAACACCGAACATCACAGTCCATAAAACTTGTCCTTTCGTCTCCATACAGGTTCCGTTACTCGCATCGTAGCACTTTAGTTCTTGAAACACTTTAGTCTGTCTCACATAGAATAAAACTGTTCTTAGAGTGGAATCTACCGAATACTTTGTGCTGCTTTCGTTCGTTTTATTCTAAGTAACCGGCTGCTTTATATCCACGCGTTCCCCATAAAACGTTTTACAGCCTTACATTACACTGAATCGTTCATTCAGCTTTCCGAGTTATGGTGTAGGTGGTGGGTATCAGCCGGAATGTTGTTCGTTTACACCGCACGCTGCCATCTGGGAAAGTCGTATACACTGTAGGTGGTTTTCGGATTTACAGCATTCTCTCAGTACTGTTCTCTTTTTTTCCATCTCGTAATGTAGGACGGCGTCACCAACGCAGTTTTTCTCAACTTTCTCCCAGAGTTTGTGAACAAATGAGATACTATACACTTTACCTTCTGTACGAGAGAAAAAAGAGTGATCTCTCTGACGGGAACAGACGCTAGGAGCAGATGTATCTGACCCTTCAAACTGGTCTTCTTTACTGACGCATACAATTATTTTATAATGAAATAAATGGTTCAAATGGCTCTGAGCACTATGGGACTTAACATCTGAGGTCATCAGTCCCCTAGAACTTAGAACTAATTAAACCTAACTAACCTAAGGACATCAGACACATCCATGCCCGAGGCAGGATTCGAACCTGCGACCGTAGCAGTCGCGCGGTCCCGGACTGAAGCGCTTAGAACCGCTCGGCCACCACGGCCGGCTAGCGAGTCATCCGTACAGTATCTATCCTGAGTGATGTCGCTAAACCAGATGCGCTAAGAAGAATATCTCATTCCATTTCACGAAATAGCAGTTTTCTAATAAATACGGAGCACTGAGAATTGGTTTGTTGACAAGTATATACAAAGGGTACTTTCGCCTTTCAAGCTCACGGATCCCCAGGTATTGCTTGAATTCTCCCTTGATTGTCACTATTACATGTCTGCCTACAGTTTCTGAGAAAATGAAGCACCCAGAAGGGAACGAAATGAAACTTCATGGTTTGAGAGCGTTCGTGGTATTATTTCAGTGATTACAAAATTGGCTGATATTTACAAAGAACTTGGCAGTACATGTCCAGTTGTCAGTATGACGTTGCACGCCGTCCACCCTGGATGTATGAACCGATTCTGTTGGGAAGGGTTTTGTATCCTATCCTGAGGCAAGCTGGTCTACAACTGTTGTAACTCATCCCGGATATCCCTATATTGCCACGCGACGAAGCTGATATCCGAGATGAACTCAAGTGTATTCTATCTGGACAGATATGGGGATCTTGCTGGCCACGTCAGTACCTCAGCATCACGCAGACTGTTCATAGAAATACGTGTCATGTGTGGATGAACCCGGGGCGTGGGAAGCGAGAACGCTACCGCACGACCACGAGATGTGGGCGCAGAATGTCCGAGACATACTGTTGTGACGCCGAGTTCCCGTATTCACTAACAGCCATGACTGGAAGTTATACCCGATGGCTCCCCACAGCCTAACGCCCTGTAGTGCAGAATCGTGATTTGTCACTGCACACAAGGCGACGTCATTCATTAGCAATCTATGCTTTCTGATAACGACACCACTTCAAACGCAACCGTTTGTGTTGTGGTGATAACGGTAGCCTATCCATGGGACAATATTTCCGTAGTCTGGCTACTGTTAGACTCCAATCAATGATAGTGGATGACATAGAATGTTGCAATGAATACATAACTTGTCGTCGGATGCCAGATGTGTTGTGGCTACGATATGTTTGGTGCACAATACGTGATCATTTCTTGTGGCGATCAGACATGGCCGACCGAAACCTTGGTGACGAGTAAGCCTGACGTCACGTTCCCATGCAGTCTAGCATTGTGCCATTGTCATATCCGAATGACGTAAAAATCTGGTTATTACGCAATTTCATCAGACGACGACATGCAGAGCCACAAAGAAGCTCTTTTCATATTCTGGCAGGTGCTGATAACGCTGTCTTACACGAGTACGCAGCATCTCTCTGTCCTTCACAGCCGGCCGGTGTGGCCGTGCGGTTGTAGGCGCTTCAGTCTGGAACCGCGTGACCGCTACTGTCGCAGGTTCGAATCCTGCCTCGGGCATGGATGTGTGTGATGTCCTTAGGTTAGTTAGGTTTAAGTAGTTCTAAGTTCTAGGGGACTGATGACCACGGATGTTAAGTCCCATAGTGCTCAGAGCAATTTGAACCATTGTCCTTCACGGCACTCAATATCAGGCGCTTTTCATGCTGCGTACATACCCCACCTGACGTGACAATAGCCCTAAACATGATCAGTTCTGAAGCACTCTGGTGGCCGTTCTACTTTACACAGAGAACTGTAGCTCTAATCATTTATATATCCACCGATTGTGTGTTCATATATGAAGTTACATTGGTATCCGAGATTTCCTTCTGAATGTTTCATCTTTTTATCTGGCAGTGTGTGAACTCTCTCTCTCTCTCTCTCTCTCTCTCTCTCTCTCTCTCTTTTCTCTTATCTGCCCGCCCTCCTCCCAAGCTTTCAAAAGCGTAAACTAAAACACGAAAACTGGGCACTGACGATTGGCAAAGTATCAAACATTGGATTATCCTGTACACGATGCGAATTTAAGCCAGTGATCCTTCACATTTCTTCTTTATGTGAATCTTTTGCTGCCTGGGAGTGCTATGTAGCATTCGTTATAAGTACCATAACCGCCATAACTGTGCACTTCAATCGCGTTAGGTAGATTAGTGTTCTAGCAGCGAAGGACTGTGGAAGAATTCTGATATACTAAAATTGTTCCGGGTGATCGGAAATGTGCATCGAAACATCCACTACATAATAAGTGAGAAAGAACGGATTTTAACAATTATAGAGTGATTTTTCTTTTTGCGCTTCCATACAAAATTCTGGTCAATATCTGCTGGACAGAGCACAACAATATGAATCCAAAACTTGCGAGTATCAAGCAGGTTTCAGACAATATAGATCTTTCCGAAGACATATTTTAATTCTGAAGCTCTCTCGTGCATCAAAAAATTTATAAAAGAAAGCAGTTTGTACCCTAATAGATTTTAAAAAAGCTGATGACTTGTTGGACCGTAACCCTCTGTTCCAAATTTTGAAAGTACAAGTTCTGCACCCCAAACCACTGCAGTTACCTTAGGGTAAAATTCGAGGGAGGCATTTCGGAACATTTTGAAATTAATAGAAGGGAGACAAGGTCAGGGACTCTCACCATTACTTTTCAACTGTGTCTTACTAGAGAATTTAATCCTAGAGAGGCGGAAATTAAAATCAGACGTCAAACTTGACGAACCAATCAAATTAGAAGAACCAATATAAGGACAGGTTGCTTAGCTGTTGCAGATGACCTGTTGATTCTATGTAATAGCATTCAAACATCACAAAATAAAATAAAAACTTTAAAGAAACAGCAGAAAGAGCACGACTCCAACTATCGTTTGTTCTAGCAACGAGCTTACACCCAAAATTCTAAAAATTAAATACGAGAAAATGAGAGTTTCTTATTTCAGATTTTTAGGCGAAACCGTTCAGAAAACTGGCACCCACCAAGGTAGCCGAGAGCGCTAACGCGCTGCTTCCTGGACGGATAGGCATGCCGGCCCCGGATCGAATCCGCCCGGCGCTTCAGTCTGGAACCGCGCCACAGCTACGGTCGCAGGTTCGAATCCTGCCTCGGGCATGGATGTGTGTGTCGTCCTTAGGTTAGTTAGGTTTAAGTAGTTCTAAGTTCTAGGGGACTGATGACCTCAGATGTTAAGTCCCATAGTGCTCAGAGCCATTTGAACCATGTTTGAAACCGCCTGGCGGATTAACGACAGCGACTGGTGTGCCGGCCAGCCTGGATGTGGTTTTTAGGCGGTTTTCCACATCCTACTAGGTGAATACCGGGCTGGTCCCCACTTCCCTCCTCAGTTACACGACTAGCAGACATTTGAAACACATTCACACTATTTCACGATTTACACTAGACGCAGACAGCTGGGGTACACTGATTCCGTCGTGGGGGGTATGGGGTGGCGCAGGAAGGGCATCCGGCCACCCCTTAACATTAACCATGCCAACTCCGTACTTAACCCTGCCGACCCTGCGCACTGTGCGGGATAAAGGCGGTAGCAATTAAAGAAAAGAAAGAAAGTTCAGAAAACTGGCCTGGAAAAAATTTGTTTCGAAGTTCGTTGTCGCAGAACGGAAACAGCTTTCAGGCTTACAAAAGGCATCTATGACAAAAAAAAAAAAGAAAAAATCATCTAAAAACACTAAAATGAGGCGGTACAATACAGTCTTCAAACTTCAATACTAATTTTAAGCAGAGAGAGTTTCGTGACATCTGACGAGCTTTCCAAAAGCCCATTCTGAAAGAATTACAGTAAGGCACAAAGGAAAGCTTAAAAAAAGAAAGAAAAGCTTCATAAAATGCCCATTGTTAACATCACGTGGTTCAGTGGGACCCAGGCATGTATATGTACGTCAGTACTCCGCACGCGACGTGAAGTTCTGGCAAAGGGTACTTCTGCTACCACTTTACTAATCCCACTACCCTGTTCTACTAGCGAATGGCACGTCGGAAGAATGGTTGTCGGTAATCTCTGTACAAGCTCTAATTTCTCGAATTTTTTTGTCGTGGTCATTTCGGGAGAGGTATGTGAAAGGAAGTAATATGTTGTCCGACTCTTCCCGGAAAGTAAGCTTTCGAAATATCAGTAGTGCACCTGTCTTGTAGCGTCTGGCACTGAGCATCTCCGTAAAGCCGTCGGCACACGGACCGTGCATCCGAGCGTTGAGCGTGGCCAGTTTCTGACGTCATAGCGTGGAATAGCACGTTCGGGAGTCTTCCCCGAACGTGCAGAGCAATATCTGGCATGTCAGATATTCTGAGCGTGCGTCTGAGCGTTGACCAATGAGATGGCACAACGCCACCTACGTCACACGCACGCCGTCTCCCTTCAGTACTGAATTGTGAGGCGTCATTTTGGCATTCATTTGAAGCATATATGTATATTTGCCGTTTCTGAGCACCAGCAAATTTAGAATCACTGGAAAACCCGTTGTTAACTGTGTGATTCGTTCCAATACAGTAATGAGAAACATCATATTCGTGGGAAAAGAATTATTGTAACTTGCGTGTTATGAGAGTAGGTAGGCTACGTGAAGGCAGCGACACGCTGAAGATCCACCCAAAACGCATTGTTCTTGGTACAATTTGTTATAATTATATTGCAATTAGTAATATATCTACGATTAAGGTTTTCAGCAAGGGCTAGTATACTATGATTAGAGCTGAGGGGCGTGTTGTTGGTTCAGCGTAACGCGTTGCGTCACTGACCTGTAGTGAGTTGGTAGTTGGGGTTGTGGTTCACGTCTTCACACTTCCAAATTTTTTCCCTAACATTTGCGTTTTATTAGATTCTGATACGGTATTATTAGTTTAATATAAGTATATACTATAATATTTGATGTTATGTAAATATAAGTTCACCTTTCTTTTTTTGAGGGGTGACTTTGTTCGATTGACTTAATCTACTGGGCAGCTTGCGCTTCTTGTATAAAGATATTTTGCTCCTTTTTATTTTACGCTTCGTAATTCACATGTTGCATGATTCTGCTGCTGGGGAGGAACGGTGATCAAGTAAGACTGACCTTGGGGTTTTACTAAAATGTAGGAATGACGAAATAAGCCGGCCGCTGTGGCCGAGCGGTTCTAGGCGCTTCAGTCCGGAACCGCGCTGCTGCTACGGTCGCAGGTTCGAATCCTGCCTCGGGCTTAAGTAGTTCTAAGTCTAGGGGACTGATGACCTCAGATGTTAAGTCCCATAGTGCTTAGAGCCATTTGAACCATTTTTGTGACGAAATAATGTTTAACTTACGCGGAGAAGTATTCCAAATTTGTACCGCACTATTTGTAATGGCACTTTTATAAGCCTGTGTCCTTATTGATTGGACATGGTATTTTCCTTTTCGCGGACGATGGAGGAAATGTGCGTTTTAATGGAGCCAACGTGGGAGTTTTACGCGCGCCCGTTGAGTAAACAGTGTGATTTACGAACTAGAAACATCCCTCAACTGCCGCTGGAGTGCGTTGCGATCGCGTATACCACGTTGGGGCCCACTTACCGTATGCACAAGTCGCATCGTTGCTGAGCGTTCAGCAGCACGTTGAACTTGGCACGCTCAACGTTAACGTTCGACAGCACGGTCCGTGTGCCGACGGCTTAACGCTCTCGCGCCAACTAAACTATCGGCTGACTAATAACGATCCGCCAATAATAGTAAGATCATTGGGAATGTAAACAGTTCGGGAGTCAGTGCTGAGTGTAACGCCGTGTGGAGACGAGGCGAGCCGTCGAGCGGCCGGCTCAGAGCCGCGCTGCGGCGTGTTGTGCAGTGGCGGTCGCGCGCTCGGCTCTGTTTGTCGGCGCTACCTGTGCCGCGGGTGAGTTTTTATCGCCGGCGGGACACGCACCCTTTCAGCGGCTGCTTTGTCATCGGCCGCCGGCAGCCAGCAGATGCTCCCAGAGTGCCTGCCGCCGCTACCTGTGACCGGGCCGCCCTTCTCGGCGACGTACTTGCGTCTCCCGCGGCGCATCCCATTCTCCTCCTAATCACAACTTCGCAGCGTGATCCAAACGCAGACATAAGTAAACCAGTCCTCAGCCCTAGATTGCTTCGAACGCCGGAGTGTTTTGCAAGGCGTGGTACTAAGAAGAGCTGTATTTCATTTCCTTCCTCCGCACTGGGAAACGCGTCGTGTTGTGACAGACATGATTTACGTGACACCCAACAGCCGTGCACCTTATCACTTCCCACTAATATAACTCGCTAGGCGTCTACTAATTTCGAGAAAAACTGCTATGCCGACTAAAAGGTTCATATGGCTCTAAGCACTATGGGACTTAACATCTTAGGTCATCAGTCCCCTAGACTTAGAACTGCTTAAACCTAACTAACCTAAGGACATCACACACATCCATGCCCGAGGCAGGATTCGAACCTACGACCGTAGCGGTCGCTCGGCTCCATACTGTAGCGCCTAGAACCGCACGGACACTCCGGCCGGCAGCGTTAAGGAGATGCTCAACTCATTCCTAGGGCAGACATTGCAAGAAAGGCGTTGTGCATCACGGAAAACTTTACTAAATTCAGGATGCGTACGTTCGAACAAGAGTCGGGCAGTATATTACTTCTTCCCATATAAGTCTCATGAAATGACTCCAGCGAGAAAATCAGAGAAAGTACAACTTTTGCAGAGCTATACTGTGCTTCTTCCCATTCAACATTTGCGAAAGGACCGTCCACTTGCCGCTAGATTTTGGAAATATAATGTGCTTGAACATTATGAATTTTCTCGAGCCGGCCGCAGTGGCCGTGCGATTCTAGCCGCAACAGTCTGGAGCCGAGCGACCGCTACGGTCGCAGGTTCGAATCCTGCCTCGGGCATGGATGTGTGTGATGTCCTTAGGTTAGTTATGTTTAATTAGTTCTAAGTTCTAGGCGACTGATGACCTCAGAAGTTAAGTCGCATAGTGCTCAGAGCCATTTGAACTATTTGAATTATCTCGAAGAAAACGATTGACAGATAGCACGGATTCAGAAAATATCGTTCTTGTGAAACGTAACTAGCTTTCTATTCACGCAAAGCAATGAGCGCTATCGACAGGAGATCTCAAATTGGTTCAATATTTCTAGATTTCCAGAAGGCTTTTGCACCGGTCCTCACAAGCGTCTTCTAATCACGTTGCGTGCTTACGGAGTTCCCTCTCAGTTCTGTGACTGGATTCGTGTTTTTCTGTCAGGTCACCGTTCCTAGTAACTGGCGGGAAGTTATGAAGTAAAACAGAACTGATATATTGTTTTCTCCAAGGAAGTATTGTAGGCCCACTGGTGTTCCATGATTTAGAAAACAATATAAACAGCCCTCGTAGAGTGTTTGCGGATGATGCTGTTATCTACCGTCTCGTAAAGTCATCACACGATCAAAACCAGTCGCAAAATGATTTGGACATGGTATCTGTATGGTGCGAAAAGTGTCAACTGACTAAGTAATGAAAAATGTGAGGTGATCCACATGACTTCTAAAGCAAACCGTTAATTTTCGGATAAACAATAAATAGAACAATTTTAAAGGCTGTCAATGGAACTAGATACTTACGCATTGCAATTCCTAAATATCTACGGATTGCAATTATGACAACTTGCATTGGAAAACATAACACAGATGATGTTGTGGGAAAGGCGAACCAGTGACTGCGTTTTATGGTCAGAACGTTTAGAAGATGCAACAGTTCTACTAAAAAGGGTACCTACACTAACCTTGTCCGTTCTTTGCTGGATTATTTTTGCACTGCAGACTATGGGATCCGTACTGGACGGGACTGACGGAGAACATCAAAAAAGTTCAAAGAAGGCATCTCGTTTTGTATTATCGCGAAATAGAGAAGACCAAGTTATGGATATACGCGAGTCATGGATATACGCGAGACGGGGCAACAATCAATAAAATAAAGGCATTTTTTGTTGTGACGAGATCTTTTCACGAAATTGTAATCCGCAACTTTCTCCTTCGCAAACGAAAGTATTTTGTCGACGCCAATCTACAGAGGGGGAAATGATCATCGTAATAAAAACGGAAAACAATTAAGTGTTCGTTTTCCCCGCGCGCTGTTCGAGAGTGGAACAGTAGGGAAATTGTGTGAATGTGTTTCGATTAATCTCCTGCCAGACACTTAAGTGGGCATTGCGGAGTAGTCATGTAGATGTAGAAGTAGATGTAGAAGGGGAAAAGATATTGCTAGTAGAAGCACACTTTGCCACACACCGTTGAGGTGCCCTTCTTCAAGTCTGTGAATTTTCGCCCTAAGTGTAGTATTAGTTCACTATACAATGTAACGCGATGTTGGATGGAATTATGCCACAACATGAAGACGGCCTTAATTCTTCAGCCATCTCTGGATATACAGGGCGAATCAACTAAAACTTACACTGCAAATATAGCGGAAGTGGAAAGTGCTGTTGATGTGCGGTTTTCACGGACTGGGTTGGTAGTCAGGACTCGTATTGTTAGCCAGTAAACAGATTGCGATAATACTTAGAAAGTGTACTTTTTGTGCTAACACACACTTTTTAAATAGAACAATGCCTGTTGACATTAACAAACTAAAAGTAGGGTAAATTAGAAAGTCAGTGGTGTTTGTTGCAGGAGTCTATTGCGAGTCCTTTACGAGATATTGTATTTTGAAAAGTTTCCACGGCGACAGTTGTTTTTGCCATTCAAACTGCGTCTTTGCTTCGTACGATTCGTTAACCTCGAGTGTAGCTTTAAGTGTCTGGAAGTATTTTCTGAGAGCATTTGTTTGGAGTGTAGCTATGTATGGAAGTGAAACATGGACGATAAACAGTTTAGACAAGAGGAGAACAGAAGCTGTCAAAATGTGGTGTTACTACAGAAGAATGCTGAAGATTAGATAGGTTGATCACGTAACTGGTGAAGAGGTACTGAATAGAATTGGGGAGAAGAGGAATTGGTGGCACTACTTGCGTAGAAGAAGGGATCGGGGCGGCCGTTGTGGCCGAGCGGTTCTAGGCGCTTCAGTCCGGAACCGCGCAACCGCTACGGTCGCAGGTTCTAATCCTGTCTGGTGCATGGATGTGTGTGATGTCCTTAGGTTAGTTAGGTTTAAGTAGTTTTAAGGTCTAGCGGACTGATGACCTCAGATGTTAAGTCCCATAGTGCTCAGAGCCATTTGAAGGGATCGGTTGGTAGGAAAAATTTTGAGACATCGAGGAGTCTCCAATTTAGTACTGGAGGGAAGCGCGGAGGATAAAAATCGTGGAATAATACGCTAAGCAGATTCAGAAGGATGTAGGTTGTGGTAGTTATTCGGAGATGAAGAGGCTTGCACAAGATAGAGTAGCATGGAGAGTTGCATCAAACCAGTCTCTGGACTGAAGACCACAATAACAACAACTACAAGTATTATAACAGTCTGATGATTGGCTAGCAATAAGAGCCACTGACTACTAACGTAATCTGTGAAATACACATGTCAACAGCACTTTCCATTTCTGCAATATTTGCGGTGCAAGTTTTAGGTGATCCTCCCAGTATAAATGGATTCATCTGATTGCTGCTGTTTACCAACAGTTCATCATACTGATGATCCTCCAACTGCTACATGTTCCACAGTGTCTTCTGCGCCATTCGCAGCGAGTCTCCTGTCTCGGCCTGGAGTGTCCCTGCAGGTATGTGGCAGGTGGCGGCCCCTGTGTACGACTGTGTCCCCAGGAAACCCGAGCCCGGGGCGCGTCCCCCTGCCAGAGTGGCTTCGCGCGCCGTCGGTTCCTTGCCCGGGTTCCGGGCTAATCCCCAGTCAGAAGGCTGCCACAATGGTGACAAGCCGGGCCGCGCTGCTCTTGATCCGCTGTCCTTCACAGCAGCCGAGCCGACAGGCCGCGTCGCGCGTTTTTAGCGCGGCTGCCAGCCGCTCCGTGCAAACCGACACATTCCTCTCCACGTGCACACGTGTGCGTGTGTTTCAAATGCCGAGTCGCTGTCAGACTGCTACACTGCTGGCCATTAAAACTGCAACGCCAGCAAATAAAATAAACAACAAAATTTTACTCAGTGTGCCTACACAGTATAGTAAAAAGAATCCCCCATCATGAGCAGTTTACAGCCCCAGGCAGGGTCCGTTTGGAACATAAACGTCGCCATCTAGGCCTGTTTTCCCACCAGCTTTCTGTGGTCCAGTGCTTACCTCTTTTTTAAACAGACTCTTCCACAAGTTTCAGCCATCTATCCCTTGGTCTTCCTCTTGGTCGTTTCCTTCGGATCTTCATTTCACGTATCTTCTTGGGAATGCTCTTGTTCTCCATTCTCTTTAAATACCCTAAATACCCATTCCATTTTAGCTTGACGTTTCTATCCTTCATTGCAAGGGTTCCTCTTTCGCTACTTTTCTTCATTCCTCATCCTATCTCTCCTTATTACTCCAATCCTACTACTGAGGTATATGACTTCACATGCTTACGTCTCTTTCCTTCATTACCCATGCCGGCCGCGGTGGTCTCGCGGTTAAGGCGCTCAGTCCGGAACCGCGCGACTGCTACGGTCGCAGGTTCGAATCCTGCCTCGGGCATGGATGTGTGTGATGTCCTTAGGTTAGTTAGGTTTAAGTAGTTCTAAGTTGTAGGGGACTGATGGCCACAGAAGTTAAGTCCCATAGTGCTCAGAGCCATTTGAACCATTTGAACCATTACCCATGTTTCAGATGCGTAGGTCAATATTGGAATGTAGTAACTTCCATACATAACTTTTTTTTGTGGGACGTCTTTGTTCCAAACCAGACTATTAACACTGCGCAGGAATGCTTCTCCCTGTCAGCCACACTGACGTATTTTTTTTAATCATTTCTTCCACTTTCCTCTGTCACGCGTCCCAAGTACGTGGCACTTTTCACCTTCTTCAATTGTTCACCTCCGATCCCTAACCGCTAGTTGGTCTGTCTTTGTTTATAGTTGTACCAGTATCTCACATTGCTTGACTCTGAATTTCGTTCCATACTGTCCCATAGTTCCTTCCCAAGCTTCCACTTGTTCCGAATCTCCTCATCCCTGTTTCTCCAGATCATGAAGTCACCAACGAAAACCGTTAATTTCATCTTGTCCTCTACAGTTTTTTCTGCCACGTTAGTCATCATTTCATCCAAGACCACAATGAAGAAGAGAGGTGACAGTAACACGAATAAATGATTAAATTTGTAGGTGAATTGGGGGGGATACACAATGCGAAAAGTATTGCAAAGAGCCGCACTTACGGCATTAACAAAGGCTCTGCTCCGGCTAGGCATCGAGGCGAACCGAGGTAGCATGACCGTTATCGTTACTCATTACACGTTGCTTCAGCTACATCGTGAGTTCATCGATCGTAGTATTGGCGTGCCAGTCTCTCTCCAGTCCACGAACAGATGTTTTCACTGGGAGAAAGCGCTGACCGGGGCAACTGTCGGACACCCTCTGTACAGAGGTAGGTCAGGACAGCACGGCCAACATGCGTTTTGCGATATCTTGTTGAAAGGTGTAACGGAGACATAGAAGATGCGTCACAGCCGCCGGTCTCAACGTGTTCGAAATGTAGCCCCTGCTACCCAAATTATTGGCTATGCGAACTATGGGTGATGATGTTTTGTACCCAAAAGCACCTCATATCATTACGCAAGGTGCTCCGCCAGTGTGGCGATGACGAATGCTGTCTGACACCTTTGTTTCTTCTAGGTGTCTCCACACACAACATGTCCATCGTGATGCCGTATGCGGAACCGAGACGCGCCTGAAAAGATGACGTTGTGCTACCCCTGTGTCTTAATATCGAAATTGGGCATATACAGTTTCCTACCCCGTCCTCCTTTCATTCAAGTTAGTGATCATTCTGTAATGAAATAAGATGGATAGAACGTAGAATTCTTATCTTCCTTTTTTCTTTCTGAATTAAAGGTCCGCTAATAACTATTATTGTTGTTAAATTTAAACTGCACTTAAGGAATTCATAATGACACTACAAGAGGAAGAAAAGGCATTACGAAGTGTAACTTCAGGAATGCACTTATTAGTGTTCGTTGAATACATCATACTACCTAGTTACTTATGAAACTACGAAAATCGAGATGGCGCAGTGGTTAAGGCACTGGGCTCAATTCTGGAAGACGACGCCTCAGATCCTCTATCGGCCACCCAGACATAGCTTTTCCATGGTTTTCCTTTGTCACTTAAGGCAAACGCCGGATTGGTTCCTTTCAGAAATGTGCGACTGATTTCCCTCCTTACCCTTCTCTTATCTGAGGTACTTCTTCGACCATAGCGATCTTGTCGTCGACAGGACAGTAAACTGTAATCATCTTCCGTTTCCTTCACGTACGAGTATTTTTGGATCGTTGGAGCACATACACGTATACCATACTCCACATTAGTCTGCCTTTGTGACTAAGTGAATAAGTCTCATTTTACAGTCCTAAAATTTTTCCTGTTCCTTTATATTTCCGAAGGACAACGGTATACAAGAGCTAACGGCTGTAGTACTTCTGCCTATTTGTGAAAGTGCAACGTCGAAGAAGAGATCTGCATAATTTTGATTTGATACGGAGTAGAGACAGGACCAAGACAGAAATTCATTTTGGGAATTTCGAAGGAAGCATCCCATCACTGAAGAAACCACGAAAAAATCGGAATTGCTGGATTAGTCTTTAAGACGCATTCTTCTCGAATATGAGTCTTATCCATTACAATATGTTGGTCATTTTTACTTTTGGACCATCTAGACGGCCGAAAAGTAAAAATTATCAACATATCGTAACATTACACGCATCTGAGGACGACAGGACTACAAAAATTGAATCTTACCCAGTACATTTTCTGTCTTGAAAAAGACACTAGAGATTAAAACAACATTTAGAATAACTGAATGGTGACTTCGTAATTGTATACGCAAAAGAATGTCGCAATAGGTACCTGATAATAATACTTGATCTCCGTAGTATAAAGGGTCCACCGGCCGCGGTGGCCGAACGGGTCTAGGCGCTTCAGTCCGGAACCGCGCGACTGCTACGGTCGCAGGTTCGAATCCTGCGTCGGGCATGGATGTGTGTGGTGTCCTTAGGTTAGTTAGGTTTAAGTAGATCTAAGTTCTAGGGGACTGATGACCTCAGATGTTAAATCCCGTAGTGCTCAGAGCCATTTGAACCATTTTTTTTATAAAGGGTTCACTAATACCATCCAAAGCTTAAAAGGGAATCGTCAGTATTCCCTTGTGATCTAGGTAAACCACCTTTACGTAATCTGCGTAGAATGAGGAACAGGAGACAGAGGGAAATTAAGCTTTTGGGGAAAGTCTTAAGACAGTGTGGGAGAGACGAGCAGTATTAATGTTAAACGAAGAAGCAAGAAATTCTAATTAAACAATTTAGGAAAACAATGGCTAATGCAATTTAAGGTAGGCGGAAATGAACTGGCACCTTTTTCTCCCGAGAGCAGTGCGATAACGGACTGACGTAACAGGTAAAAAAAAAATTTTTTTTAGGGTGCTATTGGACAGTAAAATACGCAAAAGTTGATCAGTAATTCGTCTCATTAAGGTATTGCACAAATCTGAAAATGAAATTTTGTTCGAAACTGGAATATTAAATCATGGGTCATGAATTTATTGGTTGGTAACTATTTCAAACAAATATTGTCGTAAAGTTAAAATCTTCTGGGTTATTAGGCCGTCATATTTCCTCCTAAAATAATCGCGATTCGACCTCTCTGCCGGGATCTTCTTCAGGATGTTTCGGTGTACACTATTGCTAGAACATTGTTCTAGTAATAGTGTACTTCGAAACGTCCTGGATAAGATCCCAGTGGAGGGGTCGAAACATCGATTATTTTAGAAGGAAATATGACGCAGCCTAACAGCTCAGAAGATATTAACTTTAGTGACAACGGCTAGGAAAGCCTTTAGACGTACATAAATATTGTACACGTACAGTACCTTCGACATGTGGCGTGAGTGGTGGTTCTCGTCCGAGGCGTAGCTCTGAGGCTAGAACGTGTGTTTACTTTTCTCCCCATTTTCAGACGGCTGCTCCAGATTTTGCCACCCTGCCGCCACATTTGCAGCGCGCACGGCGTGTCTTCGCCTGCCGGTACTCGCACATAGGGCCCCGGTTGCCCGCAGCGACGGCCTCCGCTGCGGAGTTCGGACGGGCCGCAGCGTCGTGCCACGGCGATAACTCACGTGCGCCGCGCGGCCGAATGCCTCGTCAGTCAAACTCAAATTATTCCGCGCAAATACAAGCGTAATGTAGTTGAAATAATAGCGCGCGCCAGTTCATCAGCGCGCGATGCACCGGCCACATTATATTTCACATTATGGCCACTGTATGGTGGCGTAAATCAATCTCGCAACCAGATGAGTAATGAGTTTGAGGGCTCTCCCCTGCCACCAAAAAACTAGAATTAATGTTTTTTTTTTATTTGGAAAAAAAGTATCTTCGATTTATGTCCCCGCGCTGCTCCAAATTCTAAATTGCGCTTCCCGTATAAAGTGGCAGCGGCGCCGGTGTTTATTATGCATGCGGTGGCAATAAAACTGAGCAATTAAAGCCTTTTTATCGACGGGCATCAATCGCGATCCGCCGAGGCAAGCCTAAGTATTTTATGCACTCCTCCAAAACATATCAGGTGTCGTGGCGCACGATAAAGAATTGATAAGTGGCCCGTAAAATACGAGGTGGGAAGGAGAAATCGCAGCTGATTTCACCGGGTGAACTGAAATATCTATGCCTCAGGAAAAGCCGAGCCAACTTCCAGATGCCACAGAAACTCATGGAATTAACAAGATTTAGATAAATTATTCAAACATCTTAGACATCGTCGGTCGGAGTGGCCGTGCGGTTCCAGGCGCTGCAGTCTGGAACCGAGCGACCGCTACGGTCGCAGGTTCGAATCCTGCCTCGGGCATGGATGTGTGTGATGTCCTTAGGTTAGTTAGGTTTAATTAGTTCTAAGTTCCAGGCGATTGATGACCTCAGAAGTTAAGTCGCATAGTGCTCAGAGCCATTTGAACCATCTTAGACACCCTATCTTCTTCCCTTGATGACGTAAACATTGTCCATTGTCCGAAACGTCACCAGAGTTAAAAAGATGCATCGACTTACTTGGAACACACAAACTGCACTTGAAGCTGTTGCTGGTACTTGAATTTTAAACATTCACGAATTACTAATTTTACAGCTGTCTCATTGCATCGGATGTGGATGACGCACTCGTCTCTTTATTCGAAAACTTGCCGTTTCCAAACCTGCTGCTGAGAGAAATTTTCAGCTCCACTCACGCAGTTATGAGGTGGAGAAGCGGTAAACTATAGTTCCTATTCAGCACGTTTTGAGCGGATGCCCTGCTTTCCATTCCAAATTTCCCAGCAATATCGCACTGAGATAGGTTATCTAGACTGTAGATCAATGACACTGCCGTTGCTTACCTGTTTTGAAGGGAAATGATGACAGCGCTCGATTTCATATATGATAGACTTGGTTGGTCGATTTGGGGAAAGGGAACAAACAGCGAGGTCATTGGTCCCATCGGATTAGGGAAGGACGGGGAAGGAACTCCGCCGTGCCATTTCAAAGGAACCATCCCGACATTTGCCTGAAGGTATTTAGGGAAATCACGGAAAACCTAAATCAGGATGGTCGGACGTGGGTTTGAACCGTCGTCCTGCCAAATGAGAGTTCAGTGTGCTAACTACTGCGCCACCTCGCTTGGTATATATGATGGAAAGGCAAGGGTGTGCGGCAACAGCAGCCATTTGGAAACATCCAGTCAGTAAGCAGAAGGCTGATGATGTGCTTCGTAGCAATGAGTTGAATTAATTGCGTCAAACACTAACGTCAGTCCGGCCATGGAATGTATATTATATATAAAAAATATAATGTGGTTGTCCGCACCCCGTGGTCGTGCGGTAGCGTTCTCGCTTCCCACGCCCGGGTTCCCGGGTTCGATTCCCGGCGGGGTCAGGGATTTTCTCTGCCTCGTGATGACTGGGTGTTGTGTGATGTCCTTAGGTTAGTTAAGTTTAAGTAGTTCTAAGTTCTAGAGGACTGATGACCATAGATGTTAAGTCCCATAGTGCTCAGAGCCATTTGAACCATTTGAACTAATGTGGTCGTGGCCTCAAAAGTACATAAAGTATGCGTCATTACAGTGTCAAGTAGTGTCAGATGCACGTAACGTGAAATCAGTTACTCTCTATTCAAACGCTGCTTCGACTTTTCTTCCAACCAAATCTATTCCTCCGCTTATGGTACAGATTAGAGTCAAACTTCATCCCGAAGGAAATTATCAGACGAATGGTGTCGGAAGTTTAAGAAAATCTCCATAGACTCAATGTAACCACGAGTAACCTGGAGGAAGAACGAATAGTTTCAATTTCGTCGTTTCGTCGCTCAAAATACAATGCACTGTTTATCGCCTTTAATTAATTATCTAAAACTTTTGTCTCACTGGCTACGCGAAACTGACGAGTCACCACCCATGTACTGTAGACGAATAGCGCCCTAGCCGACGCTGTCTTTGTTTAAGTCTAAAGGCCAGGTTATCTGACACTGTTAATTATAATTCGTCTTTTGGACGGAGACTTGGGCATGAATGATCGTTCGTTGCTTTTCGAAATATTTACAGCAGTTGTGTTTCTGGTTTTCACCTGTTACCTTTTATTCCCCTATCTATGCACCGTACCGAGCTTATGCAATATCTGCAGTAGCCTCGTCGGCAGCGGATGTTAAACCGTTATCTTCCTTTGACTCAGCCGTCGTAGACTATTCCGCTATAAGCACAAGCGTTCGACCTGCTCTGCCAATGCCACGCACCAATTTCACCGAAGAGAATACTCTTGTCACTGAATTAACTGAAGGTAAAATTGTTTGTGATTAAGTAACGAAGTGAAAAGAGAAGAGGCGTGACTGGTACCTCGAAAATGCCTGTCAGAAGACAAATGTCTTGTTAAAAACTCATGCCAAACTGCCTATGAGATGAGTCGCGAGTGTTAAATTCCTCGTCTATTCCGAATCCATGACTGCCCTTACATCTCTACAACACTTGTACCCAGGAGGTAAAATAGTCCAGAATATCCAAGACGCCCTTCTCCACGCACAAACGCGGGAGAAGGAGATGTCTGTTAGCTGGGGATATGGGTATTAAGAGTAACAAAATGGCAGATCTAAAAGCCAAGGAGGCATATCGCTGTCATCAAAATAGTTCAGTGTGCGATCCACCTACGTACCATCGCCTCGCTGTTGAGGTATAGAGTCATGCACTGATGGTAAGAAGAATGGCTAGAAATCACAGACAATAATCTGCGTGGAGCAAAGTTCATTACGCGGCCGTAGCTTACATCCATCCAGCCGAGCAGCCGGGTGACGTTCCTCCTAGTTTTCTTCGTATGGACTCAGTCCTATGACGCATGGCTTATTGTTTCGGCGAGAGGAACCTCCAGTGCGCAGTTGCTGTGTCTTGCAGATTACGGTGCGCCACATTTTAGTAGACTGTGCTTTATTTTCAGACCAGAGGTTAGGAGCTCATTTACCCACAAATTTGCCCTCTATTTTAAGTGACAGTAAAACGAATGTGGTATGTCTTTTAAATTTCTGTGTCCGCAGCTCGTGGTCGTGCGGTAGCGTTCTCGCTTCCCCCGCCCGGGTTCCCGGGTTCGATTCCCGGCGGGGTCAGGGATTTTCTCTGCCTCGTGATGACTGGGTGTTGTGTGATGTCCTTTAGTTAGTTAGGTTTAAGTAATTCTAAGTTCTAGGGGACTGATGACCATAGATGTTAAGTCCCATAGTGCTCAGAGCCATTTGAACCATTTAAATTTCTGTGAATTGTTCAACTTTTTTCCTAAATTTTAGGGATAGGTTTTTCAGTGTGTTATCAGGGTGCCTGGCTAATCCAGGTTTTTTGTAAGTGGCCAGCAATCACGTTTGCCTGTTTCCTTATGTTACCTCTTCTCTTTTTTGTTTATCTATTTACACTTCAAGTTTCGTAGGACCAAATTGAGGAGCAAATCTGCAAGGTCATGGAACGTGTCAGTACATGAAATTACAACGTAAAAGTAATAACAGATCAAAATAAAATGTTTATGAAACCGAAAAAAGTCAAGCCATAAGTTTAAGTAAACGCAATTAACAATACAACAAGAATCAGCTTAATTTTTCAAGAGTGACCCATGAGGAATCTCTTCAGTTTCGATTTGAAAGCGCATGGATTAGTGCTAAGATTTTTGAATTCTTGTGGTAGCTTATTGAAAATGGGTGCAGCAGTATACGGCACATCTTTCTGCACAAGAGTTAAGGAAATTTGATTTCTGCCGAGCATTAGCTGAGTGAAAGCTGCTTATTCTTGGAAGTAAGCTGACATTGTTAACAAGAAATGACAGTAAGGAATATATATATTGAGAGGTCACTGTCAAAATACCCAGACGCGTGAACAGGTGGCGATAAGAAGGTTCGCGAACTTACACCACGTTTTGCCCGAACCGCTCGTTTCCGAGCCAAAAATATCCTTTTAGAATGGGAAGAGTTTCCCCAAAATATAATACCACACGACATAAGCGAATGAAAATAAGCAAAGTAGACTAATTTTCGTGTCAATCGATCACTTACTTCAGATGCCGTTCGAATAGCAAAAGTAGCAGCATTAAGTCTTTGAACGTGGGCTTTCCACTACAGTTTACTATCTATCTGAACACCTAGAAATTTGAACTGTTCAGTTTCACTAATCATATGCCCATTCTGTGAAATTAAAACGTCGGGTTTTCTTGAATTGTATATTAGAAACTGTAAAGACTTGTCTTTTCATTACCAGTTTTACCTCATTCGACCGATTTTAGGTTATCTTAAGGAATATAGTGTGATGTAGCGATTTCCACATTCATTCTTGCTAATTTTCGTATGTGCGCTGATAACCTTGATGCGGAGTGCCCGTAAACCACCATAACACACACACACACACACACACACACACACACACACACACACACACTCACTCACTGCCGATCGCTTACGGACCCCTGTGTTTTGTTGAGACATGGTGGAATTTGGAAAAAAAGTAAATGCTTATTGGTAGAGTGAAAGCTGCGGTGTGTAGCTCACAGATGTTTACCGTTACACGTACATCTGGGCTCGACGCCAAGACTGGCACAAAGTTTCAGATATTTCAGAGTGTTACATTTCTTTTCAGGTTTTTTCGCAGCCCTACATAATTTTGCTCTATTTCCCCCCTCATCCAGTTTTAATAGAAGATATACTGTACATAGTACTCGGTCATTCTACCTGTCGCTACTTGTAGCTCGTCATATGTCGTGCGCAAATATGAAGGCGCGTTTTTCTTAGCGCTCGAAATATGCCTCGAACCCTTTGTGCGAGTCGGCATTGTCTCGACGGAAACGTATTGCCACCCGTCCGGTGCCGACTTCTGAAGTCTTCGGTGGCGAGGTCAGTGACACCGCCTTCGCCCGCTCCCAATAAAAAGAAATATGGAACGACCTCGCGGAAGAAAAGAAGGGCGCTGAATTGTGCGTGCGCGTATATTTGTGCGTGGCGCCTGGCCGGCCGCGACAGGTGATCCGGTGGCGTATATTTAGCGTGCGTGCTGCTGGGGGGAGGAGGGACGCGCCCTGATGGGGGCAGCGCGCCGACGGACAAACGGACGGCCCATTCCGCGCCGCGTTTTATGTGTTTTGCTCGCCAAAGCTGGCAGCGGGCCTCCGCGACACCCGGAGCTGCGAGCGGGCGCGACGGGGCGCGCGGCCGGCGTGCTGCGGCCTTCGCAGGCGGACCGTGTCGGACAGCCGGTGGTGCGCTCGCGCCATATGTGCGCTCCTCACCGTCGATTTACTCAGTCTCAGCGCCCCCTAGAAGGCGCTTCTACGGAGCTTACAGTGTAAGCAAACATCCAACGGAGCACTGGTTTACTCGTCTTTCGCGCGCTTGTAGTGCGTATTTAGATGTAACTACCTGACAAGGGAACCTCCCCATCGGACCCCCCTCAGATTTAGTTATAAGTTGGCACAGTGGATAGGCCTTGAAAAACTGAATACAGGTCAATCGAGAAAACAGGAAAAAAAATGGTTCAAATGGCTCTGAGCACTATGGGACTCAACATCTTAGGTCATAAGTCCCCTAGAACTTAGAACTACTTAAACCTAACTAACCTAAGGACATCACACACAGCCATGCCCGAGGCAGGATTCGAACCTGCAACCGTAGCAGTCCCGCAGTTCCGGACTGCAGCGCCAGAACCGAACGGCCACCGTGGTCGGCGAGAAAACAGGAAGAAGTTGTGTGGAACTATGAAAAAAAAAAGCAAAATATACAAACAGAGTAGTCCATGCGGCAGATAGGCAACATCAAGGACTGCGTGAGTTCAGAAGGGCCGTGGTCCCGTGGTTAGCGTGAGCAGCTGCGGAACGAGAGGTCCTTGGTTCAAGTTACCGGCATGGTAGCTCAGCGTGTTCGGTCAGAGGGTTAGTTGCCCTCTGTAATAAAAAAACTGAGTAAATGGATCAATAACGAACTTCAACTGGCGTCGGGGGACGTCCGCCACGAACAATTGCAACGAATTATAACGAACATAATGAGATTTAAAAAAAAAAGTCTTCCCTCGAGTGAAAAGTTTAATTTTTTATTTTCAGGCTATTATCAATGTTCAAGCACTCACACATAATCAACTTCGCTCTCCGAAATTCCAGGACATGTTCAGATTTGCTTGGACATATGCAGGATTTGGCGGTCTACACAGGGAAAAATTTGAAAACGTTAAAAACATGTGTTTTGACAGAGCACAGGGAAAACTGTGCGACTGTGAAACTGTTGCATTCATTTGTTGTAGTTTATGTGACAAACTCTTATGTTTTCATCACTTTCTTGGGAGTGATTATTACGTCCACAAGAAAACCTAAATCGGGTAAGGTAGAAGAATCTTTTTACCCATTCGCCAAGTGTACAAGTTAGGTGGGTCGACAACATATTCCTGTCATGTGACGCACATGCCGTCACCAGTGTCGTATAGAATATATCAGACGTGTTTCCCAGTGGATGAATCGGTTGACCTATGACCTTGCGATCAAATGTGTTCGGTTCCCATTGGAGAGGCACGTCCTTTCGTCTACTAATCGCTCAGTTTTTTGGTACGGTCGCAAAACACAGGCACTAAACTTATTACAGTGAACAGAGACGTCAATGAACGAACGGACAGATCATAACTTTGTGAAAATAAAGAAAGTAAACTTTGCACTCGAGGGAAGACTTGAACCAAGGACCTCTCGTTCCGCAGCTGCTCACGCTAACCACGGGACCATGGCGCTCCAGTGCGCACACTCTCTGATGTTGCCTATGTTGCGCACGGACTACTCAGCTTGTATATTTTGCTTATTTTTTTTTAGTTCCACACAACTTCTTCCTGTTTTCTCGATTGATCTGTTTTCAGTTTTTCAAGGCCTATCCACTATCTGAGGGGGGTGCGATGGGGAGGTTCCCTTGTGAGTACCCGACGTCCCTCAGGTACTGTATGTATCTATTCCAATCTTGTGTTAGTCCATCTTCTTCTTCTTCCCCCTCTCTCTGTGCATGTCCTCCACCCCCTCTTTCTGTCCATCTTCTCCTCCCTCCCTCTGTCCATCTGCTCCTCCTCTTCTCTTTGCCCATCTGCTCCTCCCCGTCTCTTTGTCCATTTGTGCCTTCCCTCTCAGTCCATCTGTTGCTCTTACCTAGGACCATATCCTGCTCTCCCTCTTATTCCTTTCCTCCTCCTCATTCTGTTTGTCTTTCTCCTTCTATCACTATATCTGTCCATCTCTTCCTCTTCCCTCTCTCTGTCTATTTCCTCCTACCCCTCTCTATGTTTTTCAACCCCTCTCTCTGCCTATCTCTTCCTTCCCCTGTCTGAGTCCATACCATCTTCCTTCCTTTCTCGCTCCATCTCTTCCTCTTCTCTCTTTATGTGTATTTCCCACTCTCTCTTTCTGTCCTTGTCCTCCTCTTCCCTTTCTTTGTCCATTTCCTCCATACGCTCTCTCTGTCTATCTCCTCCTTTCCCTTTCTCTCTCTCCACGTTATCACCTTCACCCCAGTAGGAGGCTGGTGGTTTTGACCCCCACAATATTCTTTTCCAGATCGTAACTAATATGTGAACCAAATTTGGCTGAAATCTTTCAGTGGGTTCAGGATCACCTTTCTACACGTGGCTTTGACCGAATACGAACTTACATTTAACACGTATGAGATGTATTTGTATTCCCATTTCACCTGTATCTCTAGCGAATTTCGCCCTGCAATTTCATTTTCAAGCTGCTCATTGTTCATAACGGCATATCTCCTGAACTGTGAGTCGTACAATGATAATAGTTTTACAAGTACGTCCAGTTATAAATGTGGTTGCTGTCTGCGAAATATTTTGTGAATAGAATTAACAGTAAAGAAGTAATTAATTAAAACATCGTAATGATGCCTCAGTTTTTCACGTATCTTAGTGTTTATGATGTCATACTTGCTGAACTATGTGTCGTACAATGATATAATTTTCTGACAAGTTATGTCTGGTGTCGTGAATACAGTAACAGAGAAGTAATGAACAGCGAAAATGTAGTGAACAATAAACTGTTTCCTTTCATCATTTTGTTCGGGTTGTCAGCGAGAAAATGTTTCGTAAAGGCTTGAAATTATATGTGAAGTTTGTTGCAAATGCTATCTTTCCCAAATACTGGACAGTTGAAGTCTGCGTATTCGGGCGGTGCGACCATGCGAGGGTATGATACTGTCACACGGCTAGATATTTAATTTATCAATTTAAATGGCAAAGTTATTCGTCCGTCACGCCGTAGAGTGTATATTACAGCTATCTTTGCTTTGGCCGATGTCAGAGGTACGAAACAATCTGTGATCTCAGACAGTGCTTTTCTGTCGAAGTTAACTGTTGGCGCTTGACACGAATATTTTTGTTGCGGCGGAGCAATCCGGAATTGAGTTGAAGCAGTGCACTTCCGGCACTGTTAAGCTGTTTTTCTAGTGAGATTTTAAAATGGTTGTTCGTGTCGCGGTCGGTTACCTTATAAGTTTCAGTGCGGACGCGATCGGTAATTTATGGCCGCATGTGGAATATTGATGTAGCTGTGTGTAATTGCAAGTGTTCATAATTCTTTAGTACCCGTAATATAAGAAACATCTCGCAATTTCTTAACAGTCATTGCTCTCAATCCATTCCGTCCTCATCAGCGTCCATAAACGATCAGCACTTGCAGTCAGGTAATTATTAAATTCATGGAGAAAGGTGCACAAGAACTCGTAATACAACAGCCTGGACATGTTATAAGCTGCATTACATTTTCAGCTCCACCTTCGTCCCTTTGACAGGTACGTGGTTCTTACTGCCACAGCGATTCTCTCCAGACAGTGATATGTGTATCACGTTTGGTTGAATATATACGTATGTACGTACATCTATTTTTATAACATTTACGGATACATGCTACTGTGCTGCGATGCGCTTATCAATCGTGTTCGAAAAATCGAGATTCAAAGGTTTACGAATATTCTGAATACCGTACGAGAGTGACAGCCGTTGACCAGCGGCGTTAGCGTAACGCCTATGGCGGCAGACTGGAAATGTGCCGGTACTGCGTTAAAATCTCGACATTTAAAAAAAAAATCTTGCACCAAACAGTTGTATTGCTAGAATAATAACAATTATTATCATTCTGGTATATTTATGGTGATGCTTAATAAGAAATTAGGGTGAAATGAAACGTTTAGCATCTGCTTAGAAAATTGATTATAAACATCTTGAGCGTCTCACATCATATATGTATTTAGGAGTAAAACTAAGAAACGGTATGAAATGGGACGATCACTTAAAATAATTGTTATAGGTTGTTAATGGAACATTTGGGTATGCTGGAAGGATTCTAGCAAAGTGAAATGCATCTGTAATGGAAATCGTATCCATAACGCTAGTGCGACTAGTTGTTCGCGTATTTGGAGTCTTACCAAGTATGCATGACAGCAGACCTCAAATGAACTCTACGACACTCTCGCAGGTTAGAATATAATTAGACGCCCTTACACCGAAACAGTGAAGCCAGCCTCCGCCATATCGGTGAGTCTTAGCAAAGTGTTCGTAGTGCAGTTCTGCTCCTTGAATTTCACCGATAGCAGGTATAAAACGTTCCTCTGTTTGCCGCGATGTACACCGTGCTCGACGAATGAGAACTGGCGTTAAAAAAATTAATTTGCAATTGTTTGACTATGAGTATTCATTCAAAAAATATATTGTTTCAAAAGTAGATGCTTAGAACGAACTGTCAGTTCAACACATTAATGCTAAGAGGGTAGATTTAGCACAGGACTGTAATGGCGAAGCAGTCATCTAAGACACATCAAGACGGCGTATAGGCTCCAACTGACGTCTCTGCTCGGCAGAGGCAATACTACCTCCCCTTCATTGTAATCTCCTTGGATAGGAGCTTAACATGTTGGTATAGTCCATACGAAACTGTAAGATGAGTGCTCGCAAGACAGATGCATGTGCAGGGTACCCCAGGACGAATGGTAAATAACCAGAGATGTGACAAGAATGATAAATCGAAGAAAAAAGTGTCTTAGAAACATGGAAAATGAAACAGGCAGAAAGGAATACAAACGTCTCAAAAATGAGATCGACAGGAAGTGCAAAATGGCTAAGCAGGCATGGCTAGAGGACAAATGTAAGGATGTAGAGGCTTATCTCACTAGGGGTAAGATGAATACTACCTACAGGAAAATTAAAGAGACCTTTGGAGAAAAGAGAACCACTTGTATGAATATCAAGAGCTCAGATGGAAATCCAGTTCTAAGCAAAGAAGGGAAAACAGAAAGGTGGAAGGACTATATAGAGGGACTATACAAGGGCGATGTACTTGAGGGCAATGTTATAGAAAGGGAAGAGGTTGTAGATGAAGATGAAATAGGAGATATGATACTGCGTGTAGAATTTGACAGAGCACTGAAAGACCTAAGTCGAAACAAGGCCCCAGGAGTACACAACATTCCATTAGAACTACTGACAGCCTTGGGAGAGCCAGTCCTGACAAAACTCTACCATCTGGTGAGCAGGATGTAAGGCGAAATATCGTTAGACTTCAAGAAGAATATAATAATTCCAATCTCAAAGAAAGCAGGCGTTGACAGATGTGAAAATTACCGAACTATCAGTTTAATAAGTCACGGCTGCAAAATACTAACGCGAATTCTATACAGACGAATGGAAAAACTGGTAGAAGCCGACCTCGGGGAAGATCAGTTTGGATTCCGTAGAAATATCTGAACACGTGAGGCAATACTGACCCTACGACTTATCTTAGAAGCTAGATTAAGAAAAGGCAAACCTACGTTTCTAGCATTTGTAGACTTGGAGAAAGCTTTTGACAATGTTGACTGGAATACTCTCTTTCAAATTCTGAAGGTGGCAGGGGTAAACTACAGGGAGCGAAAGGCTATTTACAATTTGTACAGAAACCAGATGGCAGTTATAAGAGTCGAAGGACATGAAAGGGAAGCAGTGGTTGGGAAGGGAGTGAGATGGGGTTGTAGCCTCTTCCCGATGTTATTCAATCTGTATATTGAGCAAGCAGTAGAGGAAACAAAAGAAAAAATTCGGAGTAGGTTCTAAAATCCATGGAGAAGAAATAAAAACTTGGAAGAGCAGTTGAACGGAATGGATAGTGTCTTGAAAGGGGGATATAAGATGAGCGTCAACAAAAGCAAAACAAGGATAATGGAATGTAGTCGAATTAAGTCGGGTGATGCTGAGGGAATTAGATTAGAAAATGAGACACTTAAAGTAGTAAAGGAGTTTTGCTATTTGGGGAGCAAAATAACTGATGATGGTCGAAGTAGAGAGGATATAAAATGTAGACTGGCAATGGCAAGGAAAGCGTCTCTGAAGAAGAGAAATTTGTTAACATCGAGTGTAGATTTAAGTGTCAGGAAGTCTTTTCTGAAAGTATTTATATGGAGTGTAGCCCTGTATGGAAGTGAAACGTGGACGATAAATAGTTTAGACAAGAAGAGAATAGAAGCTTTTAAAATGTGGTGCCACAGAAGAATGCTGAAGATTATATGGGTAGATCACATAACTAATGTGGAGGTACTGAATAGGATTGGGGAGAAGAGGAGTTTGTGGCACAACTTGACAAGAAGAAGGGATCGGTTGGTAGGACATGTTCTGAGGCATCAAGGGATCACCAATTTAGTATTGGAGGGCAGCGTGGAGGGTAAAAATCGTAGAGGGAGACCAAGAGATGAATACCCTAAATAGATTCAGAAGGATGTAGGCTGCAGTACGTATTGGGAGATGAAGAAGCTTGCTCAGGTTAGAGTAGCGTGGAGAGCTGCATCAAACCAGTCTCAGGACTGAAGACCACAACAACAGAAACATGGACTCTACAATGCGTTCCTCAAGAGCTATAAGAACTTGATGTTCTATACTATGAAACAGTTATCTTCTTTTGCAAACTCATTACTTTCCATATTTTGCGAGGAGGTAGTATAGCCCACACAAGAAAAAACTGTCGAGTGAACATGGGCCCAAAAATCCATACCTTAAGAGCTACGAGCACTTTTTCTGTCGAAGAGATGTGTTTCACAGAATCGAAGACGAAGTGCTTGTAGCTCTTACGGTATACATTTTATAGCCCATGTTTAGACTTATTTTGGTTCGAATGATTGTTTCTGTCACATCCCTGAATATTGACCTCTCCTCCTGGGACATTCTGTAGATAGTCGTTTTTCTTTCCTTCGGTATGCTAATGGAACTGGAGACGAAACTGACAATGAACTGTACAGTGGCTTGTAGAGTATTTATGTAGCCGCAGTTTTACCGATACGTTCATACGACTACTAAACAGTTGTCACAGTGAAATGAATACACTCATAATCCCTCGTCGTAGTTGGTTGTCCGATAGAATTTGGGATAGAACCTGCCATAAAAATAAGTACAATATAGTACAGACTTGTCTGAAGCACGTTTTATGAACGCCACTTTCGGACACGCTTATTTGATTTCTATTAATGATAGCGTAAAATAGTTCCAGTTAACGTTTTAAAAGAACAGTCATTCAGAAATCATTTTTGACGAAAATCATACTTACCTCAGTATAGGTGCGAATACCAGAGCTGGCTACTGATGCAGTACCAGGGCACAGCAATGCAAATTCACGGCGCCGAATATTCTCTCTCGAGCCGGCCGAAGTGGCCGAGCGGTTCTAGGCGCTACAGTCTGGGACCGTGCGACCGCTACGTTAGCAGGTTTGAATCCTGCCTCGGGCATGGATGTGTGTGATGTCCTTAGGTTAGTTAGGTTTAAGTAGTTCGAAGTTCTAGGGGACTGATGACCTCAAAAGTTATGTGCCATAGTGCTCAGAGCCATTTGAGCCATTCTCTCTGGACGTGCTGCGGTGTAAAAGAATTCTACAGTCGCTTCACGTACATTAAGAAGAAAATCACGAAGATGATTTTGCAAGGGGGGATTGGTAAATTCATGAAGACATCCCGCTAGCTGTAAATTTCCTTGTGTGGCAAGACAATCACAATCATAGGTAAAAAAGTATTGCCTCAGCCTCAGATTGACTGGATCTCAACCTTGTCGAACATCTGTGCTAGGAATGTGACACCCCTGCCATACAAAACGACTGTGGGAATCATTACAGACAGTCCTACCCTAAACATACGTGAACACCAGTCACCAGGAGATTGAGACATTCGCAGTTCTTTTAGCTGCCGTGGTTGCGGTGACAACGGAGGTCGCTTGGCCAGTAAACAGCGGCCGTAATAACGCTGCTCGACAGCGTGTATGTTGCAGGTCACACGAGCTCAGAAGATGCGCCATTACGGTTGTTTACAGCATGAATCACGCGTAACTGGTCCGCCGGCCATGAAAAAAAATGCGACGCCGCACTCCTTCGCGGAGCGAGACCGCGTGCGTAATTACAGAAGCGCATTTCAATCAGGCTCATTAATATAAACGCGCGCTGGCCGGCCTGAGCTACGAGCGACCCCCGCCACGTATGCTGCTGCCGGTTGCGACACTTGATTTATCTCGTTACCCTCGGTTTCCGACCCATTATCACATTAAGGATTGAACACACTGGCGGTGGACACCGAAAATGAGCCGATCCATTCCGGGAAGAGGAGAAACATGAAGAATAGGGTCTGCGGTCTGCAGCGCCTCGTGCGTGGCGTGGATCGGCCGCTGCTGGAGCTACCAGGTGGCCGGGCTATCACCTGACATGCAGCCTCACCAGTGTCTCGCTGTCAACACGCGAGTCAGCTTCATCCGCATTCCATTTCGCCGCTTCAAGAGCTAGAAACGTGGCGGCAAAGACCGGTGCGTAGGACTTAGGTGGACGCTCTGTCAGGAGAAGTAACCCGTGTAGCACCACACAGCTTGCATAATTCAGATTAGTTGACATGAGAGCCAAGAATTCTGCACCCTGTACAGTAAAAAAACAAAAATTAATCAGGTTGCCCTCCATGGTATGGGTGCACGCAACGGCTGTGGTTACATTGGGTTAGATGGAGCAGCAATCAGTCGTAGAATTAAGTTGCTTTAATATGACATTTATAGTCACAACGCAGATCAGATTTCGACCTGTGTCAGGTCATTATCAATGCAGTGCGGAATTGTAGCAGTTGTTCGTGCTCAAGTGAATTCTTACACAGTTCAACCATTATGCTGTCGAGGATGGATATAGAAACGGAACTTACTTTGTGGACGACCCTCTTATTTACTGAACTAATATAGTTTACAGGACTTAAGTAAAAATTGCCTCCATTGTTAATCATACCACAGGACTTGTGAATCTCCGGTATTTCTAAACACTTGTTACAATTTCTTCCACGTCATGGTGGTGAACTGTCGGTTGCTTCTAATTGCTGCACCATTTCTGTCCACGGGTTTCTTATTCACTGTTGAACGTAGCCTTCTTATGTGTTTGCTGTACATTTCGCACAGCCTGTTGTAACATTCGCAGCCAACCACGTGCTGTAGCCTCAAGTAATTGGTAGAGATAATTTCGGCATGTATAACAATATTTTAATAAATTTTATAAAACACCAGGCTAGCGTAAGCTTTCTGTCCCAGTTCAATTTCAATGTAGCAAAGACAAGAGAAATAAACAATACCGAACACAGATATTGATACGATGGATGGCTCCGTTGGAACACGTAGGGACAGTAGAAAGAAAGTATGCTGGATGCAGTTTGAGTAGAAAGCAAAAGGGAAACAACTGCCATGTGGAAAACCTAACGAAAATGTCGAGAAACTTAATCCAGGAACAGTGCCGCCAATAACTCGCAACACGGCGTGATACAGAAGTTAGACTTTTTATCTCGTAAGGAGTCTAGTATCTCAAACGTTTTTGCAGATACAAGCACTTTCGGATTTACAAACGACCCACTTCATATCTATCCTTTTTACAAAGTAACTCATTTGCTTAAGAGCTGATCATTCGGATTTTTCTTCACGTATTACAACTATAAGGGTTGGTTCACACAAATCTCTCTGAAATCCAAGTGTTCATTATTTTTGTTTTTGTTTCAATTCAAGGTAATACGGTGATATTTCTAAAATACTTGAAACGAATGCTAGGATGCTTCCTTAAACAAGATTACCATCATATTCCTTGCCCTTCTGGTCTAATATGACCTGTCTCTAATGATATCGATGTCGGATAATCGCTAATCCGTAAGCTGCCAGTCCCTTCCTTTCTTCCAACTGATATAGAGACGTGCTGTTGTAAAAAATACCTTGTTACATCTTCTTCATCTCACAGAGTTATGACCCGTCACATGTAGTATGGTTTTATTTCTAAGGCAAAACAACAGCTGTCATGCAGTCGTATCTGTGGATGTTTTACAGGGGGCTGCATTTCCACGCTTAAGACGCGCTGGCTTCGGGTTGCAGCCTTCGATACGGAGCCGCGCAAAGCAACGGCGTCGCACGTCGTACATCAAGATATGGCCGCGCATTCCACAGAGCTTGGTATCCCACAGTTCGGGATGTATCAGGAGACACCGTAACATTTGTTGCTTTCGAGACGGGGCGATTTTTCTGTCTTCTTCAGTCTCTGGGTAAGAAGGGAAACAGTCCCACGGGGGAGGTGCGAGACATCGTGTCCGCGATTGGCACAGATTACGCCGGCGAACTTCACGCGTGTCTTACATTCGCGGCCATGTTGTAGCGAACAGTGACCGCTGTTATCTAGAAACGCGAGAGCTGTCTTGTTCTCGCAGTGACATAGTCGCGTGTTCTTCTGTGTAGCTTTCACTCGCTCCAAACCGTAGTTCATAATTCCGTGATCGTGTGTGGGTAAAAGACCGAGCGCTTACAAATCCCGGTGTTCGGTTTCTTTGGTGAAAGCTTTCTTAAGACCAGGTTGCTGTGGCTACAAGTCTTAAACGATATTAAGCTACAAGCTTTTCATAGAGCGATTCCAAAGAAAAAAGATTCAGAAGGCGTAATATTTAATCTGATGTAATTTAGTACCGTTGATAAATATCTAATCCTACAGTTGGATGATTTGTTTTCATATAGTGTATGAAACAGTCTGTGGATCTGGTTATGGACATCCTTAGACTCAAATCTGGCGCACTGTTCGACCGACAACAGGTGGAAGATTCTTTTTCTCTAAAATAGCAGTTTCTTTTCTAGGTGTGGTTCGGGCCTGACCATTTCCAAATGGAAATTCAGTATTCATAAAAGGCCAAAGAAGTGTAAGGAAAGTCAGCTAAAAGACGAACTGTGAAAGTTGTATAGGAAGAAAGCAGTGTATGAAACGTATGAATAGGCTTGAGTTTTTGGAAAGTATACTCTTGATACTTCTATAGAATATACTACTGTGTGGCGCAAAATATGTATTAGAAATTGTTTGTCTCCAGTGGTTTAATCGTATGCTGTAAGTAATTCTAAGGAGAATGTTGTTGTACTATAGCTGTAAAAATTGTATAGTGTACTGCATGATGTCTCAACTCACATTTCATAATGGAAGCAGTAACGCTGAAACAGCGGTACTGTGAATCCACACTTTCAAACAGCTGTTCCACTCCATCCACAAAAAGTCACTGTTTGATGCGCAGTCAATGCAATGCATTACTGAGACCATTTTTATTGAGGATTGCATCACTTCATAGATATGCAGACACGTCGTGGAACTTGAATTTGTACCGACTGCACACCGCCGCCGAATGCTCTGAAACTGCTGGTTCATACAGGATGGGGGGGTGGGGGGGGGGTGGTGGTTAGTGTTTAACGTCCCGTCGACAACGAGGTCATTAGAGACGGAGCGCAAGCTCGGGTTAGGGAAGGATTGGGAAGGAAATCGGCCGTGCCCTTTCAAAGGAACCATCCCAGCATTTGCCTGAAACGATTTAGGGAAATCACGGAAAACCTAAATCAGGATGGCCGGAGACGGGATTGAACCGTCGTCCTCCCGAATGCGAGTCCAGTGTGCTAACCACTGCGCCACCTCGCTCGGTATACAGGATGGAGGACGTCAACACAGTACTACGGACGTTGTCCGTTTCTTTCAAGCGATATTCAGACGTCAGATCGTTGCCCTTGACACCTTAGCATTCACTGGACATGGTGAGGAACGGCGCTTTTATAGTCACGATCTAAGCAAGTGTGATTACATCTTATGGGGTTATCTAAAGGACAGAGTCTACGAAAATGTCCCCGAAACACTACAGGATTTACATGCTGCAATTTTGAGAGAGATTCGTGCAGCCGAAAAGTATCTCCTTCAGAAAGTCATTCTGGAATTCACTTCAAGGTTTTGTACACACGTTGCTGCAGAAGAAAACGACTTTGAAACCCGTCTGTGTTAAATGTCAGGTTATCTTCTATAACATAAATATGAAATAAATCACTTCATATTACTTTGTAGTAGACAAAAACTTCCTAACACCTTTTTTGTGTCAACCTGTTATTACTGGCGCCGCCCTGTGACTCAGTCGTAAAGTTGATCTACAAGCCTGTGGTTCGTTCCCGGTGAGTTTTAGGATTTTTTATTTTCCATTACTTTTTGCACCTCTGTCAGTGTTAGCTAATGCGAAAAATACCGAGATGCTTCGCGGATCGGTGTCAACATTAATCTGTTGCTCCCCTCTCCCCCCCCCCCCGCCATTCCTCTCACGCCCCACCCCCTCCCCGCCATTCCCTCTACCCCCCCCACCCTTCCACCCAGTAACTGACTATGTAAGTTAGTTTAAAGATCGGAGATAGCAACGGCACACAGCCTGCAGTAGAACCGAGCCTAGTAAAGCACTGTGGTGGTCAGACAGACCTTCGGGTTGTTGACACCTATACTTTGATTCTCTTGAATCGAATGATGGCTCTATAAAGGACACGGCCGATTTCGTTCCATACCTTTCCCCAAACCGATCTTGTGGTCCGTCTTTAGTGACTTCGTCGAAGACGAAACGTTAAACTCTGATCGTTCTTCCTTCTAGTGATGCACGAATGCTGTTGCGAATCTACATCTACATGTACATTTATACTCCGTAAGCCACCCATCGGTGTGTGGCGGAGGGCACTTTACGTCATTACCTCCCTTTCCGGTTCCAGTCGCGTATGGTTCGCGGGAAGAACGACTGCCGGAAAGCCTCCGTGCGCGTTCGAATCTCTGTAATTTTACATTCGTGATCTCGTCGGGAGGTATAAGTAGGGGGAACCAATGTATGCGATACCTCATCCAGAAACGCACCCCCTCGAAATCTGGACAGCAAGCTTCACCGCGATGCAGAGCGCCTCTCTTGCAGAGTCTGCCACTTGAGTTTGCTAAACATCTCCGTAACGCTATCACGCTTACCAAATAACCCTGTGACGAAACGCGCCGCTCTTCTTTGGATCTTCTCTATCTCCTCTGTCAACCCGACCTGGTACGGATCCCTCACTGATGACCAATACTCAAGTATACGTCGAACGAGTGTTTTGTAAGCCACCTCCTTTGTTGATGGACTACATTTTCTAAGGATCCATAACCCTCCCCTGTGGCGCGCCAGAGGTTACTTTAGCGGCTGTAGACGTCTGTCCATTGAGAACAACATGCTATGTTCTGTTTGCTAAAAACTCTTCAATCCAACCACACAGCTGGTCTGATATTCCGTAGGCTCTTACTTTGTCTATCATGCGACAGAACGAAACTCTATCGAACGCCTTCCGGAAGTCAGGGAAAATGGCATCTACCTGGGAGCCTGTATCTAATATTTTCTGGGTCTCATGAACAAATAAAGCGAGTTGGGTCTCTCACGATCGCTGTTTCCGGAATCCATGTTGATTCGTACAGAGTAGATTCTGGGTTTCCAGAAATGACATGATACGCGAGCAAAAAACATGTTCCGAAATTCTACAACAGATCGATGTCAGAGATATAGGCCTATAGTTTTGCGCATCTGCTCGATGACTCTTCTTGAAAACTGGAACTACCTGTGCCCTTTTCCAATCATTTGGGACCTTCCGTTCCTCTAGAGACTTGCGGTACACGGCTGTTAGAAGGGGAGCAAGTTCTTTCGCGTACTCTGTGTAGAATCGAATTGGTATCCCGTCAGGTCCAGTGGAATCTAATTACTGCAGCAGAATACTACAACTATTATCACTTAAGAAAGTAAACAAATGCTTGCATTCTTCTTGAAAACCTTACAACCTGCCAGCGGTGTATAGGAAATGGAATAGGAAGGAGAATAGCATTACTAATTTGTGCCACGCCGCGACTCCATCTGCGCTGGTTAGAGCTATTAGCCGGCATTGATTACCGCCGGGCTGGTAGAGGCAACAACAGGTTCAGCTGGCTGCGGTAAGTGCTGCTCAGCGATGCACAGACAGGCAAACATGCAGACGGACACGTGCGATCCGCTTTGATGATAGACAGCACGGGGCCCGGTGTTTCGCTATAGTACCGACTGGCAAGCCCCCCAAAGCTAATCAGATTGTTTGTAAGCAAGCACGTGATGCCGCAACAACACAGGAAGTGACTGAGACAGAAGAACAAGCTATGGGCAGAGAGGACAATTTTTTTTTTTTTTTGATTGACAAACGCTTATATAAGCAGTAAAGGAAACAGAAGAAAAGTTCGGAGTAGGTATTAAAATCCATGGAGAAGAAATAAAAACTTTGAGGTTCGCCGATGACATTGTAATTCTGTCAGAGACAGCAAAGGACTTGGTAGAGCAGTTGAACGGAATGGACAGTGTCTTGAAAGGAGGGTATGAGATGAACATCAACAAAAGCAAAACGAGGATAATGGAATGTAGTCGAATTAAGTTAGGTGATGCTGAGGGAATTAGATTAGAAAATGAGACACGTAAAGTAATAAAGGAGTTTTGCTATTTGGGGAGCAAAATAACTGATGATGGTCGAAGTAGAGAGGATACAAAATGTAGACTGGCAATGGCAAGGAAAGCGTTTCTGAAGAAGAGAAATTTGTTAACATCGAGTATAGATTTCAATGTCAGGAAGTCGTTTCTGAAAGTATTTGTATGGAGTGTAGCCATGTATGGAAGTGAAACGTGGACGATAAATAGTTTCAACAAGAAGAGAATAGAAGCTTTCGAAATGTGGTGCTACAGAAGAATGCTGAAGATTAGATGGGTAGATCACATAACTAATGAGGAGGTATTGAATAGAATTGGGGAGAAGAAGAGTTTGTGGCACAACTTGATTAGAAGAAGGGATCGGTTGGTAGGACATGTTCCGAGGCATCAAGGGATCACCAATTTAGTACTGGAGGGCAGCGTGGAGGGTAAAAATCGTAGAGGGAGACCAAGAGATGAATACACTCAGCAGATTCAGAAGGATGTAGGCTGCAGTAGGTACTGGGAGATGAAGAAGCTTGCACAGGTTAGAGTAGCATGGAGAGCTGCATCAAACCAGTCTCAGGACTGAAGACCACTACAACAACAAACGCTTATGTCCACACATCAAATCGAGATTAAATTAAATTTAATAAGTTACCTCTCTCGTTTTTAGCGTTCCGTACCTCAATCGGTAAAAACGGAAACGTTCACCTTGTTGCCCGTCCGTCTGTCTATCTGTTAAAAACCCTTTGTCTCAAGGAGACGTATTAAGTTGAAATTTATGTCAGTTACTAAGGTGTACGGTCTCTCGGCGGTATACAAAATTTAAGCTTCTAAGTCAGTGCAATCAAGAGATACGACCATTTACGTTAATCGCAAACTCACTATCAAAAGTAAAGGTTACTTCCCGTTGACCAAGAATCATGAAATTTTGCAAGGTGCAAGATTTCTCAGTACAAGCAAAGTAAGAAATCCGAAAATTGTTAATTTTTAGTTACATCACAAGAAAAAATTTTGTCATTTGTCATCAAACTGTCAGTATCTCCTTTTATCTGCTAAGACCCTTTTTCTAAGGAACAATTAAATGTATCAAGTTTAAACTTGGCTGTGTATTAAATGTAAGCTTCTAAGCCAATGCAACCAAAAGATACGGCCATTTTTGTTACATATTTTGATGCTCGCAAACACACTCATTAAAATCTGTAGCGGTCTAGAATCACGAAATTTGACAATAAGCAAAGTTGCACAGTACAAATAAAGGGAAAAATATCAGAAAATTGTTAATTTGTGATTACGTCACACGAAAGGAATATTTCTTCTGTCATTCGTAATTCGACATGAAATTAAAACATTCTCGAAAGTCTTGGAATCCCTGGGACGGCTATCTCACGAATATCAGTGTCGGTAACAGGCAAAAGTCGTCGGGACTCTCGATTTTCGGAATGGATGAAATGTCTGTATACATTATTTAGTGTGTACGGGAACTTCATTGCACATGTTCTACTCGGACCTGGCCAATTTTGTCTTCAGTAATAGGAGGCACAACGATTTGGAACGACAAACTACGAGGCCGGCCGCGGTGGCCGAGCGCTTCTAGGCGCTTCAGTTCGGAACCGCGCGACTGCTACGGTCGCAGGTTCGAATCCTGCCTCGGTCATGGATGTGTGTGATGTCCTTAGGTTAGTTAGGTTTAAATAGATCTAAATTCTAGGGGACTGATGACCTCAGATGTTAAGACCCATAGTGCTCAGAATCATTTGAACCATAAACTACGGACATTCTGGCCCTGCAAGTCATCTGTGTAAGAGATGGTTGTACTACAACTGTTACATTGCTCCTACGCGGTACACACTTCAGATGAAGCGGATGGGATAGGTGGCAGACTTTGTTTTAGGAGTTCATAAATACAAAATTGCTTCTTCTCTTCTTTATATAGCGTGACGTGATAGCTACTACTCGACAACACGAGCTATAGACGCAGCCGTAGCGGTAAATGACTTGTTAGCTTGACTGGCTGCAGATACGTTCCAGTTCAGAGTAATACGCGTTGTGACCTCGCAGTGCACTCATGAAAACTGATCGCCAAAATCGTCTAGATGTTCATTAGTTTCTCCATGCTTAGGGAGTGCCGTTGCTCTACAACTATGTATTCAGTTAATAACTGTTCCACTTCGTTGTATCACTTATCGCGTTTTAAAATTCCTTCCAGTTTTCACGATGTAGCTAGTTAGCCTTGCGGTGGCATATACAAAATTTACTGCTCTGACTGAAAGGCTAGCGTCATGGAATAAAAAAATGGCTCTGAGCACTATGGGACTCAACTGCTGTGGTCATAAGTCCCCTAGAACTTAGAACTACTTAAACCTAACTAACCTAAGAACAGCACACAACACCCAGCCATCACGAGGCAGAGAAAATCCCTGACCCCGCCGGGAATCGAACCCGGGAACCCGGGCGTGGGAAGCGAGAACGCTACCGCACGACCACGAGATGCGGGCAGTCATGGAATATATGGGAAAGAATTTTGAAACTCGGTACAAGGAACTTACAGAACTGAGAACGAAAAACATAAGAATTAAATCTAGTTTCACAGCTGACCTCATACAAGCTAGTAACACGGTGCACAGTATCGAAAACAACATTGTAATTCCTCATAAAAGAAAGTATACTGTATGGAGACTCATGAAGAAATAGAAATTTACACCCAACAGAAGAAAATCCAGGGAGAAGACGCTCAGTGAGAAGTATAAACTAAGAAACATAAGTTTGTTGGGCATATACCGCCCTGTTATTGATAACTTTCTTCAGAGGTACTTAGCAATCTTGTATGTGCATGCAGATGCTAGTAAATGTTAGTAAACTTGTTCCTGTAAGCAGCCCTCCTTCCATCCAAGACATGATAACGCCCTCTACAGTTTCTTGTCTTGTATTGTAACTTTTAGCCGGCCGCTGTGGCCTAGCAGTTCTAGGCGCTTTAGTCCGTAACCGCGCTGCTGCTACGGTCGCAGGTTCGAATCCTGCCTTGGGAATGGCTGTGTATGTGATGTCCTTAGGTTAGTTAGGTTTAAGTAGTTCTAAGTCTAGGGGACTGATGACCTCAGCTGTTAAGTCCCATAGTGCTTAGAGCCATTTGTACCATTTTTTGTAACTTTTGATGTTAACGCTAAAGGACGTAGATTTTCATTTGACCTGAACACATGGCCGGCCGAAGTGGCCGTGCGGTTAAAGGCGCTGCAGTCTGGAACCGCAAGACCGCTACGGTCGCAGGTTCGAATCCTGCCTTGGGAATGGCTGTGTATGTGATGTCCTTAGGTTAGTTAGGTTTAACTAGTTCTAAGTTCTAGGGGACTAATGACCTCAGCAGTTGAGTCCCATAGTGCTCAGAGCCATTTGAACCTGAACACATCGACCGTTGCAATTTTATTAAATATGAAAATGTGTTCTTGTCTTTTCAATGTTAAAGCAAGCAACTTAAAATTTCGGCTATGTCAAAATATTAAATAAGGCATGCCAGTACTTTCAAGGTATCGCAATATACAGTTCTTATAATCATGACACTCCCATTTTTTCTGTGATATCATTAGGCATATCACTTTCAAAACTACCTAGCTTTTACTGCCTTAATCATTTGACGTTTTCATCACAGCAGCATGTCAGTTAGAAATATTTTTTCTGTACTTGAAAACATAGCTTACCGTGTCCCATTACGTAAAATATTTCTATATCCATTATCTCACGCATTTACAATGATGGTGTCGGATCCAGTTGAGAATGGCCTGAATGTGGAGGCCGACATCGTTCGTGGACTTTAACAAATATCATTAGCAATTGGAGCGGCTATTAATAAATTAATTAATGAACGTTAGGTGCATACATAACTACATTATTCGTAAATACGCGGAACCGCATACAAAGTCATATTATTTGTTGCCATATTTTCCAGTTCACTCTACAAGGTGACCGAACAGTGTCTCCCATTTTCTATGTTAACATAGAGCTGAGATAACTTTATTTGATGGTGCCTTTGAGCGTACGCATTGTATTTTGGTATGTAATTCGATGTTTACGACACCGTTTCTAATAAACTAACCTGATAATTGTGCAGTCATCGTTGTTAATAACGCTTACGCGATCGCTAAAATACACAGACGCAGAATGTTTTGTGTACCGACCGGCGGCCACGCCCCTGTCTTCCACTGGACTCGGCGCAAACAGGTTAACTTGCTCAGCCAAGTCTAAGTAAAGACAGTGTCAAGGTGGAGCACCGTTACTGAGCAATGATATACGGCATTCTTTATGTGGTTACGGATGTCCTTTTCGTTGGGAAAATAGTGACGCATAGTTTATGCGAACTGCAAATCACTACTGCACGTTATGGGAACGTTTATCCTGTCTCATTACTTACAAAAAATGAGGTTCATGTTTATTTTACTGCGTGTTCAACTTTATTTTCCAGGTGGGATTTGAAGACTGAGATATAAAGCCATTATTTCTTCGAGAACCACCCATATTAATGTGCAGTAATGCGGTCGTCAGTGGTTTGAAATGTAACATAAGTGTGACTGACCTGTTTGCGTAACAGACACTCGTAACATATAAAAATATAAACCCAGGGCATTTTCACCTCCTACCCCACCTAAACTTTGTGGTATGCGGGTAGAAAAGCTTTTTTATTCTATAGCGTGTAGAATAATAACCGCTAACAGTCACAATTCTGTTTTTCAGCTTCACCCGTAATGGAAAAAAATTCACATTTTTCCTCTATTTTTCGACAGACGTCTGTTTGACATTTAACACAGTTCACTGCTTCTTTTCTCGAAACGCTGAAGTGTAAAGAATAACAAGTGCTGTGTCAGAGTACTTGTCTTTGACAGTAGTATTTTATGTATATCGGCAGTGTGTTCTGAACGTCAATTCTTAGTTAAGTAATTTGCTCCTTTTCATATTATCACTTGTGGAAAATCGTTGTTCGGTATGCTGAGTCGAATGAAATGTTGGGGTTTTCATATTATATAACTCTTCTAATTGAAATTCTTTGTTTCAGCCGTCGACGACAGTATTCAGATCAAAAGAGAAAGCAATAATTCTTTCACAAGCACGATGAGAAAACGGCATTGTCCATAGTAATATTTTCGTTTAGGGCTTTCTGGAAGTGCTGGCCATTTTATCAGCCTACTTACGTAGCCTACTTACTCTTCATTGTCGTTACACGTACGCTTTTGTTTCGCTGAACTGCACCGTTTTATATCCAAATTTTGATTTATAGGGTAATGTGCTGAATTCTACTACTTAGACTAAGTGATATTTCAAAGTATTGAAGATCGTCATCTAGCTAACGATTTAAGTTTTGCCTAGTTTTCTTGAATAACGTCACATGAATGCCAGAATGTTCTCTGCAGCAAGCTAGTTAATTTCAGCGTAGCTCGCGACGAGCGGGGAGCAAGTCGCCATCCAAGTTTTCAAATTTCCCGTGGTTTTCTTTAATAAACGGAAGCGAATGTCGAAATTTTTCCTTTGGACAGAAAACAGTCGATTTACTTTCTCGTCCTTCGTATCTCCGAGAATTCGTCTAATTATAATGACCTTGTCGTCAACCGTAATATTCTTTCCCTTGTCCGCAGCTCGTGGTCGTGCGGTAGCGTTCTCGCTTCCCACGCCCGGGTTCCCGGGTTCGATTCCCGGCGGGGTCAGGGATTTTCTCTGCCTCGTGATGACTGGGTGTTGTGTGCTGTCCTTAGGTTAGTTAGGTTTAAGTAGTTCTAAGTTCTAGGGGACAATTGACCATAGATGTTAAGTCCCATAGTGCTCAGAGCCATTTGAACCATTTTTCTTTCCCTTTTCTCCCTCAATCATCTGCAGGTGGTCTAGTTTCCTGCTGCTAATGATTACTACTTTGACTAGATGCTAAAATCTAAAATATTTATTATCAGCGCTCCATAAATATTTGATACGCACTGGTCATGAAAGGATCGGAAGGGAAGGCAGCGTCACTGTCAAATGTCGGCGTGTTCACACTAGACGGAACGTCAGCATTTCGCATAGTCCAGTACCGAACGGTGAAATAAAACTTGCGATATACCATCCACGATACAAAAGGTGGGAATATACAATCAAAGTTAAAGAACAAGTTTGTTAATGGCCAAGACAAAATTCAAAACGAAAGTTCTTAGCAAAGGTTGCAAGGACATTTTCAACACTGCTGAGAAGTCAAAGAATAGAAAAAGAGTCGTCGAAATATATCGAATCATCAACATGTATTCGCTCGACAAAATATTTACGTACAAATATATAAGTAATATTTAGAACGCAATACATAGCGTCTGTTTATTCTATCTTTTCTTTCTACGCTTACAGGTTAGCTTAAAAAAACTACATTTTTCTTCTTCAATAGGGATGACTTTCTACGCAGTTAAAAACGTTTTTTAATGAAAATTGTTTGATCAGCTTGTGTTCTTATTCACGAACAGTTATAGAGAAATCTAAATAAATTTTCGCTCTCAGATATTTGGCCTTTTTTGTGGAAGAAAACCCTTAGGAAAAATTGCCAAGTCTTCATGGTAGCGGATAAACTAAAACTAGGTCCAGTGAACTTTGCGCCTGTCCAGAAATCTGTGAAATTTAGTCATAATATTCTTGGACCTACGTGCACACGGAGAACTCTCGCCCACCGGACACGCTCGCTTTGAGTCGCGGTCTTCCTTCACTTACTAAGTTCTCGCCCACTCCAGTGGATGACTGCTTGAGCTCTCTCACCAATGGTATGACTATAACTTTCGTAGTGTTCATTTCGTGTGCTTTCGTGGTGTTCGTGCGCCTCGTGTCTTTGTGTGTGCTTATATGCTTCGTATCGAAGTGTTATCTCCCGCCGGCCGCGGTGGTCTCGCGGTTCTAGGCGCGCAGTCCGGAACCGCGCGACTGCTACGGTCGCAGGTTCGAATCCTGCCTCGGGCATGGATGTGTGTGATGTCCTTAGGTCAGTTAGGTTTAAGTAATTCTAAGTTCTAGGGGACTGATGACCACAGCTGTTAAGTCCCATAGTGCTCAGAGCCGTTTGAACCATTTTGTTATCTCCCATCCGCAGCAAGCCATGTGCCCACGATGAAGGTTATTCGTATGCCATAAAGAGAAGCAAAACAGACGGGGCTGTAGTTTGGTGCTGTCCAATACAGAAATCAGCGTATTGCCTAGGAATGCCTAAAGGTCCATTCTTCTCAGTAAGCTTATAAAATGTGCATTTTTTCCGACTTTTTTATAGAAAAATTAATGAAGCCATCAACATAAATCTTTTTACACATAAGTTATTGATTCTTGAACAACATTTTCAGATTTAGAATCATTCGTCATTGAGCTCCCCATCCGAACACTTTAAGTTGTTCTTTTCAAAATGACGGAAGTTCCGGGGGAAAAAAAATATCTATGAGATGTTGCGCACGAAGTAACAGAACAGATTTTTTGAAATTTGTTTCTATCGTTCACCACTTTATTATTTTTTCAAAGATGCCCGCAGACCATTCCGTCAGCGTTAAATATACTAATAAAGATATCTTTCTGAAATTTCGCTGAATTGCACCTCGGGCATGTCCGCAAGGAATAACAGGCTACTTCTCATTTTACTTTATTCATTTATTATTGCAAAAAACGTGATGAAGAACACGCGACCCTTTAGACCAATATTTTTCTCGTTTTCTTCGTGATTGTTCGTTGTATTTGTTCGCTTGTTCAAGTTCATCGTTGATACATTAACTCGGTTTTTTTATTACAGAGGGCAGCTAACCCTCTGACCGAACATGCTGAGCTATCGTGCCGGCGCTTAGTTCAAACGAGCACTAGTGTGCAACTCCGGACGACGCTTGCTTCGAAATAATGACTCTGCATCATGCGAAAACAGGGCGCGAGAGATTGTAACTTCCGAGTGTGAAATTTTTGCTGTTGCAGCTCTTGTTAGAGGACCTGCTGCCGTGCCGATCTGTAGTTGTAAGGTAAAAGATCACGTAAATCCCTTCAGCTCTTCTACCTGCCGAGCGGGCAAGTTACAGAGTTCAAACAAGGGGATTTAGTGAACCTTCCCTCGACGTTTTGTTAAAATGTGTTTGAAATCTTATGGGACTCAACTGCTAAGGTCATCAGTCCCTAAGCTTACACACTACTTAACCTAAATTATCCTAAGGACACACACACACACACACACACACACACACACACACACACACACACACACACACACACACACACATGCCCGAGGGAGGACTCGAACCTCCGCCGGGACCAGCCACACAGTCCATGACTGCAGCGCCTTGGACCGCTCAGCTAATCCCGCGTGGCCCTCGACGTTTTTTGGGCGCAAATTTCACTGGAAGCAGTTTGCTGAACACCCATGATATCGTCGCAGTGTGTTATTAAAATAAAGTAAACGATGATATAAAAATTAAGAAGTCATAAAGCACAAAATCCACTATAGTAATGTGAGTGAGCTCGGCGGTAATAAGTTAACTTGCAATGTTACTAGTTGACGCCACTGTCCTCTCAGCAACGTCTACGTCAAAACTTTCCTCTCGAGAATTCTTGACGTTGACGTCCCGGTCCTTTGACGGTCTGTCTGAATGCCGCCATTCTAAATCCACTGAGGAATGTTTTGACTTTCCGTTCCGCGACTTTCAGTGGAAGTCTACCTTAATAGCGGTATCAGTTGTCTGCTACCGTTCCAGGCAAACCCCGAGACAGATCACCGGCGCACTGTGCAACCACTGGCCGCTCAAGCGCGCTTCGACCGCTTTCTACCGGCACGTAACTCGTTAAAACACCAGTAATGTCGTTAGGGGCTGATTTATGCGGCGTTCATAACGGGAACCGCAGGCTGGCGGCTGCGCTCACAGTCTGCTATTGTGCGCTCCGGCCGACGTTTCAATCAGCCGACGGTCTGTCCCGAAATGGAAGTGGTCGCTAGACACCGCCTGCGGGGCCCGCCGCTTGGCGGCGCAGCTCGCGAGTCTGCAGAAGGCCTTCCGATCTATTTTGCACCAGCCGCTGCCGCACCTGACCCCACATCGTGACTGGGCGCCGATCTGCCCGCTCACCGGGGCCACGGAGGCTACGAGGTCGTCTCTGATACCGAACGCGTGAATGCAAATGCAGTCGTGTTCTGCCCAAACCGTTCCGACAGCGTTACATTGTTCTTACAGGAAATTCAGCCCGCAGGTTTTCCTAACAGAGACTTTCGCAGATGCTGCTGACCTACTTCCGTTGTGACGTGGAAGCGTCACTACGGCTTACAACCTTGTTTGCATATTTCTTCATAAAGTATACTGTAACCTGGGAGGCTGAAGCTCTTCTGTCAGTGTTTGTTTACAAATACTGTACTATCAGACTGATCGGTAACATGCTTGCTAGGAGAGCTTTTAAAGTATTTGCTGACGAAAGAAAGAGCTCCACCAAGGTTCCCAACAACGCGCTACCACAGGGCTCAGTCTTTGCCCCACTGTTCTTCAATCTTTAAATTTCCGAGATTCCAAACACACAATCTAGGAAGTTTGGATACGCGGACGACTGGGCCCTAGCTGCACAACACTGATCATTTGGGGCCACTGAAGACATCCTGTGCTCCTATCACTGAGTGGCTACTTTCGCAAATGGTGACTGCAGCAAACCCGAACAAGACCGAGGTATCATGCTTCCACCTTTTCAACCCTCAGCAGGAAGAGAGCTCAGTTTTATCTTTGAAGGGAAACGCCTTAACCTTAACAACTACCCCAAATATCTAGGAGCTACACTGGGCAGGATGCTCTCTTACGAGGAGCACGTGACAAAGACTGCAGGCAAAATAAGGACAAGAAACATCATTCACGATTGTGCGCCACCACCTGGAACTCCACAGCAAATAGAACTCCACAGCAAATACACTCCCCGCACATCAATACTTGGGTTGTCTACTCAGTGGCAGAATATTGCCCTCCAGTATGCATTAACAGTCCGTTGACAAACAGAATTGTTGTGGCATTACACGATATATAATGCGCATCATGAGCGGCACAATAAAACCTACCCCTATAGTGTGGCTGCCAACCTTGAGCCACATAGCGCCATCAGAGATACGACGAAGAAATACTCTGCTGAGAGAATACAAGGTGATTAATAACCCTCAGTTGCCCATACATGATGATACAGCTGACCTGGAGGCAGAAGAGTTAAATCTAGAAGACCACCACTATTCATTGCTAAAGAGATGACGACCTCTAACTTCGACATCCACATTCTCTAGAAACAACACTGGTGAGAACACTGCCCACCAAAATGGCAAAACTTCATCACAAATGAGAAACCGCCCGACTTCAATCCGTCACGCAAAATGTGGACAACTTTAAACCGTATACGCACTGGCCACGGAAGAGAGCCTCGTCACGGTTCGTGCGGTTCCCCCCCTCGGAGGTTCGCGTCCTCCCTCGGGCATGAGTGTGTGTGTTATTCTTAGCGTAAATTATTTTAAGTCAGATTAAGTAGTGTGTAAGCTTAGGGACCGATGACCTCAGCAGTTTGGTCCCATGAGACCTTACCACAAATTTCCAATACCAACTACAATTGCGACTGCGGTGCTGAAAAACAAACAATCCAGCACATAGTGGAAGGATATCCAGTTTGAGCTTAGAAGGAAACCTTCATCGACTTGATAGCTGCAAAAGAGGAGGCTGTCGATTATCTTCAGAGTCTGAATGTCAATTTGTAATTAAAGTGTACATAAAGAGTATAAGAATAGCGATGTATGCCGTACGATAAATAATAATACAAATAGATTTGTTTTTGCAGGGGCCCACCTTAAGCAAAACGCAACTTTATCTTTTCTTCTATTTCCCAGACATACTTCGCTGAATTTTCAGCGTCATCAGTGGGCTTTTACTTTCTTTCTTGTTACCACATGCTATGATTATTGTTTTTTGTTGTGTACATAGTACCGCGTAGTCAGCGCGTACACAACTTTCCCACTAGAGCGCGCCCCGCTAAGCACAACAGCGCAGGCGCAGCGCTCGTCCGTCTCCGCAGTACGAGATGGCGCTGCCATAGAGACGGACCAAATTCTGCTTCCGCCGATCTGCGTATTAAGATGTAACACAGCCAATTAGACTGCTGCTAACGTAGAACCTTTTCTCCTAGCGGATCACACTCGCGCAGTGATACATGAACGCGCGAGGTATTATAACGAGTGTACAGACCTCCAATCAGTCAGTCTGCATTTGTCTGTACCAGTCCGCATTAGTCTGTACCGGTCTATAGTCAAGTTTCAGTCTGCACCTAAGAAGATTATCATATTCCTGTACATAGCCATGAAGATAAATGTATAGACACTTTGTCAAATACCAGAGATATGAGAGAATAAGATTAACGTACCAAGACCAAAGGAACTGTCAGTTATTGGTTTTAAATCTCATATCGATTATGGAACTTAGAAGATTTGTATTCATTTTAACTACGTGGAACCAGAGCTTACAGGGAATGGCTGGCTGTATTTGTCTGTATTACTTGCCTTCAATGGGATTCGACAACTGATACTCGGTTTTCCATTGGCGTCTCGCTATTCTGTGTAATGCAGTCTTCTGGTCTGATGCCGTTAGTTTGATACTTTGTATACAGGTTTCGTTCAGCGGCAGTTTTTCTTTGAAAGGAACTGGACACAGTATTTCTGAGTTATGGTGTGTTACAGATGCAATAATCTGGCAGCTTGCAAACACGTTAGTGAAAGAGATAGTCCACGCCGTGTCAACCGGGTTATATCGCTAAATGGACTCGGAGCTAGTAATTGGCCACATGACGGCCGTGCCTTGGCGCTATAGCGCGCGTTAATAATTTTGTGATAGACGAGCTAGTGTTGACGCGCACTAAGGCCAGCCGTCACGTCACCGGGTGAGAGGTACTAGCCTCGGTATTTGCATAAATCACGCCGACAAGCGGCCGCGCTGTGAGCTCACGCCCGCCGGTGCGGCTATTGCTGCATATGCTTCCCCGCGTGGCCTCGCCAACCGAAAGTAACGTTAGAACTATACGTGGGAAGGCACATTTGCAAATGCGCGCGTTACTTGGCTAGCGCTGCTCCGGCGTCACGGTTTGGCCGCGACCGCATCGGAGAGCGAGCAACATGGGCGTGACACGTGTTGTCGTCATCGCGTCAGCCGAGTGGGAAGGGCGAAGCACGGCGCAGGGAAGGCGTCGTGCGTTGCGAGTGAGACTGTCCCGCTACGTAATTAAAGATCACGGCGGAAATTTGTTTTTTTAAAGCTATCCGAGCACCGCGTGTCTACAAGGTACTTGCAAATTGAGCTCAAGTGTACTTGGTGCGCTAATGAGGAACGCTTTCCGTTCACCGCCAATTAGAAGGCGTAATCTGTGACAGTAAACAAAGGTCCTCCATTAGAATGCTAGCGCTTTGTTGCCGTTCTACTTCCATCTTAACTATGCGTGAGGGTCTCTTATACACTGTAGTCAAACGAGATCAGGATATCGGGGAAATATGGAATGCTGCTTCATTCATTAGAGTGCTACATGAACACACGCCAACGTCACTTCTAGCGAAATTCTGATCGTATCATGCTGTGCGATGATATTTAATTATTTGTTCTACACACAAGTTTAAAATTGCGGCAACTACAGCCCAAATTCTGCATGTTGAATAAAAAGTCTTCTACTCAGGCTGTTAAAGTCCTTCATAGAAAGGTCGCGACCGGTTTCGCATTCTTGAAATGCTTTGTGAGGTGATCTGTACTGTACGTTGGAACAGCAATATATTTACTCTCCGAAATAACCAATTTAAAAAAATAAGTGGTCATAATCACGTAAGTCCGATAAGAGCAGTATTCTTACATTATCTTTTAAATCATTGTAGTAGACAGAGAAAACAGTTATAACCAAGTCCCGTCTACATCTACATGTACACACATATTCCGCAATCCACCATACGGTGCGTGGCGGAGGGTACCTCGTACCACAACTAGTATCTTCTCTCCCTGTTCCACTCCCAAACAGAACGAGGGAAAAATGACTGCCTATATGCCTCTGTACGAGCCCTAATCTCTCTTGTCTCATCTTTGTGGTCTTTCCGCGAAATGTTAGTTGGCGGCAGTAAAATTGTACTGCAGTCAGCCTCAAATGCTGGTTCTCTAAATTTCCTCAGTAGCGATTCACGAAAAGAACGTCTCCTTTCCTCCAGAGGCTCCCACCCGAGTTCCTGAAGCATTTCCGTAACACTCGCGTGATGATCAAACCTACCAGTAACAAATCTAGCAGCCCGCCTGTGAATTGCTTCTATGTCCTTCCTCAATTCGACCTGATAGGGATCCCAAACGCTCGAGCAGTACTCAAGAATAGGTCGTATTAGAGTTTTATAAGCGGTCTCCTTTACAGATGAACCACATCTTCCCAAAATTCTACCAATGAACCGAAGACGACTATCCGCCTTCCACACAACTGCCATTACATGCTTGTCCCACTTCATATCGCTCTTCAATGTTACGCCCAAATATTTAATCGACGTGACTGCGTCAAGCGATACACTACTAATGGAGTGTTCAAACATTACGGGATTCTTTTTCCTGTTCATCTGCATTAATTTACATTTATCTATATTTAGAGTTAGCTGCCATTCCTTACACCAGTCACAAATCCTGTCCAAGTCATCTTGTATCCTCCTACAGTCACTCAACGACGACACCATCCCGTACACACAGCATCATCAGCAAACAGCCGCACATTGCTATCCACCCTACCCAAAAGATCATTTATGTAGATAGAAAACAACAGTGGACCTACCACACTTCCCTGGGGCACTCCAGATGATACCCTCACCTCCGATGAACACTCACCATCGAGGACAACGTACTGGGTTCTATTACTTAAGAAGTCTTCGAGCAACTCACATATTTGGGAACCAATCCCACATGCTCGTATCTTAGTTAGGAGTCTGCAGTGGGGCACGTTCATCGTCAAAACGATAATAGATTGCTTTTCGGACCAAATCATTTTAATTTTGACCTCCGCTTTACAGAAAGTTCCTTAATTTTATTGCTTTGACTGTGAATGATGGGACTCGGCTGTAACTGTTTTCATGTATTCTACAATGGTTTAAAAGATAATGTAAGTATGCTATTTGAGGTATTCTCCAGACAGTTCTTGACGACAGCTGGGACAATCAGTATCATCAAGTAGGACTAAAGAATTATTCAAGTCTCTGGTAGACATGTACTTTTGTTTGTATTGAACTCAGTAGTTAAAAGAGACCAGTTTGTTAATTAGCGCACCAAGCGATGTTTTAATGGTCCATGACAGTCGTGAATTACAAGGCACTCCTGTAACAAAGGATTGTATCAAGTCAAGTTAATCTTTTTATTTATTCATCTAATAAAGTGAACTAATATTTCACATGTAGTTCCAAAGAGCCATCTCAATTAGTAATCGAAGAACACACAGTTACGGCCGGACGATTGTAGCTTCGTCTGGTCGCATTCTGTTCTTAGCGGACTTACGTTATTATGATCACTTATTTTTTTTAAAGTGGTTATTCTGAGGAGTAAGTATGTGTGGTTATTCTGAGGAGTAAATATGTCATTCCTTGAATGTACAGATCATTTGATTGTGCATTTTAGGAATGCGAAGCCGGTTGTGCCCTTCCAATAAAGGAAGACGATTTATTCAACATACAGAATTTGTGCAAGATTACAACGTTAATATAGTATTCAACAACAGATCCTATTTTTTCTCTACAACTGAATTTCTGCATTCTCTGTACGTTAAGAAGTTTAACCAAAGAAGTTAGAGTCCAGAAGCGCTCGCTAGTGAGACACTGCACGTACATAAAATGTAGGAGACATGAAACTAAGTACTACCTGTCCACATGATTTACTTATAACCGATACAAATGCATTTATTTGTTGAGAATCATCGTGAATCCGCCACTCTAAAGAGTCGGCTGTCAAAGATAAGGCACAGTAGCCCTGTCCGTTACACAGGGCATGCGACGAGTGTACATTTGTGCGCCCGAGAGAGAACTTTGCGCCTGTGGTGGTCTGTATCCGCATGTACCACATACCTATGTTTGAGATGACGACTGGACGGCTTTCAGCCAAAATATCAACGGGGAAGACATATTGGGTGAAGGTGCATTCCCTTAATTTTTGTAGAACAATTCCATCACTTATTGTATTTCCTTAGTAAGACAATGAAGAGGCCTATAAATCTAACGTGAAACATTTTGGGTAAAAAAAATAATTTCTGTTACAAAAGGGAGTAACAATTATTCTTACCTACATATTGAAGAAAAAACTCTTAAAACTCTGTGTCTTTAAATCAAAATCATACCTCATAGAAAAGGAAAGTTTTGATTTTTCTGTTGGGTTATATGTGTGTGTGTGTGTGTGTGTGTGTGTGTGTGTGTGTGTCTCGAACTGGCAATTTCCATAATGGAGTCTCCTAACATATCTTGGTAGGCGATGAGTTGGCTGAATTGGAGAAATTCGTTTCCGGACAGTCTCATTTTTAGTTTTTAAAAAGTCGGCTGCGTAACTTGAAAGTGTTAGAGGAGAACTGGGTCTTGGTAATTAAACTAGAATAGTTGCTTCTGATATTTATTTAGTTTCCAGACTTATATGCCGTCACAGGAAGGAAAAACGATAAAAAAAAAGCTCGGTTTGGCGACAATTAGCCGACGATTACCAGTACGAAAGCGAAAACTTGGACACTATTTTTCTGATTAAGTTGCGAGGAAAGGAAAAAGGAGAAGACCCATGCAGCAGAGAACAAAATGATAAATAGCAGGCTTGCTAATATAACGATTTAAAGTACGAAAAACTCATCATCAAAGCTGCTTGCGAGCCTCTTCTATATAAAGCAATCTTTCGGCGCCGGCCGGTGTGACCGAGCGGTTCTAGGCGCTTCAGTCTGGAACCGCGCGACCGCTACGGTCGCAGGTTCGAATCCTGCCTCGGGCATGAATGTGTGTGATGTCCTTAGGTTAGTTAGGTCTAAAGTAGTTCTAAGTTCTAGGGAACTGATGACCTCAGATCTTAAGTTCCATAGTGCCCAGAGCCATTTGAACCATTTGAGCCTAAGGCAGCAGTTCCAGTTCGTGCACCAACACAGAACACAGACAGCAGCACCGAAACACACACACACACACACACACACACACACACACACACACACACATATATATATATATATATATATATATATATATATATATATATATATATAATCGACGTGATCACGTTCACAAGCACGTACCACAGACAGCCTTAAACAACATCTAAAATAATTATCTGTATCAGAATAGGCAGTGTAATGCAATCAATCCTGTTAAATTCTTCTAGCTCAAATATAAACAGCAGGCTTATCCATCCCGCGGTCATTATACCGCTGTTGGGTTGTAACATTTGTAACTGTATACTTAGTACATAAGCAACATAACAGGTAAAATTCAAGACACATTATACAGGAAATGAAGGTTAATTAATAACCCCAAGAAATAACATACTTTACACTCACATACCGTTGCGCTTTCCACAGTGTACGTGATAGTTATATTGTTTTTGTAAACTGTGTTTAGAAATATTAATCAGTAAATTAAACGCTAGCGAACTGGGACTGCAAGGCTGGAAGTAGTTCCGAGGATTTCAGACCAGGCTGGCTCAAACAGGCTTTCAGACCAGGCAGGGTCAGACAGAGTAACTTTCTCTCTCTCTCTCTCCCTCCCTCTCTCTTACTATCCAAGTCTTTCCTATCATCTGTCATCATCATCTTCTTAAATTTTTTGTGTTTTTTCTTTCAATTTCTAATGTATTTTTAATCTATTATTACTTCCATTATAACTGCAGAAAACAATAACTGCTGTTTGTAATATGGAATATGTTTTGTGATCTATATGAAAAGCTGTAAAATGAACGACCTGTTACAAAATGTAAGACAACATGTCTCCAAATGAGCAATAAATCAAGTCAAATCAAATCAATGAAATCTGTTACAAGATTTTTTATCAGTTCGCATATCAATTGCCAATAAAGGTACCGCTTTTGAGTGGCGAGAATAGTTTGAAACATCCCCTTAGAAAAAATTATAAATGACAGTGCTGGAAAGACTCTTAAGTTATTAGATTTTAAAAAAGCTTACCAAAAATGAACGTGGTCAGACATTTCTCTCTTTACTTATTCTGATCATCAATAAGCTGACACACAATTTTTTTTTTAGCACAACGCAATCTGACTTTCAATAATCCCTACAAAAGAATGGCCCTGACTAACAATAACCTATACCTTTCATCAATCACTACCTCACAAAAATCTTCGTTACTCGAACTAGTGCAATACAGCGAGCGCCAATACTGCCAGCTAAATATAAGATTCTAACTACCGAAGGCACTAACGACTGATAGGCATAGTCAGCAAATGAAAGATTTTGATAAAGAACAAACAATGTATTTACCTTAATAATGTTCAAAAGTCATCATATATATATATATATATATATATATCAGTTCATGATATCCAGTCTTACCGATTTCGTTTTTCTGACCGACACACGTCCAGATCGTCCGCTCTCAAAATTCTGCCATCTCTCTCCCCACACCGAGCGAGGTGGCGCAGTGGTTAGCACACTGGACTCGCGTTCGGGAGGACGACGGTTCAATCCCGCGTCCGGCCATCCTGATGTAGGTTTTCCGTGATTTCCCAAAATCGCTCCAGGCAAATGCCGGGATGGTCCCTTTGAAAGGGCACGGCCGACTTCCTCCCCCGTCCTTCCCTAATCCGATGAGACGGATGACCTCGCTGTCTGGTCTCCTCCCCAAAAACAACATCTCTCCCCATATCCATCACTGCTGGCGGCTCACGTCCAACTGGGCAACGTTACGCGCTGTTCACATCCAGCTGCCCAACACTAGAATAGCAAATATTCCAACAATGCAAATCAGCCACAGACTGCATACAGCACAGTCAGTGATTTTCATACAGAGCGCTACGTGGTGTTACCCACATAAAAACCAAAACAGCCTACTTACAAGTTTTGATGACACGGAGTCTTCTTGTCTGAAATGACTTCTATCATTTTTGGTATGACATCCGAAGTTTCCCTACTAAAGGATGGGTCATCAAGTAATTAAACTATTTCGCCATAGTTCCCGAAACGGTTACCGAAGCCTCCGGTGCGGGCGTTAGACCGAGCTGACGCTAACGAATTGTTCGAAGTAACTAGCCGTAGTGAGTAAAAGACACATATCGGGAGCGCCAGTGTAACAGGCAAAAAGTGAGGCGCGTCGGGCGCGAACCTGTCCGGGTGCCTGGGTGCCGTTATTACGGGCCGTCAGCGGCGACCGCACCGCACGGCAGCACGGCGCGGCGTGGCGCCCGCAGACGCAGCAATTTTCGCGGCTCTGCTCGGGCTGCGAGGGCGGCAATTAAGCGGGTGGCAGCTGGCAGCGGCGGCGGCGAAATATTAACGCGCGCCGGCGGCGGCGACTGACGGGACACGACGCGCGGCCGTGTCGCCGTCCGTCCGCTGTCCGCGCGCCGCCCGCGACAAACACTTGCCGCAGCCTGAAGCCTGACTGACGGGCCGCCACTCGCGCTACACGCGCCGCCGCCGCCGCAGCTACGGCCGCACGCCGGCACAACCGACGCCAGCACTTTGCGGCCGCTCGCCGCCGCCGCCGCCACCGCTGCAGCGGCCGGTTCTCGCAGCGATTGCGAGCCTCGCCGCAGCACCAAAATATCACCAGTATGCAAGTACTGAGTTGCTACACGAAACATGAACTGCCAATGTTACACTGATGTAACCCAAAAAATTCTGACAGTCTATCTACTCTACAATGACGTGACAAAGGTCATGGGACTGCGAGAAACAGATATACCGTTGGTGGCAGCACCGCGTACACAAGTTATACACCGAAGCGTAAAGGAAACTGGTATAGGCATGCGTATTCAAATAGAGAGATACACCCGCCAGGGTAGCCGAGAGTGCGAACTATTTGTGCAGTGTCTTCGATAACCCCCCTCACAGCTGGGGAGTACCGGGCAGAGGATGACCGCCGTCATGGAGCTCCATACGCTGCGAAATGTTTTATCAGTTTGGAACATGAAATCTGTTCGCAGATGAGCCACGCACATGGAATGGCGTGCGGGATTTGGTTGCATTTTTCTTTCTTTATTATCTATCATCATACTATTAATTTTAAATTCTATTTCATAGTTTAGAAGGAACTCCTTTTCTGTTGTTGCTACGGATGTACATTCTAGTTTTGTTTGTCGTAACTGAAAGACGCCTTTTTCCACATTAAAAAAAATTTGGTAGAGACAAAATTTACAATTACAACCAATAAAAAAATAAAAATAAAAAAAACATGGATAGAGTGTCTGAGCGCTAACGCGCTGCTTCCTGGACTCGGGTAGGCGCGCCGGCCCCGGATCGAGTCCGCCCGGCGGATTAACGACGAGGGCCGCTGTGCCGGCCACCCGGGATGTGGTTTTTAGGCGGTTTTCCACAACCCGCTGGGTGAATACCGAGCTGGTCCCCACGTTCCGCCTCAGTTACACGCGTCGCAGACATTTGACACACGTCCGCACTATTTCACGATTTACACTGGACGCAGACAGTGGGGTATACTGATTCCGTCCTGGGGGTACGGCGTGGCGGCAGGAAAGGCATCCGGCCATCCCTAAAGCTAACATTGCCAAATCCGTTGTAACCACGCCGACCGTGCGATCGCTGCGGGACTATGGCGCAGGTGAAAGGAAAAGAAGAAATTCAAATACAGAGATATGTAAACAGGCAGAATACGGACTGCTGTTGGAAAAAGCCTATATCAGACATCAAGTGACTGGCGGTGTTGTTAGATCGGTTACTCCTGCTGCAATGGCATGCTATCAAGATTTAAATCAGTTTGAACGTGGTGTTATAGTCGGTGCGCGAGCGATGGGTCACAGCATCTCCGACGCGGCGAGGAAGTAGTGAATTTCCCGTACGACCATTTCACTAGTGTACCTTGAATATCAGGAATCCCGCAAAACATCCAGTCTCCGACATCGCTGCAGCTGGAAAAAGATCCTGCAAGAACGACCACTGAAGAGAGTCGTTCAAAGTGACAGAAATGCAACCATTCCGCAAACAAATAAAAATGTTCAAATGTGTGTGAAGTCTTACGGGGCTTAATTGCTAAGGTCATCAGTCCCTAAGCTTACACACTACTTAACCTAAATTATCCTAAGGACAAACACACACACCCATGCCCGAGGGAGGACTCGAACCTCGGCCGGGACCAGCCGCACACTCCATGACTGCAGCGCCGTAGACCGCTCGGCTAATCCTGCGCGGCTTCCGCAAACAGCTGCAGATGGTGTGGGGCGTTTGTAGTTGGAATAATATGGGACCCCTGATAACGTCTCCATACGACTCTGTCAGGTGACGCGTACGTAAGCATCCTTTCCGATCATCTCCATCCATTCATGTCCATTGTGCATTCCGACGGACTTGGGCAATTCCAGCAGGACAGTGCGACACCCCATACGTTCAGAATGGCTACAGAGTGGCTCCAGGAACACTCTTCTGAGTTTCAACACTTCTGCTGGCCACCAAACTCCCCAGACATGAACATTATTGAGCATATCTGTGATGCCTTGCAACTTGCTGTTCAGAAGAGATCTCCATCCGCTCTTACTCTTATGAATTTACGGACAGCGCTGTAGGATTCATGGTGTCAATTCCCTCCAGCACTACTTCAGACATTAGTCGAGTCCATACCACGTCGTGCTCGCGGAGCAGGAGCAGGTGTACCAGTTTCTTTGGCTCACTGACATGACAAAACGCATGGGACTGGCATATGCACATATACAGATGGCGGTAGTTTCGCATACACAAGGTATAAAAGGGCAGTGAATTGGTTGCCGCACACCGCTCGAAAACATTGTATAGCAGGCACTGAACTAAGTGCGCGTTATGACAAGAGAAGACACGCCCGCAGTGTACGCACCGATAACGCCCCCTGGGTAGCATGCATATAGACCGTCGCCGCCGACCGAGCTGTCTCAATGTCAGTAACTCAGTTCGTCGCATCGGGACTCAGTTTGCATTGCACCTCAATACGTCGCACTGTACTCTAGTCTTCCACAGTGATAGTCGTCGCCTCGCACCTTAGCTTGCTGTGAGGGAACGCTAGTCATTGTATATAGTTGTGATACGGACACGAACAATATTAAAGATTTAGTAAATGTTATTTAATTGCTGTTAATCACAGAATTTCGTATTTGACATCACTGAAGTTGACTAATACCCAGTTGGTTCCAGTAATAAAGTGTATTTTAACCATGTATGCATTTCGTGTTGTTGTGAGAGGAAACCGGCCACACACCTATCATCCCAACCTCTCCTCGTCCAGCCAGGAACCACAAAACATTACAACACAGAATTTAAAGAGTGTCACTAGTATAACAAATTTCAGGCATTACGTCTCACTATGGATAACGCACTATCCGATGGCCTTCACTTAACTACCGAGAGCAGCGGAGTTTACGTCGACTTCCCGTATTAATTGACGAACAACGCTACGTGAAATGACCACAGAAATCAAAGTGGGACCTACGGCGAACGTATCCGTTAGGACAGTGCGGCGAAATTGGTGCTTATGGGCTGCGGCAACAGACGACCAATGTGAGAGCCTTTGCTAACAGCACAACACCGCCTGCAACGGCCCTTCTGAGCTCGCCGAGACTACTGGAAAACCATGGCCTGGTGATATGAGTCTCGATTTCAGTTGATAAGAGCTGATGGTAAGGTTCGAATATGGCGCAGACTCCACGAAGCCATCAAAAATGTTCAAATGCGCGTGAAAACTTATGGGACTTAACTGCTAAGGTCATCAGTCCCTAAGCTTACACACCACTTAACCTAAATTATATTAAGTACAAACACACACATCCATGCCCGAGGGAGGACTCGAACCTCCGTCGGGACCAGCCGCACAGTCCATGACTGCAGCGCCCTAGATCGCTCGACGAAGCCATCATTATGCTTCCATATAGACCATATTAACACCTGTTACACTAATACTAAGTACGTTTCTGTAATATACCTCTTATACTTTACATAAATATATAACCAAGGTCTACACGTTCATAATATCCTCAATTCTGTACGCTTCCGGAGATGATAAATTAATTTGTCGAAACCGGTCAAGCGAATTAAAAATGTATTTGGAACTGATGGCTGAATTTTGTTCTGAAATATTCCGATAGTGTTAGAGCGCTTTGATGACATGACTTTCAAATTACCGACTAACATTTAGTGGGATTATTTCTTGTTCATTTTTTAGATACCTCGCCGGATCTCAACTTTAAATACTGTGCACGAGAAGGAAATCCGTTTGCATTTTACCTGAGGCAGCCAAAAACATCGGTACTGAATCTGTGACTTTCAACGAGGTCGGCATGAAAGGAAGGGTTTTTTTTAATTTCATTTTTTAATGTTGCCTTTCCGCGGGCACATTCGTGATTATAAATGGAAGACCAAACATTTACGTCTGTCTGTGGCAGACGAGTTCCCTGTCGCAGCGCCCGCGATTCGCTTTGTAAAAGACACGCGGGATTTGTGCCTCATTTTCCTTCTTTCCCCTCGACCGTTCCGTGTGTGGTGGCCCGTGAGCCCTGGAGTAAACATTTCTGATTACGGGGGAGTACGGACGCGATTTCCGCATCCTCCGTTCTCAGTCGGAGGGGCAAATGCCCGCGGGCTACCCGATAAGCGCGCCCTCTTTCTGCGGCGTCCTTTTGGACCGCGGCCGAGGAGGCATTTCTCGTTTAGCTGGCAGGCGGCGCGCGTCAAAGGAGGCGGGCGGCCGCGCATGCGCGTGACCGACTCGCCGCCCAGGGTGATGCCGTGTCGCGCGGAATTGGAAGCGGCCGGCCAGCGGACCACCCGCGGGCCATTCCCAGGGTGCCGAGGACCGACGCTTGGGCGCTAGGTAACTTAGCCGTCTGCACGGGATACATGAAAACTGCGCCCATTTACACTTGCGCCCATACAAAAGTATGCGAAATTCGCGCCTAGAAATCTTATAAACTACCTGCACAGTAAGTCACGGCCTACGATCACCCTGAGACCACCTGGCCGCCATACAAATGACCAGCGACGTAAACATCCTATTGCTGGAACCACAGCGTCAGCAGTGGTTGACGTAACGTTCTACGACATGCCCTCTTAACCCTAGGACGCCCAAGCCTCTTTTTCTAACTTGGATGCCCAAGGGGGGGGGGGGGGGGGGGGTTCGGCGAGCCCACAGGTATTAAGTTTACTGACGAAAAAGTACAACTTTCTAAATGGTTTATGTATTTTAACTAAGGCATCGGTTTATAAATGTAGTTAATTGTTATAAATATTGGATTGAGTGAATAAAAAATCGACATATTACAAACAAAATACAGATGTGTTCATATACAATAGACTACTCTGAGTCCTCAATTTCAAGGCAAGGGACACACTTCACAATTTTTTCTGAATGTGTGTTACACACATGTTTATGACACTGTCCACTATACTGTTTTGGTTTACTTAGATTGTTGTACTTCTGCTTCTTTGTTTTAGCTTTTCTTACACAAATATGGCACCGACGTTTCCCTGCAGGAGGCTGACGTGCTTCTGTTGTCACTTCTTTGATTCTTTTGTAGAATAGTCTCCATTGATTGAACAATTTGGTTAGATAACCCTCTTGCATTGGCACCTCTTTCTTCTACCTGCAATTTTACTAGTTCCATCCCAGCTTGCAGAAGATAAAGTTTCCGTTTGTTGTGTTTCTTTTCATTTCATCTTGGATGTTGCTGGATGAATATAGTGGTTGCATTGATAGCACAAATGTCGATGAGAGAGTAAAATACAGATAGAGGCCATCTCTTTGTTCCCCTCTTGCAGGTGTACATATGCGCCATTTGATCAATGGTATCAATTCCACCTTTAGTGGAGTTATAATATCCATTTTTCTCGATTTTCTTCTTCTCTCCTCCAACAGTGCCTTTATCTTGGTGCATTGTTGATAACATCAGTAAGTTTTTACCTAGTTTCGTTTTTGCTGTGTAGGACACCAAAGTTACTGGAGGCCTACATGTTAGGAACTGCACTAACTCACTGCAAGTTTACAAGATAAATAACAGCTGACTGACATAAACAATCACGTCCTCTGAAAGTAAACCGATTGTTGTGAATATCAAGAATACCAACAAACAAGAAACTAACTTGCATTGTTGTAGAGATGAGAAATACGAAATCCTACTAAGGGAAATTTTCTATAGCATGGAAGCCTAAGGGGGGGGGGGCGGTTTGTTGGACCCATAATAAGTTTATTTTATTTTTTTCAAAGCAGGAATTTTCTACAAAATATATTGACACCAACATTTCATAAAATAGCCAACAAACAATAACTCAATGGGAATATGTAGTATGGAAGTTACTTAGGCAAAAGCAGGGGACATAAAAAAATTGTGGGTTCAACGAACCCCCCCCCCCCCTTAGGTGTCCTAGGGTTAATACGCATGTTGCACTGGTTGTAGTTCATTAAATGATTAAATCCTGCTTTTATAACGCATACTCTGTGATTTCGAAGACTATGTCGCTTCATATTCAATTTTGTAATGCTCACGTATCTTTCACCCTGTAATAATAACAATGATATGCAGAGTTGTGATTACAAAGAAAATTGTTTCAATATTTTGAAGTCGCGGATATAGGACACACGTGTAGCGCTAGCCATCGGATGAGTACAGCTCGTGTCACGTATATAGGTGCATAATCCTGAGCTTTTAGTTAGTATGTTAACGCATCTTACGTACATTGCATGCACCATATGCTGATCCATAGTTACGAACCATATTTTATTTTATTTTTATTTTTTAATATGCTTTGTGAAGTAGAATGGTTCAAATGGCTCTGAGCACTATAGAACTTGACATCTGAGATCATCAGTCCCCTAGAACTTAGAACTACTGAAACGTAACTAACCTAAGTACATCACACACATCCATGCCCGAGGCAGGATTCGAACCTGCGACAGGAACAGTCGCGCGGTTCCAGACTGAACCGCCTAGAACCGCTCGGCCACCCCGGCCGGCTGTTCCACTTCACATGTAAGAGTGGACTATTGATTAAACCTATTGATACCTGACTGAAGCATTGTCTATTGCAGTTGCGACGCTTACGGTTTTTCGATTATTTACTGATACTGAAAATATAGATTATTTACTTAATGGGATGGAAAGCGGAAATGTCGACTTACACCGTGTCTGCGAGAGAAAGGCTCTTGTTGTTCTGGTTGGAATATTAAAGAGAAAAATGAAATTAGAAAATAATTATAGTAAAATCAGACTTGAAAGTTACTGTAGACTGCACATTTCAAAAAGACGATGTGGAGTGCGTGTGACTGCGTGTAAAATGGGAATTTCGGGCTGGCTACTGCTTCAAAAGAAGCTTAAGAGCCTTTGGAAACTCATATTGAGCTGTATGATTGAGGTAAGTGTTGGAAAATCAGTTGGGGGGGGGGGGGGGTGAAGGTCATCATGTGTCGGCTGAAATTTCGCTACAGAAGACGAGAGGTCGACGATCGCACTCAGAATCTTACCATCAGAGGCATTAAGTATCCAGTCGTGATAATGTGGTAAATGTGGCTTCGTTGTAACAGAGACAGAGATGCGCATTAAGTACCCACGGCAGCAAGACGTCGGCCAGACGATTCACGGCATAAATGGGACAAGAAGCGGCGGAGGCGGGCAAAGCAGGTTGAAGTGCGTGCACCTGGACAGCCCTGGGGCGGCATTGTGCCGCCCTGGCGTGCACTGATAACCGCGGCCGCATTGTCTCGCTATCATTGTTATGTTAAACAGCAGCCAGCGCTCTTCTCGCTGTACCCGTACCTGTCCCTGTCCCCATGGCGGCCAAGATATAACGCCAGCCCGCTACCCGCTACCCGGCTCTCGGCACACCCTGGACGCCCACCACCGTCAAGTTCATCACCTGCTCTTCCATTACTTATCCAATGCACCAGCCCTATCGGCGACTTCGTCTCCCATATCGCGTTCTCGTCAAATGCTTGGTGGCCTCCCAGATCGTGAAAGAGACACGTTACTTTCCGTCACTACGAACGTTTCTGTGCATTTCGCCGTCATTTATGAGCTTCTGCTCTTAAATGGCTTGTTTTTTCGCTCCTCCAACATTTAGCCACCTCTCTCCAATGTATCGGGGGGGGGGGGGGAGGTGGGGGCGGGTTATTTCGCTTATTGTTAAAATGATACCTCCTTCTGATGCACAATAAGCATTCTCACAAGGAACGTGCTTCGCATCAAAGATCGTTTTCAACATTCGTCTTGATCTAGATGTATAAAGAAAAGTGTTCCTTAGTTTGTAATTCATACAAATCTAGTTTTATTCTGATCTTGATGACATTTGGCGCACTTTCCCCTTCAAGACGAGAGGATGTTCTCGGTCTACATAAGGTTGCGTAATCTGGGTTGAAACGTACATGCATGTGCTATATAAAGATTAATAGTTGTAACCAAAACTCGCTAAAAGTTCTTGGCCGATTTACCTCAAATTTCTACACGATCCACTAATGGACGTCTGGGCGGACAAAGGCTGTATTTTTTAATATACACAATAAATGTAAATATACACATAAAATATATAAAGAGGAAATGTTGTTTCCAGATATCTCGAAAAATACTTCAAAGTTCTTGGGCAGTTTACTCCAAATTTCTGCATTCAGATGAAACAATGAAGAAAATTAATGAAAAGTTAAATGCCTAACTAAAGAACTATACCGTAGTAAACCGAATTCCAATCGCAAGAATAAATTACATAGCAATGCCCGTCTTGGAGATAGTAAATATGTATTTGAATTGTAAAATATAGCCGGCCGTGGTGACCGAGCAGTTCTGGCCGCTTCAGTCCGGAACCGCGTGACTCCTACGGTCGCAGGTTCGAATCCTGCCTCAGGCAAGGATGTGTGTGGTGTCATTGGGTTAGTTAGGTTTAAGTAGTTCTAAGTTCTAGGGGACTGATGACCTCAGTGCTCAGAGCCATTTGAACCATTTTGTAAAATATATTTTTAGGGTCAAAATATTTTTTGCAGAAAATTAAGTGTACTGAAATGACAAAAGTATGCTATTTTACCCAGTCAGACTTCAGGTAGATTACGCATTACATATAATGTACTTGTTATTACTCAATTTTTGGTCTGAAATTGGTATATATTTGCAAAAGTCAGAACCTGGAACCTGATTTTTATGGATGCTGCAAGTGAAGATGCAGCTTGCATTGACAATGAGTACCAGCAAGGCACAGAGCCAGTCACTTCGTGTGGTAGACATTAAACATTCTGGGCAACGCCAGGCACTGCAGCTAGTAAAACGTAAGTATGAGAACCTGAATTAGGTGACCTCACAAATACGAATTTTCAACAGCTTCACATTATGGAGAGATTACTCCCCCTTTCCATATTCACCAATATGATACAGCCTACATAAGGAAGAAGAGATACGGATCATAATAAATTGAGGCCAAAGCATGAACTAAACTCAGAATACGTGTTGCGTGTCAGAAATATACAAGGTGATTTCTCTGCCCTTGCCTAAGGATTTTTGCGACCTACAGCATCTTCAGAAACCACGAGCGAGATTTTTGTAGTAAATTTAAAGCTTTTAAATTTTGTACTGGGATACGTTTTCGCTGGAGACGACGGTTTTCTAGTTATCCAAGCAAAACGCGTTTGAACGTCACTTTTGTCTGTTTTTCTTGAATAACTAGGTTTTGGAGCTATTCCAGAAAATGGCGTTTGAAGGTCACTTTTGTACGTTTTTCTTGAATAATTCTAAAACTCTAGCTACTAGCGAAAACGAATCCCAGTACAAAATTCAAGTACATTTAATTTCCTTCGGAAAGGTCCTGTTCATTTTTTCTGTAGTACTAACAGTTTGCACATAGCGAGCGAGAGAATATGGAAATCTTGCGTGAGGTATTTGAAGGCATTCCGAGTTGCATAAAACCCATGGGTAGGGGGAATCTGACCACCCCTGTATTTATTGCAGCCGCAGATCTCTGAAGACGTTATTATGTAAACACTTTGAGTGAAAGGCAGATATCTTACAAAATATTTCAATTTTACAGATTCACATGTATGGTAAGCTGTTTCTGTAAGTGTTTGTTTAAAATATAAATACATAGCTAGTTACTGAATATTATTATTATTTTTTTATTTAAGACGGAGTATCAGTTCTGTAATCAGGTAGAAGGTCTGGTGTTCAGCTCAGATGCATCCCTCCTGGGAAACCAGTGATGAAGAGTCTGCAGTCGTGTGCGTCTTCGTTGTATGATTTCTTGGGAGGCACTGCATTTGACCTTAACACATTTAATGTAATACATATCTGTGGTACAGTTTTGTAAATAGTGAATGTCAACTCTGGTTGAGTTTGTGAACAGTGAATATGTTAATCTCAAATACAATGCTCTCTAGGAGACTGCACAACAAAGATGCACAGGACTGGAGCTACTTGAATATGTAGTTGCTTTCTCAGGTGCGATGCATCTGAGTTAACACCGGAACTGTCACCTGATGATGGAGCAAAAATTCAAAACTTGTCGTGAATAAACAAAGTTTAAAATCAGAAAATGGTTAATTTGTACTTTTACGAGGGATGGTCAATAAGTAATGCAACGTATCTTTCTTTTGAAAGTACGTTGGTTTTATTCATGATTCCAATACATTACATTATTCCCCATTCTCGACTGGAACATAGAAGGGAGGGAGGTGTGGAACAGTGAACGAAGTACCTTCCGCCACGCTCCGCAAAGTTTTTTGCGGAGCGTAGATGCGGAGACACAGCAAAGATACAAAAGAAAGCTGTGCTATGCGTCACAGATTTGTTTAGTCAACCAACAACGTTACAGAAACGCTCAACACACTACAGAAGAGGACGTTATAGGAAGAACGTTGCGCATCGTGTATGGGCACCCTTACTCCTAAAATACCGAGAGTCCACGTAAAAAAAAGTCAAGAATCTTTTTTTGCAGCACACATCTCAAGTAATAACCTCAACGCTAAAACTACAGAAATTTAATCCCACACGGAGGGTAACAGGCATTGTTTCCGCCTGCGAACCAACCATCTCCGAACAATAAGAGGGGAAAAAGTGGCGTGGGGGGTGGGGGGGGGGGGCGAAGGGAATAAAGCTGGAATGCTGGTCCCTATGTTGCCTCCGCCACGTAATGTACCGTGGTTTGCGAAGTACAAACGTAGATGTAGGTGCAAACTATGCATTAAGAAAGCGAAGTTATTGGTTAGTTAATACGCAGTTGCTAGGTTTGTCGCTAATTCACCCGTTCCTCTCTCACGTTGAAAGGGTTATTTAAGAGCGTCTTGTCTAACTGATCACCTTAGGTTATTTCCTAATGCCATGTCATGACCGGATTAAATTTAGTTTCTCTGTTCTCCCTTTCACAGAGTCGAGCACAGTTCCCTCGACAGCCGTCGACTCTAGACAGACGCATTTATCGATGTATGTACAACAAAAGCATAGTCACAGTCTTACATGCGGCAGTAAAGTAGGCCAAAAATCTGAAGACGACGGCCGCCACAAAAACTCGATTACTCGGGACGTTCGCGTGTTGTGAAACAGTGACAGATGCCTTACAATGGCGTCCCCGTGTCTGGGAGTAACGTACGGCCGCCATCGGGGCCCTATTTCATCGCATTACAGCGCTTCACGCACGATTTATGTCTCGTGGAGCAGCATGACGCCTGAAAATGTAATATGGATGTCTTGAGAACCCCCTTACAAGGTTTCTTGTTCCGTACAGTCACGATCGCTCGAGAGGGAGTAACGTAACCGTAGGACGTACAGCGGCGATATGAATCACGGCCCTCGATTCCTGGGGCGTCTGCTCGTGCTGGCGGCTGGCGGCTGGGGCCTCTTAAATCCGGGCGGGTGTCGAGGGCAGGTGGCTGTTTCCCGCGCGAAATGTCGCCACCATAAACATGCCAGTCAGCGCGCCTGCATAATATATAATCACTGCGCCGCTGCGTTTCAATACGCACTCTAATAAAGCCGCCAGCGCTCGAGGTTCGGGTTCCGGCGTTGTCGTGCCGTGGTGCCGAGGAGGTGCTCAAAATGCAGCCTTCAGAAAGTTCCCTCTCGTAGAACTGGAATAACACTGACTACGCCGGCCGAAGTGGCCGTGCGGTTAAAGGCGCTGCAGTCTGGAACCGCAAGACCGCTACGGTCGCAGGTTCGAATCCTGCCTCGGGCATGGATGTTTGTGATGTCCTTAGGTTAGTTAGGTTTAACTAGTTCTAAGTTCTAGGGGACTAATGACCTCAGCAGTTGAGTCCCATAGTGCTCAGAGCCATTTGAACCATTTGAACACTGACTACTCGGAAGGGTCGTACCGTAACAAAGCAAACTTGAAATGTGAACACGAGGGGCGTTAACATGCAATGTAACATCTTTTTTCTCGGCCAGTTTCGGTTGAAAAAATGGGGAATTTGGTGCGGGACTTCACGGAATATTCCAGCTTCAGCACCTATAATTTCATGAACTTCCGATAAGTGGCCGCACTCTATGTAGCCTTCAAAATGGCGGCTGTAACGGAGGTGCTTTCCAAGTAGAGAGGGGTTACTGAGTTCCTTTTTGCGGAAAACCAGAGCATCGCACATATTGATGGATGCTTGCCGAATGTCTACGGAGAACTGCTGGTGAACAGCAGCACGGCGAGTCGTTGAGCGAGGTGTGTCTCATCATCGCAACAAGGTCGCACAAACCTCTCCCATCCCCCCGTACCACGTGACCGCACACAGCTGTGACCACTCATTCGAGATGATCACCGGATCACAATCAAACACCTTGCTCCTCAACTAAACGTCTCTGCTCGTAGTGCTGACACACTCATCCACCAGCCGGGGTACTCGAAGCTTTTCTCGCCGCCTAACAGAATACCGTCAAGAGCAACGAAGGACCATCTGTACGAAATTGCTTGCGCGTTACGAGGTTGATAGTGACAATTTATGTCGAACATCGTCACAGGCGACAAAACATGGGTTCATTACTTCCGACGTCGATCAGTAGAGAGGTACTATGAGGGCATACAGGCCTTCCCAGTAAGGTGGCGTAAGGCTGTCGCATCGAACGGAGATTATGCTGAAAACAGGATTTCGTAGCCTAAAGAGTGGGGAAGAATGACTGCTGAAAAGCCTCCTTGTAAGTTCAAATCTAGTTGTTTCTCGAGATACTCGTGGAAGCAGGCAATAAGTTAGCTGCTCCTTCAGGGAACACACGCTCTCGGAATTTCAACAATACACCATACTCTGATGCAGAATGCGTCTCGAAGCATCAGCAACTAGAGTTGACTTAGCATCTCCGAGACGCTTTCGCTCTTGCTAAATGAACCCGTAACGAAAGGCGCTGCTCCTCTTTGGATCTTTCCATATCATTTCATGTGGTACCAATCCCATACTGAAGACCAATATTCAGGTACTGTTCGAAAGAGGATTTTGTAAGTTATGCCCTTTGTGGATAGACCACATTTCTGAGGAGTCTTCAAATGAATTTCATTCTGGCATCTGCGTTATCGCCGGCCGCTGTAGCCGAGCGATTCTAGGCGCTTCAGTCCGGAACCGCACTGCTGCTGCGGTCGCAGGTTCCAATCCTGCTTCGGGCATGGATGTGTGTGATGTCCTTAGGTTAGTTAGGTTTAAGTAGTTCTGAGTCTAGAGGGACTGTTGACCTCAGATGTTAAGTCCCATAGTGCTCAGAGCAATTTCTGCGTTATCTCTGGTTGGTTTTAAGTGGTCTTCCACTTTAAATCGCTCCGTATGTATACTCATAGACATTTCATAGATGTGACTACTTACAGTGAGTGTTCTGTTATAGTTTAATCATACAGTAATGCTTCTTTCTGCTTATATATATTCGTGGACATTATAGAGTGGGTTATTTACCTATACTATATTGTGAAAAACAGTGCTCCCTCAATACTCCATTGTGGCACAGGGGGACTCCTTCCCGTTGACAGTCGCATACTGTGTCCTGTTTGCTAGAAACTCCTCAGCCCAGTCACACAGCTGGTCTGATATTCCGTAAGCTCTTGTTCTGTCCATTAGGCGTGAGCGCTGTACTGCATCGAAGTCCTTCCGTTTAGTCGACTTCGTAAGAGTCCCATACAAACGAACAACACCCACACGAAAGGGAAGATTAAGCTTTAACATTGCATCGTCGCCGAGATCATTTTACACTATACGCAGACTAGATTTGTGAAATATGAAGAAGGGAATCGATCACGCTCTTTTCAAAGGAACAATCTCTGCATTTGCGACTGGGGGAAACCACGGAAAATCGCCTTCCTTCCCAATGTGAGTCTTACCAGTGCTCCACCTCACTCGATAATTGGTCGGACAAGGTATTTGCAAGCGACTTCATTTGTGGGTGTGTTATACTTTCTCAAGACTCCTGTAAGAAATCACTCTAGCATGTGCCTTTTTCTTCACAGTTCTCCCTCTCTCTCTGTCCCAGAGGCATTCCGCCATTCTGTCCCCTCTCTCTTTCTCTCCTCCCCCATTCTTTTCCTCTTCGCATGTTTGTTTTCATTTGCAGACGTGTGTGTGTGTGTGTTCGTGTGTGTGTGTGTGTGTGTGTGTGTGTGTGTGTGTGTGTGTCGGGGGGGGGGAGGGGGCTGGCATTCGTGTGTGCGTGCGGATCTTCTTTTTCTGCGTACATGATGGAGTGAGATGACCGAGTAACACAGACCATGGACTCCCATTCAAGAGGAGCTATGTTCAAATTCTCGCTCAGCTGTTGAGACTGGGCTTTCCCATGATTAGATTATTCGACAGATGCTGGGTTGATTATCTGAAAAAGACGTCCTAGCTCAGTTCTCTAACTGAAATTAGCTCGTCGTTGACGGGACGTTTAAGGCTAATCCTGATTCTTCCTATCTATGATTCTGTAATTTATTATTTGTATGCATCACACACACTAATTGTTCTTTAAAATCGTCATCGATGTTTGTTCCCCTTCTCATCCCACCCCGGACTTTTTAAATAGATGGACGAAAGAGTACAGACAATATTGGCCTGGAAAAGATGCTGACAGTTAGCCTTCTCTCTTCTCTCACTCCCTCTATGTGTCTCATTCTCTCCTTCCCTCCTCCACCACCGTTCCTCTCCACTCGCCATTACCTGTCCGCTTTCCCTCTTTTCCTTATACTTTCTTTTCCCTCTTTACCTCTGTCACTCCACCTCTTCTTTTACCTCCCTCGCTCGCCCATTATATCTCTCCCCCTTCCTTTACCTCCCTGTCTCTAAGTCATTTCCCTCCTTCTCCCTTTACCATCCTCCCCCTCTCTCTCTTCCTTCCGCTGTTACCCCTCTCTTTCCCCCTTCCTCGCCCTGTACCCCACCTCCTATCTTTTGCTCCCCTCCCTCGTCCTTTATCTGCCTCCTTCTACCTCACTCCCTCCAAGCTTTACCTCCTGTGCCTGTGCCTCTCCCCTTACCTCCCACTCCCCTACCCTTATCCTCACTCCTTCTCTCTCCCTTCCGTTTTTACCTGCCTCTCTCTCTCCCCTTCTCTCCCACCCTTTCCCCCTCCCTCTCCCTTTACCTACCTCCCCTCTCAGTTTTTCACCCTCGTGCTCTCACCCTTCCACTTTAACCTACCGCTCCGTCTCTCTCCCTTCTTTTCTTACACACCTCCCTCTCTCTCGTCCTTCCTCACCCTTTAATCCGCCCCCTCTCCCTGTACCCACCTTCCCTCTCCCTTTATCTCCCTCCTTTTCTGTCTCTTCATCTTGTACCTACCACCTTCTGTCACTTCCTCCATCAACCTTACCTACCTTCACTCTCCCTTTATCTCCCTCCATCTCACTCTCTTTCTCTTTTACCTGTCTCTCCTCTTCTCACTCACCACCTCCACTTCTCTATCTTTACTTCGCCGCCTGTCCTGTTACCTTCCAGTCCTCCCCCCCCCCTACTCTCTCTCCTCCTCCCTCTCCTTCTCCCCAGCCCCCTCAGTACGCCTGAGTTGTATGTCACAAACACGTAACAAATCTTCATTTAACTCATCCACGTCTTAGCAAGTAGCGTGAAATCACTTACAGCGAGAGTACAAAATAAACTGCAGACGACGAGCGTCTGATGTACGAGAAGCGAGCGAAGCCGCGACTGCGGGCGGCGCCGCGGCATCTGCGCCCCGTTTCGTCGCCGGCCGTCTACGTGACGGGCCCGGCCGGGCCGGGCAAGACGGCGTGCAGTTGGCCCGGCAGCGCGCGGAGGAAACATAACTCTGGCCGCGGCGCTGCGCGGCAGAAGGAAGTGTTTTGTTTCGTGTCTCTCTGCGACTGCGTCACGTCCTGGCGCGCCTGCGCGCACGACACGCCACGCCACGCCACGCCGGGCCGCGGAGCTCCGCGCCTCTGCGACTACTCCCAATGCATCACTCAGTTGACACTTGGTGCCACATATATCACGCGCCTCCCCCGCTCCAGAGGTTTGTATTTGCATATAGCAACACAGCGAACCCAAGTGTGCGTCTCCTCGCTACGTGTGTATGTGTGTTTTTTATCTGTCTCGCTCTCCCTCTACGTGTAAGAGATTTATTGCCGGACTAATGTAGGGAGAATTCCTCTCTCGCTCTAGACCTCCCTTCTTTGCCGTGCCTTTTCTCTAACGTCCGCGACACCCTCCTCCCCCGCCACCTAGTACAGTCGCAGTATTAATCCCGTGCCCCCCTCGTAATCCCATCCTCCATTCCGCTCTCCACGCCGCGGCCCCGTTCCCAGAGTCCATTTAAAAGACAAACGTCCTATTGAATAATAGTCAGTACCCCTCTTACCTCACACCAGTGCCGGCCCGGCTATAGAAGAATCGCCGATAAATTTCTGCAGATGTGTGCATTAAAAGGCCCGGGGGGCGGCGACGCGTGGGAGGGGGAGGTGAGGTCTTTAAAATGTCAGCGGTAATGGCAGATATCAATCACCGCCGTTTCAATCAGCTGCTGGGCGGGTGGGCGCCGTTCTGCTGACTCACAGCACCTCTGAGACTTCCGACCTCTCCTCTCTCGTTTGTCCGTCGCGCCGGACCTCCGTCCAGGTTGCCTACCTCCCAGAAACTGTCAACACCGTCATCGCTTCTGCGGCGTCACGCCCGTCGCTGCAGGGTACTCTCGTATTCCAGGTCGCCCCTGCTACTTATCTTGGGGGAAAGGGCCGGCCGGGGTGACCGAGCAGTTCTAGGCGCTACAGTCTGGAACCGTGCGGACCGCTACGGTCGCAAGTTCAAATCCTACCTTGGTCATGGATGTGTGTGATGTCCTTAGGTTAGTTAGCTTTAAGTAGTTCTAAGTTCTATGGGACTGATGACCTTAGAAGTTAAGTCCCATAGTGCTCACAGCCATTTGAACCATTTTTGGGGGAAAGGGGAGGGGGGAATGTCCACTATGTATTATCAGCTCGCCACAGTAAACCTAAATATATTTTTCCTGCTGACTGCTGCTCAACAAAATACTTTTTTGTTCTTGGAGTTGTAGACAAGAGCCGGCGGCGGTAGCCGAGCGGTTCTAGGCGCTACAGTCTGGAACCGTGCGATTTCTACGGTCGCAGGTTCGAATCCTGCCTCGGGCATGGATGTGTGTGATGTCCTTAGGTTAGTTAGGTTTAAGTAGTTCTAAGTTCTAGGGGACTGATGACCTCAGAAGTTAAGTCCCATAGCGCTCAGAGCCATTTGAACCATTTTTTGTAGACAAGAGTGGTCCTTATCTCTTTTAGAAACACGTATTTCTACACGCACACCCCTAGTTTTTACTTTTTGTTTCAAGAAGAATTTTTAAGACCTATTTTGGGGTAATTGAGGCCGAAAAGTTGCGTTATGTCACTACGTGTTGTTTACTACTACTTATGCGTTTGCTTGATTGCTGTCATACTCCAGAATGAAATTTTCGCTCTGCAGTGGAGTGTGCGCTGTTACGATACTTCGTGGCAGATTGACATTGTGTGCCGACTCAAGACCCGAACTCGAGACCTTTGCCTTCCGCCAACAAGTATTCTGCCGACTGACCCACCCGAAGACAACTGACGCCTCGTCGTCGCAGCTTTGAACCAGCCAGGGCATCATCTCGTACATTCCAAAATTCACAGTAGCTCTCCTGCCGAACTTGCGCATAAGAAGTTGAATTGGTGTGACACTGAACTGTCAAAAAGGGTTCCTTTGAATCGAGTACTAAATTTAGGACATTTCGAGGACAGCAGGCACTAGGAAAATGAGTGCGGTGTCAAGAAGTTCATCTTTGTGGGTGAAAGGTTGCATTTGTGTCATATAATACTGTAAATACGATTTCTTCCGAATTAAGTACTAAATTCAGGACATTTCGAGAACAAAAGACGCTAGGGAAGCAAAATGAGGGTCAGTAAGATCACGCTTTGTGAACAAAACTTGAAAATACAAAGTGATTTGAAAAAAATAGCGGTTACGTGTCTTACTAAAAGAGACTATAGAAATATTTGATGGCGCTTTGAATTATGCTCGAAATCATGTGTAGCAAATGAGGTGTGTGTCAAATATTTATCTATTTTATCTCTTACGTTTGGACAAAAGATTTTACAAAACATTGGACCGACTTTTGTGTGTGTGTGTGTGTGTGTGTGTGTGTGTGTGTGTGTGTGTGTGTGTATTTGTGTGTGTGTGTGTGCGTGAAATCTTATGGGACTTAACTGCTAAGGTCATCAGTCCCTAAGCTTACACACTACTTAACCTACATTACCCTAAGGACAAACACACACACCCATGCCCGAGGGAGGACTCTGACCTCCACCGGGACCAGCCACACAGTCCATGACTGTACCGCCCTAGACCGCTCAAACCGACTGTTAAAAAAAACAGAAAACAATTATTGTATCTTCCGGCCTCAGCTCACTCACATGGTATCACTGTCAGTTTCGTCTTATTACCAAGTAATCATCAGATGATCTGTTCGAAAGAAACAGGAGGATAGTAAAATACTAGGAAAATTAATTACAAATCAAATTAACTTCTGTTCACACCGACAGGGCAAGCAAACTAAAACTGGTTCGGAAAATATTTCATGCACTTTAGGATAGGCAACCCAATATACATCATCCGCAACCAGGAGAAACGGTTCAAATGGCTCTGAGCACTAAGGGACTTAACATTTGTGGTCATCAGTCCCCTAGAACTTAGAACTACTTAAACCTAACTAACGTAAGGACATCACACACATCCATGTCCGAGGCAGGATTCGAACCTGCGACCGGAGTTGTCACGCGATTCCAGACTGAAGCGCCTAGACCGCACGGCCACATCGGCCGGCGCAACCAGGACAGATGGTGTGACTTGGGGTGCCTGTCTTGAGATGCATGAAATATTTTCGGGCCAGCTTTATTTTGCCCACCCTGTATAAGTGTCTGAATACATTACACAGTAACTTTTCAAGTGAACAGACAAATAGTGGCGTTTATGATTTAAACACATGTATACCGTGACTGTTTGAACTGAAGACTGCCGTTAATTACGTAATGGCCTAAAGTTAAATTGCAAGTATAAGCTTAAAAATTTTCACAATATGTATTATACTGTGACGGAAAGCTTTCTCAAAGTGAAGGCTAATAAAAAATGACATAATAAAGTTGACATTAGGCTGCTTACTATTTCATCGCTGTGCGCATTCCACGTCAGTAGCATGGAGAAAACGTAGTACTGAAATTCGTAAAGGCCGTTAACAGTCATTGACATGGAATACATAGTACTTTCTGGAAGGACGGACCCCTTCTCGGTGATGACCACTCTGGAATTTCTTTATGCGATTTCTTTCTTAGCAGACTGTTAGATACCGTGGAGCACTCGGCGATTAGACTAATGGAAGTTACCGCGTAGAAATATGACTATCTCAAAGGTTCGTCGAGACGTACACTTTGTGGGAAAAATTTGTGGTTCTGAAAGATCTACAATGCAGATAATAATTTTTCTTTCCGTATGTGTAGACGACAGCGGTACCAGATTTCCAGTAATTTTATTTTGTCCTCAATTGCTATTGTTTATTTTGCTGAGAGCAGCACCATTCTCTCAAAGAGAGAAAAACAGGAGATAGGTAATCTTTACTCAGGGCTTCACATTCCGTAATGCCATCTGACTTTACTTTTACTTTTTACTAAGCATGAAGAAACACGGAACCCTTGCACGACGTACATCGAAAAGGAGGAACGAAATCTAAGAGTTCGACGTACCGTCGGCAGAGAGATCATTATAGCCAGAGGCCAAGCCCGGAATATGAAACAATGAACTAGAAAGTCAGTTGTGTTCTCTATATGGGAACACCCTGACATGTGTTTTAAGTGATTTTAGGGAAACCACAGTGAAAGCTGTCACGAACCACTTCTGATGGACTTCGAGATACGTTAATTCTATAACGAAATTTGTCTTACACTCCATATCTCTTTCTCAGAACAACATCTCAGTTCAGTGAATTAATTCTGGAAATAAGGATAATCTGTATAAATATGTAAAGCCACTTACTTTGGTGCAGACAAGCGTCCATTAGTCCATTATTCAGGCGCACACATTTTCGATTACTTGGGAGCGGCCATAAAAAGTTTAACCACTAATAAAGTCCACTTTAACAGGAAACTGGTGGCCATCGCCTCCTACATAATTCGTAACCTTCTTAGCAGAACCAGTGGATGTGTATAGATTTTTAATAATATCAAGTACCGTGAGTATCACGTAAATTTTATCACAGTAAATAAGTGTCGTAAACAGTTTTTTGTATTGTTTAATGATGCATGTCTAGAACAGTCTAAGAATTAGCTTTTGTACCTCAGTGTACATACGAGGGCGTAGAAAAATAACTCCTCCGATTTTTTTATGTGAAAGCTATTAATGCTTCTTAAGTAAAACAAACGTTACTAACATTTTACACCTTCGTACTTCATGTCTACATATTTACAGTCTTCTGCCTCTGGAGTGTTCCGAATTGCAGCGTGTAACATGGCGATGTGTAACGTAACTATGTCGATGCTTGCGAAACAGCGTGCTGTAACCGAGTTTCTGCTTTGAAGAGTTCGTCCACACATGGAGGGCCATCTGTTTCAGCACGATGACGGAGACCACACACTAGCACTCCAGCAAAGCGACGCAACGTGTTCATTATCATCGATCGCCCTCCGTACAGCCCCCTCCTTGGTCCCATCTGATTCTCATCTGTTTCAAAAATTTAAAGAACACCTTCGAGGACTTCACTTTGATAGTGATAAAGCGGTGCTAGCAGAGGTGAGTCTGTGAGTACGTCAAGAAAGTTAAACATTCTACAGTGACGGTTTCAACAAACTGGACTCTCGCTGGGAGAAAGGTGATCCTCACCAGGTTGACTACGTTGAGAAATAAATATGTAGCCGTGAAGAACAAAACTGTAGAATTTCGACAATATTTGTTTTGTTATAAAAAGCTTTAAGAGTTTTCACATTAATATTGTGGAGGCACTGCTTTTCAGCACCCCATCGTACATTTACACGTTTGTGACAAGTTTGTTATTACCTATGAACTGAAAATATTCTACATCCATCACGACCGTCTCACTTAGGTTCAAATAGTTCTGAGCACTATGGGACTTAACAGCTGAGGTCATCAGTCCCATTGAACTTAGAACTACTTAAACCTTACTAACCTAAGGACATCACACACATCCATGCCCGAAGCAGGATTCGAACCTGCGACCGTAGCAGCAGCGCGCTTCCGGAATGAAGCTCCTAGAACCGCTCGGTCACCAAGGCCGGCCGTATCACTTAGGATCTATGGAATGACCATTAGGGTATGTAATATTGTTTTATGATATTTTCCACATCTTTCTGAATCTTGTTACTATTGATCTAAAGTTAGAGCTGTCATTGATCTTGAGGATGGTTTGCACACTACGGTGCATTACTATGCGTGAGCCAGCCGGTGTGGTCGAGCGGTTCTAGGCGCTACAGTCTGCATCCGCGCGACCGCTACGGTCGCAGGTTCGAATCCTGCCTCGGACATGGATGTGTGTGATGTCCTTAGGTTAGTTAGGTTTAAGTAGTTCTATGTTCTAGGGGACTGATGACCTCAGCAGTTAAGTCCCATAGTGCTCAGAGCCATTTGAACCATTTGAACTATGCGTGGTCATATTGAAGGCGGTATCCTGTTGCCTTGTTACGGCCTCTGAATTGATTAGACCAGCCAGTCAACGCGGAACATACAGTTTAACTTGGACTCCGAACCGTGATGTAACTAGCCTTTTCTGACATAGCCAGAAGTGACAGATGAAATGGAATGATCGTAAGGCATTGATGGCTGGGAGACCCCATCTGGGGCAGTTCGGTCGCCGAGTCGCAAGTCTTTTCAGGTGACCCGACTTCGGAGACTTGCGTGTCAATGATAATGGAATGACCAGGAGGAGAACACAGCACCCATTTCCCAACAGCCGCAAATCTCCGACCCGCTCGGGAATCGTACCCGGGTCCCCTCCATGGCAGTGAGGGGTGCTGTCGACTGACCTAAGGAGCCGAACTGTGACAGATAAAAATAGTAAGACTAACCGGCATCAAACCAGAGACCATTGGAGCAGTAGTGTGTCACGTTACCAGTGAGCACAACAAACCTCGCTGTTTTCGAATGCGAGCTCAGTTTGTTAACTGTTGCGTCACCTTAATCGCTGTGCGCCACGGTGGTCTCGCGGTTCTAGGCGCGCAGTCCGGAACCGCACGACTGCTACGGTCGCAGGTTCGAATCCTGCCTCGGGCATGGATCTGTGTGATGTCCTTAGGTTAGTTAGGTTTAAGTAGTTCTAAGTTCTAGGGGACTGATGACCACAGCTGTTAAGTCCCATAGTGCTCAGAGCCTTTTTAATCGCTGTGCACATCGAGGCAAAGTGGAGTTAAGGGGGGTAGGACGTCAAACGGGCCGACTTCGAGAAGGAGAGGCACCACAGGACATTTTAATTTGCGCTGTCTATACTTTTACAAATAACAATATAAAACTTTGTCAGCATGACCAGGAAGGATTCAGGATTCACACTCATAGCAGTGGAAGTTCAAAAACACGAAAAAATAATGTTTTTAAATGTGAAATTTCATGATTTTTTCACTTACTGTTGGCTGCATTGTTGCTGTAGGTACACTTTTCTTCATAAGTAAGAGAGATTCTTCGATGAATTTTGCAAAGCTTACAAACCATACTTACAGGTGTATGAAACTCTAGAATTTATTTAATCTATGGAAAAATGAATGGGCTATTACGTTTTAAACTTCGTCGTTAGAGAAAATTCGAGTTTTATAGTTTATTATCTCAATTTTTATCACAGTTTTTAACAGATTTGGGAAATTCTAGAGTTTTATACACCTGTAAGTATGGTTTGTATGCTGTTTAAAATTCATCGAAGAATCTCTCTTACTTATGAAGAAAAGTGTACCTACAGCAACAAATGCAGCTAATACCAAGTGAAAAAATGATGAAATTTCACATGTAAAAAAAATTGTTTTGTTATGTTTTTGAACTTCCTCTGCTATGAGTGTGAATCCTGAATCCTTCCTGGTGATGCTAACAAAGTTTTATGAGTTTATTTGTAAAAGTATAGACAGTGTAAATTAAAATGTCCTGTGGTGCCTCTCCTGCTCCAAGTCGGCCCATTTCACGTCCTACCCCCCTTAAAATAACGTGAACAGCCCCGGAGAGGGCGTTTCCAGACTTCTTGCCTCGCGGCTTAGCAGTTGAGAGGCGGCCGCTCTGCGCCAGACGCAGCCAGCGCGACCGACACGGACGGTGGAGCGGGCTCTGAACGCACCTCTGGCCGCCAAGGGGCGGGGGTGTCGGCTGCGGAACGCGCAACGCAAACCTCGCTGCCGCTCCGCACAGATTGGTTTTTGTTATGAAGAGTGCTAATAAATCCCTCAACGCGGCCAAGATAAGATACGCGGACACGAGAGAAGTAGGGTTTTATGACCCTGTAGATTAGAGTCCGCGCCGCTGCCGCCTCGCCGCGGCCGCCAGCCCTTACATGAAATATTTCCAGGGCCGCGCCGCCCCGAGCTCGCATCCACCCCCAATAACAAACACCCGCCGCCGCCGCTGCCACTGGCGCTGCCTGCCGTCTAATGAAGCACGAGCAATGCCCTAATTTATAGAGATACCGCACCGCGGCGCGCCGGCTGCATCATTGTCGCCTCGGCCGCAACTCTCTTGAAATATCGTCGGCCGCCTCCCCACCTCTCCGCCGCCGCGGGATTCTACGGCCTGCCAAGCGTTTTCCATCACCTTATCAAGCGGCGCCCGGGAACTGCAAATCCTTCCTCCCCCGCAGCACCACTTCTACTGCTTCGTGCCCTTCTAATTTATGAAGAAGTGTGGGGTCCGGCTTAATAGTTCACCAGCAGATAGGTGAATTTCGCGAGAAGCCTCCTCTCGTCTGCAACGAGATTCGCTAACACTTGCAACCAAGTCCGTCCGACCATCGGTGCAATCTGATGAACTGAGCTCGTAATATTGATGCATATAGAATGCTAAGAGGTGTAAGTGCAGATATTTTTATTGGTGACTGAGAACAGAAAAAAATGTTCAAATGTGTGTGTAATCTTATGGAACTTAACTGCTAAGGTCATCAGTCCCTAAGCTTACACACTACTTAACCTAAATTATCCTAAGGGCAAACACACACACCCATGCCCGAGGGAGTACGCGAACCTCCTCCGGGACCAGTCGCACAGTCCATGACTGCACCGCCGCTCGGCTAATCCCGCGCGGCACTGAGAACAGATCACTGAGCAATATTACATCAGCATTTACTTCATTTGAGGGCTAATAATTATAGCTTTAGCAGTAGTATGTTTTTACATTCGAAAAAAATGGTTCAAATTACTCTAAGAACTGTGGGACTTAACATCTGAGGTCAACAGTCTCCTAGACTTAGAACTACTTAAACCTAACTAACCTAAGGACATCACACACATCCATGCCCGAGGCAGGATTCGAACCTGCGACCGTAGCAGCAGCGCGGTTCCGGACTGAAGCGCCTAGAACCGCTCGTCCACAGCGGCGGGCTTTTACGTTCGCTAATACCTCCAAGTACATTAATGTTTATTTTCTCCTGGACAGCGGGTCAGGTATTGAAATATGGATGCTCGGATTACAAACGGTTAGCCCATACTGGCAGGCAAAGTACAGTTGGTGGTTCAGTTACGACTGTACAGAAGAGATCAGTTAGTAAATTATGTGTTGTGTTTGTAGGAAGACTGAAACGAGAAAAAACAATCAACATACCGATGTCTGTACATATTGAGTTACACATATAAAAATATCCGTACTTATGCCCATTTCACCCAACATAACTTCTTGACTGCGCCTGTTTGCTCGTCCTGTTTGCTTTAGTGTTAACCAGGGGCCGCCCGGTGTGGCCGAGTGGTTCTAGGCGCTTCAGTCTGGAACCGCGCGACCGCAACGGTCGCAGGTTCAAATCCTGCCTCGGGCATGGATGTGTGTGATGTCCTTAGCTTAGTTAGGTTTAAGTAGTTCTAAGTTCTAGGGGACTGATGACCTCAGAAATTAAGTTCCATAGTGCTCAGAGCCATTTGAACCATTTTGTTAACCAGGGCCAAATTTCGGTAGGAGGCGGAAGGGAGTTTTGTCGAATCAGGAGATGTTGGGCTAATCTGTTCTTAGTCCTCGTAAATAGGTAGTGACATGGACATACTGGGTCGGATTCAAGTTGGAGTGATTTTGCCATGATGGCGAGAGTTTTCCAGCACCTGATGGAAATAAACTTCTGAAGGTCTTGGCAAGAAACAGGAACTTCTGGATTTCTCCAGTGCGAGCAGGAATTGGCAAGAAATTAACAATTACACTACTCAAAGAAACTAGTTTTATTATACAAATATGATTTTTACAAGAATAATAATTGAGCTAGTTGTGGATTGTTACTTCTGTCTAGAGCCACTGTGGATCTGTACGTTACATAATAAGATTGCATCGTGGCAGAATAATTGTTTGAAAGCCACACAAAACTCGTTTATTTACGAACTTAGCAGTAGTTGTTTTGTAGCTTAACAGGTATTAACTCTCACACCTCGCTAACAAACAGCGCTGACATAGATTAGATCCATACGGACTGAACAAATCGGGTCTACCCGAGGGATAGCGTTCGCGCTGGTAATACTAACACGGGTAGCTCTATATGAGGACGCTGGGCTTGTAGTACAATGCCAAGGCCACTTCCCTGGGTAGTCTTGGTGAAGGGAAATCTGTACCTACCTTTTCCTGTCTTCTTTCTGTTGTCTTGTTTAGATATACGTCAAATTTATAATTTCCTACTTCCGAATTCAAGTACACTCCTGGAAATTGAAATAAGAACACCGTGAATTCATTGTCCCAGGAAGGGGAAACTTTATTGACACATTCCTGGGGTCAGATACATCACATGATCACACTGACAGAACCACAGGCACATAGACACAGGCAACAGAGCATGCACAATGTCGGCACTAGTACAGTGTATATCCACCTTTCGCAGCAACGCAGGCTGCTATTCTCCCATGGAGACGATCGTAGAGATGCTGGATGTAGTCCTGTGGAACGGCTTGCCATGCCATTTCCACCTGGCGCCTCAGTTGGACCAGCCTTCGTGCTGGACGTGCAGACCGCGTGAGACGACGCTTCATCCAGTCCCAAACATGCTCAATGGGGGACAGATCCGGAGATCTTGCTGACCAGGGTAGTTGACTTACACCTTCTGGAGCACGTTGAGTGGCACGGGATACATGCGGACGTGCATTGTCCTGTTGGAACAGCAAGTTCCCTTGCCGGTCTAGGAATGGTAGAACAATGGATTCGATGACGGTTTGGATGTACCGTGCACTATTCAGTGTCCCCTCGACGATCACCAGTGGTGTACGGCCAGTCTAGGAGATCGCTCCCCACACCATGATGCCGGGTGTTGGCCCTGTGTGCCTCGGTCATACGCAGTCCTGATTGTGGCGCTCACCTGCACGGCGCCAAACACGCATACGACCATCATTGGCACCAAGGCAGAAGCGACTCTCATCGCTGAAGACGACACGTCTCCATTCGTCCCTCCATTCACGCCTGTCGCGACACCACTGGAGGTGGGGTGCACGATGTTGGGGCGTGAGCGGAAGACGGCCTAACGGTGTGCGGGACCGTAGCCCAGCTTCATGGAGACGGTTGCGAATGGTCCTCGCCGATACCCCAGGAGCAACAGTGTCCCTAATTTGCTGGGAAGTGGCGGTGCGGTCCCCTACGGCACTGTGTAGGATCCTACGGTCTTGGCGTGCATCCGTGCGTCGCTGCGGTCCGGTCCCAGGTCGACGGGCACGTGCACCTTCCGCCGACCACTGGCGACAACATCGATGTACTGTGGAGACCTCACGCCCCACGTGTTGAGCAATTCGGCGGTACGTCCACCCGGCCTCCCGCATGCCCACTATACGCCCTCGCTCAAAGTCCGTCAACTGCACATACGGTTCACGTCCACGCTGTCGCGGCATGCTACCAGTGTTAAAGACTGCGATGGAGCTCCGTATGCCACGGCAAACTGGCTGACACTGACGGCGGCGGTGCACAAATGCTGCGCAGCTAGCGCCATTCGACGGCCAACACCGTGGTTCCTGGTGTGTCCGCTGTGCCGTGCGTGTGATCATTGCTTGTACAGCCCTCTCGCAGTGTCCGGAGCAAGTATGGTGGGTCTGACACACCGGTGTCAATATGTTCTTTTTTCCATTTCCAGGAGTGTATTTTTCTTTGAAAATTAAGTATAATTGCTGTAAGTAAATAAAATATAGTACCAAAATGCTGACAATAGAACTCTACTTGGTGCAGCAGGGACAACAGTGCCTGCGGCTTCAGCTGTGTAGTACTGTTCTAATGCGCGGTGAGAGCTCGGTGTGGGGCACTACGACCTGTATGAAGTAACAAGATGCGAGGCCCTAGTAGTAGTTACAACGCAGCTTGAAAAAAATTGCAGTCTAGTGAAAGTTCCTACATTATGCTCTGGAGGCTGATTGGCCTCTACGTTGAAACAATTTCGTGGAACGGTTTGGAACTCGCGAAACAAAAGTCAGCCACCAGTGCTCGAGGGCTGTAGGCTGTAAATCGTGGACGCTTTGGAGCTGAATTTGTGGTTTAAAGTCTCTAACTTCCTGAAGAAAGGAGTCAGTGATCACCTTCGTCTTCACCAAAGTTACTTTTCAGATACAGAAAGACTACAAGAATCAATAGTCCATTCCTTGACTCGGGCGCGGAATTCTGTTTAATCATTTTTCTGTTTTTAATGCGAATGTCTTTCAGTGAGCGTGCAAGGGCTCGATAGAAACAGCCGTCTTATCGGAGCGTGCAGCCATTAGCTCTCTGGACCGGGGTGTTTGGTGAACGAGACGTTATTGGTGATATTGATTTAAGTAGTTTGTTCCTCACAGCCATCTGCCGAACAAAAACAACGATTCGTTGACGCGTGCCGCGACTTGATTGAAACAGAAAACATGGGTAACTCTTTTCTGTAAAAACCATCACGGGAGACGAGACTTGGTGTAATGAATACGAACTTACCACAAAACGACAAAGTGCAAAAATTCACATGAAGCGTCAACGCTTTGACGGCGCAATCGATATTCAAGCCTATGTGACGCACAAGTGGAACAACATCGCAAAAGATCATTTCTGAGTGTTTCACATGGTCGTTTGTAGGTCCAGGGCATTATATTCAATTCTGGGAAGAATATGTGTAACGCCCGAAGCATTAAAACCATCATCTTATTTTTCTCCATTTTTTTAATTAATTCAGTCTCGAAACTTTTTGGTCGGACGGGATTGCTTGTAGGAAAGGGAAAAAATTTCATACAAAGGACGTGCTGGTTGACGAGGTGCAGTAATGTAGGCACCAGACTCATCATTCGGAAAAGTAGGTAACAGTTCACCGGTTCGCCACGTTTTACTGGCCATTCTGGATACTTTCTGCATCACGTCAAGTGAATTGCAGGATCCTTCCGTAAACAAGGCCACAGTTGATTCATTGCGTCGTCCTCCACGTAAGTTCGTGCTTAGCCTCTGGCGCTTTGGCGTCGACGTAGCGTTAGAGACCAACCTTGCGTCTTCCCTATCTCGTGAGAATTGTGAGGATATCTACAGGTAGTAGAGTTAAAAACGAAAGGAATATATTTACTATGATGGTAACTGGAGGACATGGACTCCTTGTTTCAAAACGCCCTGGTCGGAATAAGAGTTAGAAACCTTGAAGGTATTCTACCTTCAAAGCTTTTTCCTCGTTTTACCTTGGAGCCAGCATTGTAACGATTTCGTACAACGTATCACCAGTCTTTCGCTGGAAGGTCCGATTGCTGTCTACATAGGAACCTTGCAGTAACGTGAAGGTCTCTGAGCAGTATAGGTCACAACAGTGCTTCAAAACGATTTCGTGTTAGGGTGATTTATAGCGCACACACACACACAACACGGAAAAAGACCGAGTTCGGTTTCAACCATTCTGGTAGAGTAGGTGCAGACCCAAGGTAGCTGGCATGATGAGTTATAGATTTTCCACCAAATAAAGACGTGAGAAGGCTGCAGTCATCTTTCCGTTTTGTTAACTATAGCTGACTACTTTATATAGTGTATAGCGCAGAACCCGGCCTGTTTGAGTCCTTTGTCGCTCATTTTGAGGGTCGGTCACTCTTTTGATATCACTTCCTTCAGAGTGGTTGGTGGGTCACGTCGTCCATAAACAGCCCTTTTCAATGTATCCCAGGCATGTTTGATGGGGTTCATGCCTGGAGAACAGGCTGGCCGCTCTAATCGAGCTATGTCGTTATCCTGGAGGAAGTCATCAACAAGAGGTGCACGATGGGGGCGCGAATTGTCGTCCATGAAGACGAATGCCTTACCAATATGGTGCCGATATGGCTGCACTGTTGCGCCCATCTGTACCACGCTGCATGGCGTCGTGGTTGCAAAGGTAGACCTCGCAATGGACGTCGGGAGTGAAGTTTCGCATCATGCAGCCTACTGCGCACAGTTTGAGTCGTAACACGACGTCCCGTGGCTGCACGAAAAGCATTATTCAACATGGTGGCGTTGCTGTCAGGGTTACTCCAAGCCATAATCCGTAGGTAGCGGTCACCCACTGCAGTAGTAGCCCTTGGCCGGCCTGAGCGAGGCATGTCATCGACAGTTCCTGTCTCTCTGTATCTCCTCCATGTCCGAACAACATCGCTCCGGTTCACTCCGAGACCCCTGGACACTTCCCTTGTTCAGAGCCCTTCCTGGCATAAAGGACAATTGGGAACGCGATCGAGCCGCGGTACTGACCGTCTAGGCATGATTGAACTACAGACAACACGAGCCGTGTACCTCCTTCCTGGCGGAATGACTGGAACTGATCGACTGTCTGACCCCCTCCGTCTAATAGGCGCTGCTCATGCGTGGTTGTTTACATCTTTGGGCGGGTTTAGTGACATCTCTCATCACTCAAAGGGACTGTGTCTGTGATACAATATCGACAGTCAACGTCTGTCTTCATGAGTTCTGGGCACCGGGGTGATGCAAAACTTTTTTTGATGTGTGTATATTTAGAATTCAAAACTTTTTTGAACATTGTTCCAGGAAAAAAAAATGGCTCTGAGCACTATGGAACTTAACATCTTAGGTCATCAGTCCCCTAGAACTTAGAACTACTTAAACCTAACTAACCTAAGGACATCACACACATCCATGCCCGAGGCAGGATTCGAACGTGCGACCGTAGCAGTACCGCGGTTCCGGACTGCAGCGCCTTGAACCGCACGGCCACCGCGGCCGGCGTTCCAGGAAAAATAGCAATCTGTAATACTATAACTTACTTCAGTACACACAGTCGTTTGTTTTTGGACGGCGGTTTCGAGCTTCTGCGGGGTCGTCTTCGGATCTTGCATTCCTTGGTGACCGCTGGAGCCGTTGGCGTGGAGCGTGTCCGTCTGTGCAGGCGTGGAGCAGTGTGCTAGACGGAGCAGCTCCGGGCCAGCGGTTCCGGTGCTCATCAATAAATGTGGGACCTGAGGGTGATTTCTTGGAGGCTCGAAACTGGTCATCTAAAAATAAAAATAAAAAACTTAAATGCGATCACGCTTGTGTCTACTGAAATGACTCACATTTACCATTACTTGATCGTCATTATCATCGTCATTATTATTATTATTATTATTATTATTATTATTATTGCATTACTATGCTGAGGCACAACTTTGTGATCTATCAAAACGTGTAAAAACTTCAAAAAAACCGGACCAATGTGAGCAGAAGGTTTCTGTGGAAACTGAATTATGTATATAGGTAGTTCATCTATAGGTTTTGATGAGTGAGTTTGCGAATATCCAAATATGTGATACAAATTGTCATATCTACTGATTGGGTTGTATTAGAAGATTAAGGTTTTCACACTTTCAAGGGACCGTAGACTTTAGTATTCGACTTAAATTTTAATTTGATACCTCTACCCGTTCGTGAGAAAGAGTGGTTTCAACAGATAGATAGAACGACGAACAACAAAGTAATCCTGTAAGATTCCCGTTTTCACCAATTGAGAAACGGAACCCTAAAGCTCTCAAAAACGCCACCTGGTACGTAAATAGAGAGAGTAGGTTTAAAGAAAGCAACAAAAAATAAATAAAAAATGTTCTCTTGTAATGGAGCAGAATGCGAGCTAGAGAGAGGGTTAACAAAATGTAGGCTTCCACACCTTCCCACACCTATATTCATGGCCATTATCGATGGATAATTTAATGAAAAGCAAGATAACACTCACGTACTAGTAACTGTAGGAAAGTTGAGAGCTGTGACTGTGTGCGTAATACCTACCCCATGTCTTTGTGTGCCCAGTGCATACCTCATGTCCCTGTTTCAAATTAAATATAGTCTGATTAATATACTTACTTCAATTCAAACACTTTATAGTGAAAATATGGTCAATATTCCGCAATTCACAACGAGCATATTACGTAAATATATTCACTATTTATATGATAAGTATTTCGATCCTAAAAGTTTCAGTTCGCACTCACTTCATACAATACCATTCTCTCTTTGGTTAGTGTCATTCTCCATAATTCATCAGGATAACCACTGAAAATTAGCTGATTTCGTATATGACTATTCACGTTTCTTTTAATTTCCATGGTTAACTTTAATCACTTGAGCCATTCTTAACCAAAATATAGCTTTAACGACTTACCTCTATCATGCGTAAATCTCTTCACACAATAGTACTAATTCACAGTACTCTCCCTCTCACATTTCCCGTCCCTTATTGATTGTTTGAATTAGTCTCACATTTTTATGTTGGTTAGTTTTTCGCGTTACCCGCCTCTGCAGCCGAGGTCGCTAACGCACTGTTACCCGACAAGTTCCATTGAAATTTCCGAGTTGGGTGTAGAATTTTGTCTGGCGCCAAACGTTGCTTTCACTTGTGGTAACGCTCATGGAAGTAGGAAAAATACGAAGAGCAAGTAAACATTGTTTCTACATTAAACTATATATTTTTGCAATATGACTGTTTGAGGTTACTCTCACCTGAGAGAAGACTAATGCTACACCATGGCTTGCAGGATTATACATAGTAAAGGACCGTGCTGTTCAAACAGGCCTTGGGGTGTATGAATAATATAATTTTTTATGCGCCTGATTTTCGTTCTTAATGTATGCTGGGAAATATATGGGATACGAACTAGATTAACGGAGAAACTGTAATACTGGCAGTGAACTATGCCCTTTAGCCGAAGGTGTTTAACTTAAGTATGGGATGGATTTGTCACTTGGAACTCAGTGACTGCACCGGAAACAATTCATTTCGATTGTGGTTCACTAGTGCAGCCCCTTTGCGGCTTATTTTTGAGAGCTTTCATTTTTGATGTGAGATACTGATACTGTTATTTTCCGACCATTGTGGGAATAACACTCTGCTAACACTTGTCGGATTAAAAACTCCACAGAGCGTATAATGAGTATGTACACGTTATACAGAATAAAATTTCCATTCTGCAGCGGACTCGAGAACTCGGGATCGCTGTATTCCACGGGCAGATCCTCTACCGATTGTGCTACTCAAGAGCGAATTTACTCTGCCAAGAAGTTATCAGCGTGCACTCGCCTGCAGATTGAAAATTTCATTGTACAAACATCCCACAGGTTGTGGCTAAGCCATGTCCCCTCAGTATCTTTTCTTACAAAAGTGCTAGTCCTGCAAGTTTCTCAGGAGAACTTCCGTGAAGTTTGGAAGGTAGGAGATGAGGTCGTGCAGGAAGTCGGTAGAGCAGTTGCCTACGAAAGGCAAGGTCCCAAGTTCGAGTCTCACTCTGTCGAACAATTTTAATCTGCCAGGAAGTTTCATGTACACGATATGGTCTCCAGAAACTTGATTCGGTGCTATATATCTGATATTGAAGTACAGAGGACCTGAATGAGATTTTAACTCTGCAACGGAGTGTGCGCTTGTATGAAACTTCCTGGCAGATTAAAACTGTGTGCCGGACCGAGACTCGAACTCGGGGCCCGAGTTCGAGTCTCGGTACGGCACACAGTTTTAATCTGCCAGGAAGTTTCATACATTCCTGGAAATGGAAAAAAGAACACATTGACACCGGTGTGTCAGATCCACCATACTTGCTCCGGACACTGCGAGAGGGCTGTACAAGCAATGATCACACGCACGGCACAGCGGACACACCAGGAACCGCGATGTTGGCCGTCGAATGGCGCTAGCTGCGCAGCATTTGTGCACCGCCGCCGTCAGTGTCAGCCAGTTTGCCGTGGCATACGGAGCTCCATCGCAGTCTTTAACACTGGTAGCATGCCGCGACAGCGTGGACGTGAACCGTATGTGCAGTTGACGGACTTTGAGCGAGGGCGTATAGTGGGCATGCGGGAGGCCGGGTGGACGTACCGCCGAATTGCTGAACACGTGGGGCGTGAGGTCTCCACAGTACATCGATGTTGTCGCCAGTGGTCGGCGGAAGGTGCACGTGCCCGTCGACCTGGGACCGGACCGCAGCGAAGCACGGATGCACGCCAAGACCGTAGGATCCTACGCAGTGCCGTAGGGGACCGCACCGCCACTTCCCAGCAAATTAGGGACACTGTTGCTCCTGGGGTATCGGCGAGGACCATTCGCAACCGTCTCTATGAAGCTGGGCTACGGTCCCGCACACCGTTAGGCCGTCTTCCGCTCACGCCCCAACATCGTGCAGCCCGCCTACAGTGGTGTCTCGACAGGCGTGAATGGAGGGACGAATGGAGACGTGTCGTCTTCAGCGATGAGAGTCGCTTCTGCCTTGGTGCCAATGATGGTCGTATGCGTGTTTGGCGCCGTGCAGGTGAGCGCCACAATCAGGACTGCATTCGACCATGATGCCAACACCCGGCATTATGGTGTGGGGAGCGATCTCCTACGCTGGCCGTACACCACTGGTGATCGTCGAGGGGACACTGAATAGTGCACGGTACATCCAAACCATCATCGAACCCATCGTTCTACCATTCCTAGACCGGCAAGGGAACTTGCTGTTCCAACAGGACAATGCACGTCCGCATGTATCCCGTGCCACCCAACGTGCTCTAGAAGGTGTAAGTCAACTACCCTGGCCAGCAAGATCTCCGGATCTGTCCCCCATTAAGCATGTTTGGGACTGGATGAAGCGTCGTCTCACGCGGTCTGCACGTCCAGCACGAAGGCTGGTCCAACTGAGGCGCCAGGTGGAAATGGCATGGCAAGCCGTTCCACAGGACTACATCCAGCATCTCTACGATCGTCTCCATGGGAGAATAGCAGCCTGCATTGCTGCGAAGGGTGGATATACACTGTACTAGTGCCGACATTGTGCATGCTCTGTTGCCTGTGTCTATGTGCCTGTGGCTCTGTCAGTGTGATCATGCGATGTATCTGACCCCAGGAATGTGTCAATAAAGTTTCCCCTTCCTGGGACAATGAATTCACGGTGTTCTTATTTCAATTTCCAGGAGTGTATTTACAGAGGACATGTTGGACCTTTAATATTATGTTTCGTATAGGGAATGTAGAAAACTACTTTTCATCACTTTTCGTTCCTTTATCATGTTTTCGGAAGTATCTTCTACCCCAACGGACGCAATATAAGCTATACTTTGGCTACTAACCCTTCTGTCTCTTTTTGATGTGATTGTATGAACACACCAGTAACTGAAACTGGAAACACCAGTAACTCTCAGCAGGCGAACATGTCAGTGCACCACGCTGGGATTGCGACCACTTACAACCATCATTCGGTGACGAGCGCTCGCGGAAGGCTGCGCCAGCCAGCGTGGGCGGAGCGGCGCGGTCGCGGAGCAGTCCATGTGCCGGGCGCAAGTTAATGCGGCGTGTTTGTTTACGCGCTGTTGGGAGGAAGGGAAGCACTGTTTGGTTGTGTGTTGCTCTAAGAGGAAATTTACGAGGCGCCAGGAGAGCCTGCCAGATGTACCGCCGTCATTGGGCGTCGCCTGCGCTGCCTCACTCGCGCTGTCTCCGGCGCGCATTACTCCCGCGCGGCGCCTACAAATTGCTGCTCAATGAAACCGCAACGGGGCCGACGAATTCGTTCTCTACCGTTACTATCTGCGCGTATTTCAAGCACATATTTGTACCTGTTTTAATTATATCGAGCATCTGAGTGCCCGCATTCTCCTTCCCTGCTAAGATCTTCTCCTTCTTCTTTCCTTCAAGGACTGGTCCTTTGATCCGTTCCGGCCTCCTTCCATCTTTCCCTCGGTCGACCGACGTCTCCTCTGTTCCTTGTTTCGTAGGATCTTGCCATACTGCGTAGTCGATTTTCTTCCCTCCTATCTATATGATTTTCCAATTTTTCCCTGTAGTCGGGTACCTTGTCATTTAGGGCAAAGATTTTTGGCTCCTGACATACAGGGTGAAAATTATTGAACAATACGAAAAAAAAGTAAATGCGTTACAAACTACGGCGTGCACACGCTATAATCGACATGTAAACGTCACTACAGGTTTTCAGGCTTAGGTTATGACATGTTCGATATGCCTGCCATCATTGGCGATGGTGTGGCGCAGACGAATAGCGAAATTCTGCATGACCCGCTGAAGTGTCGGAACATCTGTGCTGTCGAGGACCTCCTGAGTGGCTGTTTTCAGCTCAGCAATGGTCTTGGAGTTGTTTATCTACACCTTGTCTTTAAAATAGCCCTCGGAGTAGCATGTGTTCAGATCCGAAGAATATGGCGGCCAATCGAGGTCCATGCCAGTGGCCTCTGGGTACCCCAGAGACAGAATGCGGTCCCCAAAGTGCTCCTCCAGGACATCAAACACTCTCCTGCTTCGTCGGGCTCGAGCTGCGTCTTGCATGAGCCACATCTTGTCGAAACCAGCGTCATTCTGAATAATGGGGATGAAATCGACTTGCAAAACCTTCACGTACCGTTCTGTAGTCACCGTGCATCAAGGACTATCGCACCGATTATTCCGTGACTGGAGACTGCACACCACACAATCATCCGTCGAGTGTGAAGATACTTGCCGATCGCGAAATGCGGATTATCAGTCTCCCAGAAGCGCCAGTTTTGCTTATTGACGGACCCATCCAAATGAAATAGGGCTTCGTCGCGAAACAAAACCATATTCACGTCACTAATTCTCATCATGTCTCACGGCCAACTGTGCAGTTTTACCATCCTAACCGAAATCGTTCAGAAGTTATGACGATTTTATTTCATATAGTTCAGTAACTGTCACTCTGTATGTATTCATTCCTTAGTCTGTCCTGTCCTGTACATCCCTCTCTGATCTTAAAAATCTTTTTCCTGCTGCTTGTATTTATTGTTGTCCTTTTTCCCCCGTCACCGAGGCTTCGATACGATATTTAACTAGAGACTGCCAATGTTGTATAAAACTTCATTGAAGTCTCTTTACGAACATAAAAGAAGAATTTTCTTCTTATTGTTCCACAAATTAGTCCGTACTTACTCAGTTTTTCTTAACTTCAGTGTTTCTCTCAAACGACATATCAGAGCCTCGGTACTTAAAATGACTTTAATTCTCATGGGTTTGTTTCAGTCATGGAGAATTTTTTAAAGGACACCATATTCACCGTTGACTATACTGCTGGTACGACGGAAACAGGAGGTACTTGTAACTGAGTGGAAATGTACGAAGGTTACCTCGCTATCTTTAGCTCTTTCAAATGTTGACAACGCATCTATCCTCTCCTTTCTGGAATTGTTCATTCCAGCTAACATTGTGGCACTCCGTCCAGAATGGGTAATAATAGAGACGTAACACTATAACGGTTATTATTATCGATCGACGGAAATCATAATATTGATACTATCCTTTTACTTTTGGTTACAAATGATTTATTATTGGGGATACCCAGAAATATTCTCACTTTATCCGCCAAGTAATTATTACTGCGGACAGAACCGCATCCGCTTAGACCTCTACCAGTAGCAAACCGAAGCGAGTGATCCAGAGTTTATAGAGAATGAAAAGGCTGTCTATGGTGTGAGAAAGAAGTATTTGTGGGGCATTCTGGGTTAGAGTCGCTACCTTAGGCAGTTATTTACGTTCTCAAAAGTCCATATGATCGTACGGAGATAGTCATAGACAGCGCTGAAGAACTGAGGAAACCATTAATATCAACAAGGACCGACGCCAGGGCAACAGCCTGTCACCTTTGCCGTTTAACATTGCTTGTGACAACGTCCTACGAGAATGGACTAGTGATCACTATAGTCGTAAAATAGATCGTGAGATTAGTTTTTTATTTCAGATCGGCAAAACGATCTTCAGAAAAACAAAATGTGAACTGCAGATCCTGGTCACAGTCGTGTCCAAATTACCAGTGAACAATTTAAATATCTCCACAAGCAAGACCAAAGTAATAGCACTCAAAGTCATTTTCAAGGACCTTATATTCGCCGTAAAGACTGCTTATTCCACAACTGCAGTATCGGCCTGAAGGTCGTTATCAAGTGGTACTGCAAAAGGTTCTGCTTCAACACATATCATCTGACATGTATAAACCTAATGCCGAAAATGCCATATCCGCATCTAGGGGCTGTGGTAGACACGGCGGTCGGGCGGTACCGTTGGGCCTTCAAGGCCCCTTCGGTCGAAATTTAGTTTTATATAGTACACTGCCAAACTTAAGGAAGGGATACACAAGGTAACATAACATAGTAACTAATCGGTGGAAACGAATGAAAGGGCCGGATCCCCTTGCCAGATGTCGTGCAGAGAAATCTTGACGTCACATGGCTTGAGGACGGCTTGTCTATACTGAGAATGGGGCAGGTCTCGCAACACAAGGCAGTTCTCGTCCAAGTTTCATGCTGCTTGACAGTGGCAAATTACGCGAAAGTTATTTTCGTCCTTAAGTTTTTCTTATCAGCATAGTTGTCAATATACAGGTGATCAAAAAGTCAGTATAAATTTGAAAACTAAATAAATCACGGAATAATGTAGACAGAGAGGTACAAATTGACACACATGCTTGGAAGACATGGGGTTTTATTAGAACCAAAAAAATACAAAAGTTCAAAAAATGTCCGACAGATGGCGCTTCATCGGATCAGAATAGCAATAATTTGCATAACAAAGTAAGACAAAGCAAAGATGATGTTCTTTACAGGAAATCCTCAATATGTCCACCATCATTCCTCAATAATAGCTGTAGTCGAGGAATAATGTTGTGAACAGCACTGTAAAGCATGTCGGGAGCTATGGTGGGGCATTGGCGTCGGATGTTGTCTTTCAGCATCCCTAGAGATGTCGGTCGATCACGATACACTTGCGACTTCAGGTAACCCCAAAGCCAATAATCGCACGACCTGAGGTCTGGGGACCTGGGAGGCCAAGCATGACGGAAGTGGCGGCTGAGCACACGATCATCACGAAAGGCGCGCGCAAGAGATCTTTCACGCGTCTAGCAATATGGGGTGGTTCTAATAAAACCCTCTGTCATTCCAAGCATGTGTGTCAATTTTTACCTCTCTATCTACATTATTCCGCGGTTTATTAAGTTTTCAAATTTATGCTGACTTTTTGATCACCCGGTATTATATTGTGATTTCGACTATTAAATGTCCGCCTCGGTAGCTGCGCGGTCAGCGCTGCGGATTGCTAAGCGAAGGGGACAGGTTTCGATTTCCGACCGGGTCAGAGACTTTTTCCTCCTCGGGGACTAGGTGTTGTTTTGTCCTTACGTTCGTATCGTCATAATTGACCTTCCACTGTTGGGATAGCTGTATGGGCAAGTCCCGAAAGCTAATAAGAAAACTTTAAAATTTGTAATAAATAATGCAAATAAGTATGTCTACCTGACACTACGATGCCAGATCCTTTAAAACGTCAGTTACGTAACTTAAATTGTTTCAGTTTGATAATTAAAGCTTTAGGAACACGCCTCGTACGGACGCCTGATTCAGACTTGAGATTCGCTCATAAAGTGTTTTTTTATTTTTTTTTATTTTTTTACGTGATGTGGCTCCAGTTCCTTACTCAGTGAAATGATTAACATGGTGTACTAAACGGACAGAAAATGATGCAGGTAAAATAGGTTTAATTTAAAGTGCTATCCCGTGTCAGTTGTAGGCGTTGAGTGTGTCCTCAGATGTGTGTGGTCTCGTACAAGTGGCGGATCGTTAAGCAATCGGCGCTCGCAGCGGGAGGCGGGCAAGCCGCGAACCGGCGCTCCTCGCAGGCAGAGGCGCGCCAACAGGTGCCGACGCGGAACGCAAACGCCTGCCGCGAGGCGCCGCGCCGCGCCGAGCTCTGTGGTCTGTGCGCTGGGCTTCTTGCCGGAGCCTCCGAGGGCGCCGGCCTCTGGGACTGTTCTGTCGGCTGAAGTTTCTGTAAGCGTACCAGCAGCTCTCACCGCTAGTTTTAGCCACCCCTGGGACCAAGATGCGAACAGCTACTCTATAGCCAGGCTAGAAGAAAGGAGTCATCACTTACTATGCGTACATTTCTGCTTACATAATATAAAAACTGGTGTCAAGTAAAACATGTAAGTAGCGAAAGGGATGAAGAGTGTTAACAATTGCAATGCCAACCCTTGGAACAAGTGGACCTGGTCCCGGCGGAGGTTCGAGTCCTCCCTCGGGCATGGGTGTGTGTGTGTGTGTGTGTGTGTGTGTGTGTGTGTGTGTGTGTGTCTGTTTGTCCTTAGGATAATTTAGGTTAAGTACTGTGTAAGCTTAAGGACTGATGACCGTAGCAGTTAAGTCCCATAATATTTCACACGCAAAAAACAAGTGGACCATTTCTTCTACCTAGGAAGCATACTGTCATCTAACTCCTCATCTGGAAAAGAGGTGGAGAATAGATTACGTGCTGCCCATGTAGCATTTGGACGTCTTACAAAGCGTGTCTTTCTGTATAAAGACCTAACACTGTACACCAAACTGATGGTGTACAAAGCTGTAGTCATTTCCACCCTGCTATATGGTTGCGAAACCTGGACGTTATATTGCTGTGATCTGAAGAAACTAGAACGATTCAACCAATAGAAGCTAAGATATGTCATGAACCTGAAATGGGATGACTTCATATCCAACACGGCTGTTCCTGAGAAAGCAAAAATGTATAGGATGGAACCTCTTATCATTGGGCATCAACTCAGATGGGTCGGACATGTCCAGCGGATGAAAAATGACAGACTTCCACGCCAAATGCTGTACGGCGAAGTGAGCACAGGTAAACGACCACGAGGTCTCAAACGTTATAAGGATCAGTACAAGAAACATCTGAAAAACTTGAACATCGATCCGAGTAACTGGTCCACAATAGCAGAAGATCGAAGTCGCTGGCGCTCAGTTACCTCAAATGCTCTTCAAAACTTTGAGCTGGAACGTCGAAGAATGGAGAATGACAAACGCCGGAGACGTAAACTCCTCCAGGCTCAGCCACGTCCTCCACCTTCCATCAGCTGTAATGTCTGTGGCCGCCTGTTCTACGCTAGGATTGGATTGCTAAGCCATCAACGACACTTCCACGCCTGAACCGTGACAAAGGAAATCTCAGGAGAGAAATGAAAACTCGGATACGAGTATCAGCCAACGACGACGACGACCAACGCATTTTCCATAACGCGCATTACCAAGCGGGGGTACGCTCATCCTAAAAGGTTAAAAAGAATAAAATCTGTTAATTGTTGTTGAATTACATTAGCTACATACATTTTAAAGAGTTTCTGATGTGTAAGTAGGGTCCAGAAAGTGAAAATAACTTCTTATTCTGGTTTTTTGTTGTCAGAACGTTAAATCATAATCTTGCGTCCTCCATTTTTCTGGATCGAGTATTCTAATATTGGTGTTTGTATTTTGCAAAAATACGGTTGTTACAGGATAATGCAGTGATTCCAGTACATCGTACTGCAACCCAGCGAGGTGGCGCAGCGGTTAGCACACTGGACTCGCATTCGAAAGGACGAAGGTTCAAACCCCCGTGCGGCCATCCGGATTTAGATTTTCCGTGATTTCCCTAAATCGCTTCAGGAAAATTCCGGGATGGTTCCTTTGAAAGGGCACAGCCGACTTCCTTCCCTAACCCGATGATCTCGCTCTTTGCGCCCCCCCCCCCCCAAAAAAAAAATAAATAAATCAGCCAACCACCCAAAATCGTAGGGGGCTGTGACGGACATGCACAGCTCAAGAATTACAGTTATTTGATTTTCAAACAGCTGAGCAAAACGGAACGTACTCAGACAGTTCTCTCTTTACTTATTCTCATCATCACTAAACTGACACACAATATTTTTTTTTTAGCTCAACGTAATCTGATTTTCAATTATCCCTACAGAAGAATGGCCCTGACTAACGATAACCTATACCTTTCATGAATCACTTACATCACAAAAATCTTCGTTACTCCAACTACTGCAATACAGCGAGCGCCAATACTGCGAGCTGAATAAAAGATTCAAACTACTGAAGGCGGTAACTCCTGATAGGCATAGTTAGCAAATGAAAGATTTTGATAGAAAACAAACAACGTGAGACTTCCTGGCAGATTAAAACTGTGTGCCGTACCGAGACTCGAACTCGGGACCTTTGCCTTTCGCGGGCAAGTGCTCTACCATCTGAGCTACCCAAGCACGACTCAAGCCCCGTCCTCACAGCTTTACTTAACCTAAACAGCCTACTTACACGCTTGTCCATCCTCTTTGGTTCAAATGGTTCAAATGGCTCTGAACACTATGGGACTTAACATCTTAGGTCATCAGTCCGCTAGAACTAACCTAAGCACATCACACACATCCATGCCCGAGGCAGGATTCGAACCTGCGACCGTAGCAGTCACGCGGTTCCGGACTGAAGCGCCTAGAACCGCACGGCCACCACGGCCTATCCTCTTTGGGATTACTGCTGCGTGGTGTGGGAGCTTTTGCAAATAGGATTAAGGGACTTCATCGAGAAGGTTCAAAGAAAGGCAGCAAGTTATGTGTTATCGCAAAGTAGGGGAGAGAGTTTCACGGACATGATATTGGATTTAGGGTGGAAATCATTAAAACAAAGACTTTTTCGTTGCGGCGATATCTTCTCACGAAATTTCAATCACCAACTTCCTCCTCTGAAGCCGGCCGAAGTGGCCGTGCGGTTCTAGGCGCTGCAGTCTGGAACCGCGAGACCGCTGCGGTCGCAGGTTCGAACCCTGCCTCGGGCATGGATGTGTGTGATGTCCTTAGGTTAGTTAGGTTTAACTAGTTCTAAGTTCTAGGGGCCTAATGACCTGAGAAGTTGAGTCCCATAGTGCTCAGAGCCATTTTGAACCTCCTCTGAATGCGAAAATATTTTGCTAACGTCGAACCTACAAAGGCAGAAACAATCATAATAATAAAATATGGGAAATCATAGTTTGCACGGAAATATATAGTTGTTCGTTTTTTTCCCACGCGCCATTCGAGAGAGAGAGAGTGGAGTAATAGAAAATTAGTATGAAGGCACTTAAGTGTGATTCGCAGAGTAGTCATGGAGATGTAGATTTAGCTTTAGCATTCAAGGGAACATTTCTTGCTGATTAGAAGGAAGCTATTTTTAACATGTGTGAGGCCACCTACTTTATTGGTTGACAAAGCAGAACACTTTGTTACTTGAGACTACCATATTCCAAGAGACGTTCTTCTCTAATAACAGATTTCACGCGTGCAAGTACAGGGCTTATACCTGAACCATTATGTTATCGACTTTACAGCGGACACACCTTGCTCATGTATAATTCTGGAAGCAAGTGAACAGAGCTACTGGCACAGAGCTGAATGAGCCGGGCGGCTATTGTTGGCACGCACAGCTGCCGTGCCGCCGTACCGAGACCTGCATCGGAATGATCAAGTGCATACCGTCGCGTTGTAAACACTCTTAACACTCCGGCTCGGTGCATAAATTTTCGTAGAGACGTGCTTTCCTCTGCTCTTCAGTTTCTTCCTGGCATCTGCCGTTGCGTCGCCCGTGTGGTCTCCATGTCTCCTTTGCACATTCTTCTGTCAGAATATTGGATCTAGCCAGATTAAACTCATCTGTTAGTTGTAACGAATATACGCTACCGGACGGAAAGTTTGGATTAAACACACCGTTATTTTGAACAACAGCCGCGGGTGTAGTTGAAAGCATACAAGTTCTTGGCAGTGGCGCCGGGGAACCTGTTTCTCTGGCCATTGAGGTTGCAACGATATGAAACTGACATCAAGTGTGCTAACAGCGTGTAGGATTTTGTACATTACCTGACCTCATGATTATGTCCCATAAACTTTTGATAGGATTCACGTCGTGGCCAAATTATACGCTCCAATTGTCGAGAATATTCTTCAAATCGATCGCGAACATCTTTGGCCCAGTGACATGGGGCTTTGTCATCGATGAAAATTCCCTCGTTGGTTTGGAACACAAAGTGCTTGAATGGCGGAAAATGGTCTCCAAGCAGCCGAACGTAATCATTTCCAGTCAATAATTGGTTCAGTTAGAAACCCGCCAGGGTAGCCGAGAGGGCTAACGCGCTGCTTCCTGGACTCGGGTAGGCTCACCGGCCCCGGGTCGAATCCGCCCGGCGGATTAGCGACGAGGGCCGATGTGCCAGCTGGACTGGATGTGGTTTTTTGGCGGTTTTCCACATCCCGCTAGGTGAATACTGGGCTGGTCCCCATGTTCCGCCTCAGTTACACGGCTCGCAGACGTCTGAACACATTCGCACTATTCCATGGATTACACTCGACCCAGACAGTTGGAGTACGCTAATTCCGCCCCGAAGGCTACGGGGTGGCGGCAGGAAGGGCATCCGGCCACCCCTTAACAGTTAACATGTCAAATCCGATTAACGATGGCTGACCCTGAATAACTGCGGGACAAGGCTCAAGCGATAGAAAAATTGGTTCATTTAGACCATGGGACACATTGGTTGTTGGTTGGTTGTTTGGGGGAAGAGACCAAACAGCGAGGTCATCGGTCTCACCGGGTTAGGGAAGGACAGGAAAGGAAGTTGGCCGTTCCCTTTCAAAGGAACCATCCCGACATGTGCCTGGAGCGATTTAGGGAAATCACGAAAAACATAAATCAGGATGGCCGCACGCGGGATTGAACCGTCGTCCTCCCGAATGCGAGTCCAGTGTGCTAACCACTGCGCCACCTCGCTCGGTCATAGGACACAGTCCGTTCCATGTAAACACAGCCCATACCATTATGAAGCCACCACCAGCTTACACTGTGCGTTGTTGACAACTTAGGTGCATGGCTTCGTGGGGTCTGCGCCGCACTCAAAATCTGACATCAGCTCATACCAACTGAAATCGGGACTCGTCTGACCAGGCCACGGTTTTCCAGTCGTCTAGGGTCTAACCAATATGCGAGCCCGGGAGAGGCCCTGCGGGCGCTGTTATCAGAGGCACTCGTGTTGGTCGTCTGCTGCTATAGACCATTAACGCCAAATTTTGCCGCACTGTCCTAACAGGTACGTTCGTAGTATATCCCGCATTGAATTCCCAGGCAAAGGTAATACCTGGAATGTGGTAGTCTCGGCACACTCTTGACACTGTGGACCTCGGAATATTGATTTCCCTAACGATTTCCAAAACGGAATGTCCCATGCGTCTACCTTCAACTACCGCTCTGCGTTCAGAATCTGTTAATTCTCGTCGTGCGAACGTAATCAAGTCGGAAACCTCTTCACATAAATCACCTGCGTACAAATGACAGTTCCGCCTTAGGCATTGCCCTTTTGTACGTAGTGTACGCGATTCTGTAAATGAGTGTATCACTATGCCATGGCTCCTGTCACCTCGGTGTATTCTTGTATATGCAAATGATTAGCAGTCACGGAAAATAGGTAGGAATAAAACCGTCCGCCTTATTTACACAAGGGAAGATCGGGTTTCCCATTCAGCCCGATATGCAGCGGTACAGTCGTTTTTCAGAGAAATGTGTTCAGAAAGGATACTTTACAAACCTGAACGCTTTGGTTTTCTACCTCCATGAAATACGGTGATTTCAGTTTCCAGAACCATTCAGCAGCATTCTTCTTTACACACTGAGTGATTGCACTGTTCGCCGAAGATAAATATTTTGTTGCAAATAGTCACCTACGTTCCAGAAAAAATCAAACAGTTTCCTGTCCGATTATTGACCTAGCTAGTACGTAGTTCAGATTTCCCACTCATTGAAAGCAGCTGGTGGCGGGTTGCCAATACATTGGCACCTTAGCACTTGCCAGCCACTAAGATTGATGTTTACTAAATTTCGCACCCTGTTTACCTGAATCACCTACGAATTTAATCACGTTCTCCCTACTGTACTGCAGTTTAACTTATTTCGTTATTTGCTATCCTTTCTTACGCTCCAGTGTGGTAAGCATTTCTTACGTTCTAATACGATTCAGAAAGCTGGGCGACCGTGTTGACAATAATGTTATAGAGCGGAATTAAGTCAGAGAGAGGGAGGTCGAGGGACGAACTGAATGAAACGGCGGAGAAAATCGAGAGCAATTAACGGGGAAAGACGTCGCAAGTTGGCATCCGAGGGGCACGCGTTGTCGCCGGGCAGCCGGCCCGGAATGCCAAGCGGCATTTAGAGCGCAATTTGGGCGCGCGTGGGTCGTAATGGCCGCCGCCGCCAGGTAGCGCGTCCGCCCATGGCGCGAGGACGGCGCCTCCGTCTGCTCTTGCTGCGTTCTCAGAGAGGCCACCAGCACTGTGAAAGCCGCGAACCCGCTGCGTGGCTTCTTAAAAATGCCGAACGATGTAGTGGACTGGCGGGCGTCCACTCTGATGAAAATCTCGTTGCTGCTGAAAAAGACCATGAAAGGTGTCCTGGTAGGACGGATGCGTGCGTTCTAGAGCAGTGTAAAATAGTGAATAGTAAAAATATGTTACTCAACTTCAATAACGCTGGTTACAACAATTGTAGAACGCAGGTTTAGACTATATGTTCTGCGTTGACTAGGGTTCCCTGAACATAAACTAAACAGTTTTCTCTGCACCAAAGTCGGATATACTATTCGAAGAACAGTTCTAGACTAACAGTACTCAGTTGAAATCTCTAGGTATGCGGTCTCTGTCCACACAAGATAATTCTATTCACTGTTCTGTTTCTTGTGAAGACTAACCACTGTCTATCGACCACTGTTTCTGTCTCACTCGACGACTTGAAGATAACAAGTTTGTTTGTGTGGCCATCCTCCGCAGCAAGCATATAAATAATTGTTTTGCAAATGAAACTGCCTTTTCCTGGTGCTAGGTACTTTATTTATTCCATACGCGTTTAGCCTTCTCCTGTTCTAAGCCATCATCAGTGCGATCTATAACGATACAGTTTTGTTAGTTATAGATTATCAAACAGTTCACTTCGCGATGATTTTTTGTAAAAAAAAGTAAGTACTTACGATTTGCTGATATGCGTTTCCTAACATCTGGTCTGGAGGTCGCACTACCACTTTTACCACTGCCATATATTCACATCTTTGTGTTCTCGCCATCCACACACTGTTCACCATGTTTCTCACTCTTTTTTGTGGATAATATTGAAACGAAAAGTCAAAACAGCTGTCACCAAAGTTTTCAGCCACTCGCTAACAGCTAGTTCAATCGCCACCGCGCCCCCCCCCCCAAAAAAAAAGAAAATAAATAAATAAATAAATAAATTCGGCTCTATACTCTCATCTCTCTCTCTCACTTATACACACGCACACACGGTATAAACATCATAAATAGAAGTTAGTAACGAACATATACTTCGTTAGGTTGGCAACAAATAGGTAAACATACCAAAGAAGATGAAACACGTAATGGAATCGCAATATTAACCCAGTGAAAAGAAGTGTACGACGAAATAGTTGTATCGAGTGACAAAAGAACGATAGTCCACCACAAAAAAGAGAGAGAAACATGGTGAACAGTGTGTGGATGGCGAGAACACAAAGATGTAAATATATGGCAGTGGTATAAGTGGTAGTGCGATCTCCAGATCAAATATGAGGAAGCGCAGATCAGCAAATCGTAAGTAATTACTTTTTTTACAAAAAATCGCGAAGTGAACTGTTTGATAATCTTTAACTAACAAAACTGTATCGTTATATCACGGCCCTCTAGCGGCAGCGCCACCAGGAAGAGACGGACGCTTAAATAACCGAGCACAAGCATAAGTTATCAGTTTTAAGTCGTCGTAAATCAGTTTGAGTCTTACTAGGGAGCTCCTGCAGAACGTTCGTCTTATCTTCAAGTACTTGTTTTGCAAATCAAACTGCCTTTTCCTGCTGCTAGGTACTTTATTTATCCCATACGCGTTTCGCCTTCTCCTGTTCTAAGGAATCATCAGTGGGATCTATAACGATACAGCAACAGCAGCACACTCGCACTGAGGTCAATATAGTGTCGAGCTTGCAAGAACTCTGTCTCAGTCCGAGACCTCAGCTACATGGTCAAAATCATCGACTAGGACAAACGAGTAGTGAAATTTCAGATGAATTCGTACTACTGTAAATGTCGAACATTATACCTCAAGAGAACAGTTTGTTAATGAGTGCATCAAGCTGGCCTATGACAGTTGTAAATTATGAAGCAATCCTGTAGTAAAGGGATGTATCAAAGTTACGCAAGTCTTTTATTTATTTATTTATGTAATGAAGTGAACAAATACTTCTTGTGTTCTAGTTTGATGTGCAATCTCTCATTGCACTGAAAGAACCCACAATTATAGCCATATGAGAGTAGTTTCGTCTGGTCACAACACTCAGAGCAGGTGAAAAATTATATGGAACGAAACAGTAAAATAGAGTTAGGCTTAGTGAGGTGGAAATGCTGACGAAAGGATCTATTGTGAAAGTGACACGATGGAACTGGTTTCTGGTTGCGAGCCATGCCAAGATGGTAGTCGTAGAAATATGGATCCGTGAAGGACTGATTGAGGAACAAAACGAAGAAATGATAAATTCTACCAGGATCAGATAGCGGGGCCTCGTCTTCTGTCTTGACTGCAAACCGTCGGGCCCCATATTCTTTTACCTCGATTGGACCACTCTTACACGTATTGTGACTATTTGATCAGATCTGTGGCTAATGTCAGTAATTCCAAATGGACTATCCCATGAAGGACGGGCTAGTGACCTCACTATTAATCTCTTAATTCCCCACCACCACTTCGTTCCTCATCAACCAACCCACCAGTCAACTTCTGACCTCAAATCCTTCAGGCGACAAGCCACAGCACAGTTGAAGCGAAACGCAGCAACATAAGCGACGCTTCCGTCACACACATTCTGTATTACGGCGCTCAGATTTGCTAAACACCTCCCTTACAAAGGATCTCGAACAGCGGATTTATATTTGTACTTTTTGTATCTGTTACTCTTATAAAAGGTGCCTAGTGATCGTAGTATTTTTCCGGCGTCCTTGGGCAATGATGGAGAGTGAGAATCTTTGAGCTACTCCGAATGTGAAACGGACTGTTCAACATGCTGGTCCTTACTGGCAACTCCTGCCGATCTGTACGTGGAGAAGACGGGTTCCATGTGGGAACATAACATTGCGTAGAGGATTACCAGCTCTCGCATTCTCCTTATAACCTATGGTAACCTTCAGTAAATCTTACAATCTTCCCATCAGAGCAGTTTTTATCTTGGTTCTGGGGCGATAATTCCCAAACACAAATATGAAGAACAGTGTGTGTGTGTGTGTGTGTGTGTGCACGCGCTCGTATATACGCGCATTCTCTTCCCGTAAAGTCAGCAGTGACTCACTGGAACGTCAGGCACATTTCAGCCAAATACCATGCGAGCTGGTAGTTGGGCAAAGGAGGTTCCAGTTGGGATACTTGGAGCGGGGTTTCCTGTTCCAGTATTTGTCTATCAACCAAGGGAAACGTAAAGAAAACCTTGATGAGAACCGTATTATGCGAACAATTTTTAGTCTAACTGCGAAACATTGTGTAATAGTCCTAAATATGTGTTAGAGTATTTGGTTTTGCATACCCACAATACAGTCAGTGACTTGCTCGACAGCTGCAGCCGAGACCTATGCGCTGTACAAATGTTGTGTAATAGTCCAACATATGTGTTACTTGCTCGACAGCTGCAGCCGAGACCTATGCGCTGTAGAAATGTTGTGTAATAGTCCAATAGTCTATTCAGTCAATGATTTCTTCTACAATTGCAGCAGAGACCTATGCGCTGTACGTAGGACTTACTTTTTTTTTTTTTATTTTTAAAAATGGACTTGTAGTCCGGGGTGATATGTTACAATACAACATCACCGGTCTAATGCGGTCTAACTGTACTTGCTTCTTATTAAAATGAGGCCAGAAGCGGAAACACCTGCGAGAAAACTTGTCCAGCCGGACGACCACTGCCCAAAATAGACTCGTCCTATCTGTACCTGGAGGTGCGTGAGCGCCGTTAACGTAAAAATAAATAGTGTAAGACACGTATGGCCCCCGGAAGCCTTAAAATAGATTGAAAAGGCGGCTGTCGGTGCCGAATCAGTATTAGCAAACGACGGGCGCACGCCTCAGATCTGCCGTTGCGCGCCACAAAAGCCTGATCAATAGCGTCGTGATAAATTATTAATTAAAACAGCTTCGTGGCGTCCATGGTCGGCTAAGCACTAAGTGTTTAAGCAAGTTGGGCAGTGCAGCTAATCTGGCCTGGCATCGAGGATGGGGAGGTATGCGGCCGCAATAGACACCAGGAAAATCCCACGTTCTTCCTCTGCCCGCCCCGCCTGGCAAATTCGTGCCACGGGGGACTGGAATTTGTTTTACGGCCAGATTAATCGCTCCACCGATAAGTTTCTTTCCCACGATAGAGTCAATCCACCCGTTCACCCGTTACTCCTACACAACCGCTGGTTTGTGTGAAGACCGATTTTAGGGCTGCTACGTAATAGCGTATCCCTCCCTCCCCACCACACTACACACAAACCAAATTGTCCAGACTTCTACGTACATCCCTGAACCAGGAAGTCTTGTGCACGTTCATGCCCATAGGTAAGAAAATGTCCCTGAATCACTTTGGAATCTTACCGACATATCGCTAAGGGTGGAGCAGGATATGAATTCATGCTTTTGCTATACGAGTTATGAGTGGAACAGTATTCTCCCACTTACGCTATAGATTTGCTTGAGACTTTGATGAACAATGTTTCATAGCGTAATTGCATCACTGATTGTGTTACACTTAGCATTATTAATCTGTCTCTCTTTTTTTCACTATTTTGTAGTCCTCATATCCACCATTTGCGTCGACTCAAACCATTTGTTTCCTGCAGTGTTTAATTTAATCGAGGTAGGACTTGTATCATTAAAAAACCTTCCAGTATATATCTGCAAACTTGAGCGTCTATAGACGATGACGTTTGGATCACTGGTCTTGTCTTTCTGCCTCAGTGTTCTTCCAGCATCCCGTGGTCTAGCCACGTTTCACTAAGATAAGTCCTGCGCTTCGGAATCTTTGCCCAGGGTTTATATTTACTTCTAGCACGTGCCAAACATTTAAACTGTGTTATTTATATGATCATAACGAATTGCTTGCTCTAGTGTTCCTTTACGTTGTATGTCATATGCAAATCATTAACAGAAAAGGCATGTCCAGTTCATAAGGATAGCTCTTTTTCCAAATTTCGTGCTGCATAGAAAAAAGGAATGATAATCTGCACAGTTTAAGCTTGGTGTTTGTATTATCTTCGCTACTTACAAAAAAGGATTACAATAATTTTGACATCTTGAGTGCAACATGCTATTCCCTTGTTTTGATTAGAATTATTCTATTCTTAATCGTAACATTTCCCACGGCTTGATAGTAGATCCCTGATTACACGTTTTAGTTTTCTTTCCAAGGCAAGTTATTTATTTTCGTTTTGTAATTCTAGGTCACTGTTTAGCCTGCTTTGCTATAGCGTTCTTTGTTTTAGCAAAGCTTAAAATTATTCTAAGCTTCCCGTTTCACAAAGTAGTAATGGCAATAATTGTTGTTATAAAGTTGTAGTAAAATGGGAGAAATCAGAAATCGAACGGAGAGATTTAAGTGTTCGTTTCTCACACGCGCAGTGCGAGAGTGGAACGATAGAGAAATAGCTTGAAGATAGTTCGATGAATACCCTGCCAGGCACGTAATTTTGAACTGCAGAGTAGTCGTGTATGTGTGCATATAAATGCAGGAGAGTGTCTATAGCTGAAATGGATTGAATCTACTATGTAAGTGGGTTTATTAGTTTCATTTCTGGTTTGCTCTCGGCTGTGTGGGGAGTTTTTATGTGGAGACCATTCTTTTTTTATTTAGTATCAGTCTCCACGTACAATCATCCTATAGCCCTTTGGACGATTTAGCGGAGGTAAAAACATCGAACCGAAGCACTGATGCTGAGTTACCCCCGTTCGTTCAAATTACTGATTTAAGCTGTGGGATTTCTATCCAGGACCGTGAGATGGTAATTATACTGTACGCTCTGCTTTGATAGTCATAAAATTTCAATTTTACTTACATCTCTCATTGTAATGGCACAGTTATCTAGGTACTTAAACGCTTTTCACATGTTTATGTACCTACGTAAGCAGTACGTTACACAAGAAAGAAAAAAAAAACCACACAAAAAAATTCAAGATTGTAGATCATAGGGAGAGTTGGAAAACGTAGAGAATGTGTGAAAACGTATCGGATCGTGGAATTTCCACTGCTGGGAATAAAAAGAGTGAAACTGGTGAAGGCGACGGTGTGACGGTGTGCCGCCGTCTCGCTCTCCTGGACCAGGCCTGCGTTCTTCTGGACTGCTGCCTCTCTCTCACACCTGTGTTCTCACCGTCGCTAACTTCTGTGCTTTAAATTTTATGGCGAGGGTGCAGTCACACCGCACACAGTGGTCAAGCACGGTGATGTTCTGGTGGAACAGCTCATAGGAGAAATCCAGCAGGGCCCTGTAGTGTTGCGACTGGTGTTGAGAGCGCCTACATTCAGTCAAAACTCATCTACGTCGGTTATTAGTAAACATGGCAGTGTCCTGTTAAAGCAAAGCAAACAAAAGTCAAGTAATTGTGATCACAACAAAGCTGTTGTGTTTAGTACACCAACTGTCTATTAGGGATATGAGCTTGATTTTATGGTGTTAAGATCCTATGGGACCAAACTGCTGAGGCCATCGGTCCCTAGGCTTACACAGTACTTAATCTGACTTACTGTAAGTTACGCTAAGGACAACACACGCTTTAGCTACGTGGGGTAGCCGTGCGGTCTGAGGCGCCTTGCCACGGCTCGCGCATGTGTCTGTGTGTTGTCCTTAGGATAAGTTAATTTAAGTTAGATTATGTAGTTACGTAAGCCTAGGGACCGATGATCTAAGCATTTCGGTCCCATAGTCCTTACCACAAATATCCGATTTCGAACACACACTTTCGTGCCCGAGGGAGGACACCTCCGATAGGGCTTGATTTTGTGTGAATCCATTTTGTTTCTAGGTGTCACGATCGACGAAATATTAGGTTGGTGGCAGCACATTACAAATGTGATCAACAACGCTTAAAGTCTTTTTTTACCAACTGTAGTTGCTTTTTGGAAGGTAAGCGGATACGATACTGCTGTCCGCATTATGGAGTTCTGGAGTGCTGTCAATGGGGCGTGTAAATAGCATCATGCAACGACTCTTGGTTTTAAAGATTAAACTCTATTAACCAACGCAACCCGCACATACTAGGCAGCACTTAGACCAGCTACCACTGTACCACATCTAAAAGCCGAAAATCCGTTAAATCAGATTGAAAAAATCTGAATCTGCATCGCAGTCTTACAGGCACCATAGGAAAGACCCACTTCATTTTTGATATGACAGACCAAATTCAAATTTACCTCATGCTAAAGTGATTAGTCATACACTTTGACCTAACAAAGGCGGAAATATCGTGGTGATCATAATGTTCATAGGATCAACGACATGCTATGTAGCTCAAATACTACTTTCGTAGAGCAGTCTAAATTATTTTTGGTATGAGCCACTGTTAATTTTTTGTAACATTCCACGATTATTTTTCTGGTGTTTTCCGGTGACACGCGGTGTCAGATTTACAGTAAGAACCCTTTTTATCAAAATGTATGGAGTGAATTGCGTTTTGACCAAATCTTTCAGAAAAAGTATAAAAATGAACACATTTCACCTTGAAACCGCTAGAAACTGAAGAAGCTGGATTCACTTCCGGATTTCAATTGGAAAGTCGTGAAACATCGATTAAATCTCTTACAAATTGTCTGTAAAGCTTTTATAAGGTCGGATTAATGACTTAATTTATACTGTACCTCAACTGAGGAGTTAACCAGCAATTAGGAGAAGAAAACATATTTTATTACAAAAATGGTTCAAATGGCTCTGAGCACTATGGGAGTTAATATCTGAGGTCATCAGCCCCCTATAACTTAGAACTACCTAAACCTAACTAACCTAAGGACATCACACACATCCATGCCCGAGGCAGGATTCGAACCTGCGACTGTAGCGGTCGCGAGATTCCGGACTGAAGCGCCTAGAACACCTCGGTCACAGCGGAATTTTATTACAAGTACAATATTTTATATCTACATAATGTCTTAGTGAGGGTAAAACCTTTTATTTATTTTTAAATCCACAGGTTTTTTTATTTTATTACTATAAAAATTCGTGATTTGTATAAATCCTTCCACTCCATAGCTAGGGTGCAGCAGCGTTAGTGATACACTTCCAGTTAGAGAAACGGATTAGACTGTAAATGAGAGCAGAAGCGTTATACACGCGTTTCCCCTTTCTTAAGGATCTTCGGAACTGGCGGGGTAATACATTAGTCATAAATAGCCAAAACTTTGGTATACACCTTTGGCGAAGGTAGCTCATACCGTAACTGCCTTCGACGACGTGCATGCCAAAACTTTGTGGCTATTTATGACCAATACATTACCCTCGGATTCTGAAGATGCCTGAAAAAGGCGAAATGCGTAAATAATGCTAATGCTCTCATTTACTGTCTGATCTGTTTCTCCTATCGCTAGTATGTCATAATATTTAGATCAGAAATGATTTTGTGGTTTAGCGACTATTATAACACAAGATTCTTTCCGTTTCTTACGTTATGGGAGGTCAAAACTCTATTCACGTGGTTTTAAGAACAGTTTTTGTGCCATTTGTAGATGATAGCTACCAACGTCCCTCCAAAATTCGGTCTTTCACTTCATATCTGCTCCAAGAGAGGGTCTATTATGGTATTTCCAGCCTACGTTTCACTTTAAGGAAAATTTACCACGAAGGAAAAATACTGCAGGCAAACGTGTTTTTTTGCAATAGTTTCTAAAATTTTAAGACTATCGAAGATTAAGTGAATAATAATATTTTACTGTTGACTTGACAAGAAATGAAACGTACGAGAAAAAAACACGCTTCCTAACGGACACATTGAAGAAAGTGTTTTCAATCACATCCACCATCAAACAGATTTTTTCATACTTCTTTAAGCATTGGTCAACTAGTGAAAGTCAAGAGCGATATTTACGACTCGCCGGAAACTGCCAAAACAGATTAATGTATAAAAACATGCAATGTTTTGACAGCACCATCTAATGATACTAATTTTGTACCGTTGCACTTAATGTTGCGAAATGAGGTTTATTCACTCCAGTTTACGTCAGAATTTGTGCAGTATGAGTTTTGCTTAAAAAGCATTTAACCTTTAACATACCAAATGGGGTCTAATAGGAAACCCAGAGACTGATTTTTGGTTATACTGCTGCAGTTGGAAGAACCAGTTTATTCTTGATTTTTATGTGTGTTCTACGTCTCTTTAAAATATATATTACATAATTACGACTTTGATGTGCGTGTTAAAAAAATTAAAAAAATAAAAACTCTCTTGGGGTCCTGGCAGGATCCCGCTAGATATACTACGTTTCATATTTTGATGGGTTTATTTTTTCTGTTCTCTTTCATAATGTGAACACCATAAATTTTAAAAAGTAGCCTGCAAGAAAATCTGAGATGATGATAATCTTCAGACGATAGGTGAATGTGATGTCAGTGATCCGTAAGATGTCTTGAATTATCCTGATGCGATCTTTATTCCACAACGAAATGCGGTAGAGAGCACTGAAGTGCATTCAGAAGAAAATGACATTACCAGCGAATATTGTAATGGAAATCCCAGTAAAGGAGACAAGTTTAATGCAAAGACAGGACGAAACTTGACGATTTCTATACCCCCGGTGACACTTTGTCGACAATATTATTTTGTCATAGGCGCTCCCGGGCCAACAAACACGAGTGATATTGCATTACAATGTCCAACATTTTCAACATGTTCTTTGATGACCAGATTGTAGATAATACATCCACGTTCACGTACAGTTCAGCATATAATGCAAATGCAGCTCTCAAAAGAATATAAATTAGGATGGATTTAGATTTTCCAAACTGAGAAGTTTTTTAGTGTGGTGCTGGTTGCTGCAGCTCTTAGCTGCCGAAAGGACTCACGTACTAAAATGTGGACAACAGTCGAAAATATTCGTTCAAATGGCTCTGAGCACTATGGGAATTAACATCTGAGGTCATCAGTCCCTGGACTTAGAGCTACTTAAAGCTAACTAAGGACATCACACACATCCATGCCCGAGGCAGGATTCGAACCTGCGACCGTAGCAGCATCGCGGTTCCGGACTGAAACGCCTGCAACAGCTCGGCCACAACGGTCGGCTGAAAATATTCGTCATCCAGTTTTTACTGCTGCGTTGTCACAGAATCGATTTGTACACATCCTTCAGTTTATTAACGCATCGACACCGCTTATTTAATTTAAATATACGTTTCAACATCTAAAGACCCTTATCTGAGTAACCTTCTAGACTACTATGTTGAGAAAGTAAGAAAAAAAGAATTGTTCCTCAGAAGATCCCAGCTTGGTAAACAATGTTGACGACTTAGGCTCCGGTCCGCCGCTCGTGGTCTCGCGGTAGCGTTCTCGCTTCCCGAGCTCGGGGTCCCGGGTTCGATTCCCGGCGGGGTCAGGGATTTTCACCTGCCTCGAGATGACTGGGTGTTTGTGTTCTCCTCATCATTTCATCATCATCCAGGAAAGTGGCGCAATTGGACTGAGCAAAGATTGGGTAATTGTACGGGCGCTGATAACCACGCTGTTGAGCGCCCCACAAACCAAACATCATCACATCATCAGACTTAGGCTCGGTATGTTAAGAGTTAATTTGAAAGCATTTGGAAGCACAATTTTCGAGAATAATAATCTGTACGATTCGTCTGGGACATCTGGAATAACCAGTAATGAAGCACGCGAGTGTTTGATGCTAGATCACTGCTAATAAATGTCTTCCGGATAAGCGGCTTATGTGGCCTACATGTTGTTAATTAGGGCGTAAAATACCGCTCGTAGAGGCACAGGAAGTGGCAACGTTCCGGCCGCAAGCTGTCGTCGGCGAAGTTTTTGCGGCTGTCCTGGGAGGCCAAGACGGGGGCGATGCGGGGCAGGTAGACAGCCTGCCACGCTGCGCCAGCCGCGTAATGTGGACAATGGCGACAGAGAGAGATGGGCCCCAAAGTGGCCGTCGTGACAGCAAGATGGATCCCCGCATCGCCCATCGATCACGCCCAAGTTATGCATTGTTTAAGAGCTACGAAAATCTGTCCGGATATACCTACCACTGCCGCCGGAGGTCGTCAGGGTATCGGCTTTCAGCCGGCAGTCGCGCCGCAGCCGTCGCGACGCAGCCGCATGTCGTTAATTGCGATGTTGGTGGAGAGGCGTCCTGACCACCGTTCCTTCTCTATTCCACATTTCCTTTCCATTCAGACGTTGAAATATGTCCATCTCTCTTTGTACGAGAGGTGTTCAAGAATTAACACAACACATTTTTTCTCTCTGCCAATTTCGGTTGAAAAAATGCGTAGTTTGTTGTTGGTCGTCGTGAAGTATTACCGCTTCAGTCCCTACAGTTTCATGAAGTTCCGATTGGTGGCGGTGCTATACGTAGCCTTCAAAATGGCGTCTGTAACGGAAAGTGCGTTCCAAACAGCGAGCTGCCATTGTGTTTCCTTTGGCGGAAAACCAGAGTATCGAAGATACTGATAGGCTCTAGCAGACTGTCTACAGCGACGTGGCAATGAACAAAAGCATGGTGAGTCGTTGGGCGAGGCGTTTGTCATTATTGCAACAAGATCGCGCAAACTTTTCCGATCTCCCGCTTGCCGGCCGGCCGCACAGAGCTGTCACTGCTGCAACTCTGGTACGTCCGGACCCACTCACTAGAGATGATCGACGGACCAAAATCAGAAAAATCGGTGCATAGCGGGACGCCTCTGAGCGGGACGCCTCTGTTGGTAGTGCTGACACGACCACCAGTTAGGATTCTCAAAGGTGTGTGACCGGATATCATAACTTCCGATTTCCATCTGTTTGGCGCAGTGAAGAATACACTCCGCGGGAAGCAGTAGGTGGATGATGCGGTGGTCACTGATGCAGCAAAACATTGCCCCCCTACATCGACCAGTAGACTGGTACCATGCAGGCCCTCATAGAAACGTGGCGCAAGAGCGTTGCATTGAACAGAGAGATTCCCTGTGGCCGAGCGGTTCTATGCGCTTCAGTCTGGAACCGCGCGACCGCTACGGTCGCAGATTCGAATCCTGCCTCGGGCATGGATGTGTGTGATGTCCTTAGGTTAGTTAGGTTTAAGTAGTTCTAAGTTCTAGGGGACTGATGACCTCAGATGTTAAGGCCCAAAGTGCTCAGAGCCATTTTTTTGAACAGAGATTGTGTTGAAAACGGGGGTTTCTAGTCAAAAGATTTGGGAATAATATGTGTATTGATATCCCGAATAAAACCAACCTGATTTCAGAAAACAATTACTTATCGAGCCCCCTCGAATGTTTTATACGTACTTATGTGATGGGACAACTGTTCCACCAGAGAAACTCGAAATATTTACACTTTTCCGGTTCCACCATACGTCATGAAAAGCATCTAAAGAAACTTTCGGTTGTTGTTGCGGTCTTTGGGCCCGTATTAGACTGTGAAATTTCTTTGACGAAGGTCTTAAATTAAAGCCCTTTGGTCAAACCATTGGCAGTGTACTAAGGGAGCTTTCATCAAAAATTTCTTTGATCAAAGATCAGAGTTAGAACGTGGGCCTAATTTGATCAATGTTCCCCATGTGGTACACTTGTTTGACTCGCTAGAATTGCTTCTAACCAATAAAATGACTTCAAAATTTACTTTGTCGGCGGCTAGTGGCTATGATCACATTGATAATTCCAAAGTATGAAGAATACGACATTCTTTATAACATCAAACACATTGATTATAAAAACCACAGTAAGCTGCTAGAATGTCATAAATAACTGCAGCCGTCAAGTGTATTCGAAGTGTCGGTATTGTGGACGGCTTAAGGAAGAAATTAAACGGACTAAGGTATCTATGGCGAAGTGGATATAAAAATATTATTATTAAAGTGTACGTAAGTGAAATAAATGTATTTACTTGTTATTCTAAATAATGTAACCTAATCTCCATAAAAATTCCCTTTTGTGATTTATATATTGGTTCACGTTTTTCTCGAACAATATGTGAAACAGTACTTTATTACAAGGTCGAACACCTTTCGCCTCTTCCTAAAAATCTTAATGAAACCGTGAGACAAACTTTAACAGAAATCACATTTATTGAAAAAGAATCTTTTTCGTAAATATGAGGGGCTACATTCATAAGGACAAATTGTCTGTTCGCCCATTCACAAATAATTTTCGGAGCTCTATGTCCTCGCACTGTAGCTCACGAACCACATTCTGGTGAAAACGTAAAGGTTATCTTTTTCCTCTCCATGGTTTCATCCACAATTGTTCCCGTTTCTCTTTGTTTTTAAGCAGTGCGATTGCCGCTAACATTATACATTAAATGCTGTTGCACAGATGATTAACTGTTCGGCATCGATTCTCTAACAACTACACAACTACGACGAAAAATATGACGATACCGTAATAGCTCAGATGAAATAGTCTGGGCATAGTAGTTTGACAAAGATCTTTGATCAAAGAACTTAGACAGAGTAATATGGACCTAAGACTGGTTTGATGCATCATCTCTCCACGCCATTCTATCCTGTATAGCCCTCTTTCGTTTTGCATAACTACTGCACAATATCTCCATTTAATTGTTGATCTCCTTTTATATTCCTACCCCCATCCCCTCCCACCTCCCACACCCTTTCTTCCGGTACTGAATTAAGAGATAATTATTGATGCCTTCGAGTGTGTTCTAGCAATGATGCCCTCTTGTAATCAAGTTATCCCATAAATTTCTTTTCTCCCCTATCTGATGCAGTACCTATTCATTACTTATCCGATCTACTTACCGGATCTGCAGCATTCTTCTGTGGTACCACGTTTCAAAAGTTTCTGTTATTTTCTTGTCTGTGCTGTTTATAGTACGCTTTTCATTTCCGTACAAGGTTACGTACCATACATTCAAAAAATATTTTCAAACCTTTAAATTCATATTTGATGTTGATAAATTGCTCTTTTGCAGCACGATTTGTCTGCACTTTGTTATCCTCGCTACTTCGGCGTCGTCAGTTATTTTGCTGTCTAAGTAGGGAACATCATCTACCAATTTTAGTATCTGTTTCAAATAAGGCTTTGGGAAGAGAGACGGACAAGTCCATTGGACAGGAACAAGATAAAGAAATGTCGATGCAGATAGGGAAGTGTTAACGTTAGAGTGCGTGTTGGAGTGTGTATCTCCTACGAAATAATTTTCACCTGACGCGAAAACACAATCCATCCGCATCGAATAGACCAAACATGAGTGTGTCAGCCGAAGCTGTCCATAACCCGAATAGTTCGTTCCAACTACACTAGGCGTGCTCCTGTTACAAGTGTTATGCTCTTGTCTTTCTCTGAACTATCACCATTTAAATATAGGCGGACCCAGATTTTAACGTGAACTCTGAATCACTGTGTATTTTGATACTTTAACACGAATGGAAATCATTGCCATATTTCAAAGAAGCGATAAGAGGCAGAAAAAATATCTTGGACTGAGAATTGGAGCTTGAACATTTCAATTTGTAGGATGGGAGCCACAGTAGTATGGTTCAAATGGCTCTGAGCACTATGGGACTTAACATCTACGGTCAGCAGTCCCCTAGAACTTAGAACTACTTAAACCTAACTAACCTAAGGACATCACACAACACCCAGTCATCACGAGGCAGAGAAAATCCCTGACCCCGCCGGGAATCGAACCCGGGAACCCGGGCGCGGGAAGCGAGAACGCTACCGCACGACCACGAGCTGCGGACCACTGTAGTATGACAGTCATTGAGCCGACTGGCTTCACAAAGAAAGAAGTAACATTAGAATTAAACTTCACGTCGACAATGAGATCATTAGCGACGGCGAAAGACACGACAACTGTGACGAAGGATACAACCAGGTACTTGTTCAAAAATGTTCAAATGTGTGTGAAATCTTATGGGATTTAACTGCTAAGGTCATCAGTCTCTAAACTTACACACCACTTAACCTAAATTATCCTAAGGACAAACACACACACCCATGCCCGAGGGAGGACTCGAACCTCCGCCGGGACCAGCCGCACAGTCCACAACCAGGTACTTGTCTTAGTGGTTTAGGCAAACAACGAAAAACTAAATCGGGATGTCCGGAGGAGATTTGATCCACAACTGCGAGTCTAGTGTCCTAACCACAGAATTCTCTCACTTTTAGGCTCCTGTTGTTAAAACATTTGCTTTGATGTATGTATGCAGTCTGAAGCGACAAATTAAAATTTGTACCGCGGATGGGATTCGAACTTGTGTCTCCTGTGCACGAGGCAGATGCGCTAACCACAACGCCACCCAGTCACAGTGGATTTACACAACTGCAGAGAGCAGGAGAACCGGGTTCAAACCCCGGCCTTGTTATAAATTTTCATCCGTCACTTGAGCCTGCAACACATACATCATAGATGTTTGAGACTTGAAAAGGTCTCTGGAACCATACAGTTTCATTTGACAATTGCTTTGGTCCTAAAGTATGTCACCGTGAAAATTACGCTCTAGCATAAACACGCTATCTTACCGATAAATAGCCGAGAGTTGTCAGACGTTAGATTATTGTCGATACCCCACCGACAACATTCTTTCGAAGAGAATCGCTACTCCTTGTGTAGAAAGTATTATGAAAGATTACTGTAGATCGACGTCGAAGTTTGGAGCCGTTAAATAACTTCAAAAACGTTTTCTCCCACTGACAGGATTGCTAATCAACTGTGGCCACATTTAATAAGTATGTGCCTTAGTTGTCTTAGCACCTCTGTCGCATGCGACGTTGCTAACTGCTTTGGCATACAAACCTTCACAATCTAATCGTTCTCATTCTGTGTTTTAGAAATCCAGAATTGCAGATTGATGTTTTCTGAGCCCTTTGTGCCGTTAAAGTCCTATTAGAGAGATGTAGAGATAGTTTTGATCGGGACATTAAAATGTAAAAGAATATAGTGGTCGTAGCTGTAAAGGATTTCTCGGCCGTAACAAGTTAAGAAGAGAGTTGCAGCTCGTATGACTTAGCCTCGTGCCTGTTGTTCAACCTCAGGACCAATGCAAAGCTTCGTTTAGCCAGTACTACATCACAGACACTTACTGTTAAAAGTGATATCATTCCCAGCGTAGTAGATATGATCCGGGTGCAAACTGAAAAAAATAGGGAAAAGTAAGGTCACATAAAAATTTATTCTCACACGTGTTGTATATCTGGTCCCTGCATCAGCTTGAACATTCAGACGATAAACCACACGGTATGTTTAGAACGTGCACGGGCGCCTCGGCGCTTGCGCGTGTTTTGTAAGTGCTCGCAAATTCGGGCCAAGAGCACGTCCCGTTGGCAGATTTCAGATGTTTAATAGCCAAGGAGTTGGCAGAGATCGTTTGGCGCTGTTTACAGTGAAGAATGACGAGCCTGGCGTAATCTACAAAACTGGATTTTATGTTTCTCTCTGTGAAGTGTGACATGCAGCATGCAGAATGCGGCTGCCCCCGTGTAGTAACCAGATTCAAAATTAAATCGATGCAGGCGGATCGAGAAGGTAAAGAGTAGACTGAATAACTCTCAGACAATTCCATTCGATATTTCTTTTAAATGATTTGTACTTTATTTTAGTGTCGAATAAATTGTAACTGGAAGGAAAACAGACAGTCTGATTTATTGATTTATCTTGATTGATTTATGCTGTAACAGAAGCTTCCAATCGATTTCGTCATTGTGGCGGGAATTTCATTACTGATGGAGCAGTCAATAAAGAGAGTGCCACATAGCCGAAACGTTTGTCAAATGTCCTAGAGCGAGTTGTCCAGTCCTTAAACTGGAAAAACGAAAAAAGAGTTCGTGTCAGTGGACCGTATCTGAATCACTTATGTTTTGATGGAGCCACTCAGCCGTTCGTCCGTAGTACAGATAAGTTTCAACAAGAAATGGAAGAATTTGATACAGCATGTTTAAAATTGGCCTGAAAATCAATTACAATAAGACAAAAATAATTTATATTGAACGTATCGACAAGAAAATTGTATTATTTTACAAATTAATGTTGAAGTCATAAAACCTTTTCGTGTTTAGGGAGGTTTAAGGAAAGACTGAATGGACAAGAGAAAAATAAACAGATGGTAAAAATGGCCTGGTAATATATTTTTGGTAAATTAGTTACAGTTTTCTAAACTAAGTAAACCAAGTTTTTGATGTTTCTGAAAGGGAGTTTTTACAATCGTTGTGTTTTATCGACTATGACTGAGTGGCAAATAGGTATGGATTGTTAATACAAAAAGCATCGGAAGACGCAAAGACGCTTAGTGACCGACGAAAACATACACCTTGGAAATCACTGGGAGACAAGAAAAATGATGAAAATATGATACAGGAGGGTGGGACCAGTAGCTAGGTGAATTGGCATGTTGGCCAAAGAAGTCTTTGCTTGATTTCAAGAGATAAGTAAAAAGGTCAAGACAATGATGCATGGAAAAGGCTAGATGCTTTTTTTCTGTCTCGCAAAGGATGTCAAATGGTATATTATAGGATAAACCACAGCTCCACCAACCAAGTTTCAGAAGTAACAGTATGGAGCAAAAGAAGAAAAAAAAATACGTAGTAAACAGAAGCTCTAAAATGCATACCATAAGAGTTATGAGCACTTGTTCATCTTCGATAATGTAAACCGCAACTCTTCCCCTGCAAGCTCTTTGCTTTCCATATTTTGTAAGGCGGTAGTACGCAGAGAAACAAGGAAAAAAAGTCAGTAAAAATAGACTCTAAAATACATACCTTCTGGGCAGTGAGCACTTGTTCAGTAGAAGAGATATGTTTCTCAGGAGCGAAGACGAGTTGATCACTTTACCATTTGCTGTTTGTGTATGCAGGTTATGGAAAGTCTCAATCTACAGAACAGCGCATATCGTTAAGTGTACTCTTAAAGGAAGTATAGTTCAAGTTTAAGTGTAAAATGTTGTTGTTGTTGTTGTTGTTTTTGTTGTGGTCTTCAGTCCGAAGACTGGGTTGATGCAGCTTTCCATACTACTCTAACCTGTGCAAGCGTCTTCATCTCCAAATAACTACTGCAACCTAAATCATTCTGAATCTGCATACTGTATTCATCTCTTGGTCTTAGTGTATGACTTTTACGCCCGCAGTTCCCTCCACTACTAAACTGGTGAGCCCTTAATGTTACACACTATGTTCTACCAACCGATCCTTCCTTCTAGCCGGCCGCGGTGGTCTAGTGGTTCTCGGCGCGCAGTCCGGAAACGCGGGACTGCTACGGTCGCAGGTTCGAATCCTGCCTCGGGCATGGATGTGTGTGATGTTCTTAGGTTAGTTAGGTTTACGTGGTTCTAAGTTCTAGGGGACTAATGACCACAGAAGTTAAGTCCCATAGTGCTCAGAGCCATTTGAACCATTTGAATCCTTCCTTCTAGTCAGGTTGTGCCACGAACTTCTCCCCGATTCTATTCAGTACCTCCTCATTATTTACCTCATGTTCCGATCCAACCTTCATCATTCTTCTGTACCACCACGTTTCAAAAGCTTCTGTTGTCTTCTTGTCTAAGCTATTTATCGTCCACGTTTTGCTTCCACACATAGCTACACTCCAGATACTTTCGGAAAAGACATTCTCACACTTAAATCTATTTTCGATGTTAATAACTTTTTCTTCTTCAGGGACATTTTTTTTACCATTGCCAGTCTACATTTTCCGAAGGCTATTCGGAAAGTAAGCTCCAGTCGCTCACGGAATGGAAACCACTGTGAAAATCCGATGAAGTTTCTCACAGATGTGTTGGATATCATTTCTAGTGTGCCCGTAGACCGCGGCAAGTCACTCTTTTCCATTTATGAGCGCACAGTGAGCACGTAAATATGCCCGCCCGATTTCGTGCAGCCCACATAACATAACTGTTATGCGTTTCTCTTTTCATGACAATCCACGTGTAAGTAGGCTGTTTATGTTTTCTTATTGGCAACGTTACGTAGCGCTCTATATGAAAATCACTGGCTGTGCTGTGTGCAGTCTGTGGCTAGTTTGCATTGTTGTCTGCCATTGTAGTGTTGGGCAGCGGCAGCTGGGTGTGAACAGCGCGTAACGTTGCGCAGTTGGAGGCGGGCCGCCAGCAGTGGTGGATGTGGGGAGAGAGATGGCGGAGTTTTGTAATTTGTCATGAACTGCTATATATATTATTATGACTATTAAGGTAAATACATTGTTTGTTCTCTATTAATATCTTTCATTTGCTAACTATCCCTATCAGTAGTTAGTGCCTTCCGTAGTTTGAATCTTTTATTTAGCTGGCAGTAGTGGCGCTCCTGAATCTTTTATTTAGCTGGCAGTAGTGGCGCTCGCTGTATTGCAGTAGTTCGAGTAATGAAGATTTTTGTGAGGTATGTGATTTGTGAAAGGTATAGGTTAATGTTAGTCAGGGCCATTCTTTTGTAGGGATTTTTGAAAGTCAGATTGCGTTGCGATAAAAAATATTGTGCCAGTTTAAGCACAGTCTTGTATAATTGTTCTAAGGGGACGTTTCACACGGTCGCACTCTGCAGAAGCAATGGAGATGCTCCTGCAGCGTTTTCGATGGGGAATGTTTGATCATCCACAACACAGGCCGTAATTAGCTCGTCCTGAGTTTCATCTCTGCCCACATGAACCGCTGGTTATGAAGACAAAGTTTTGACACAGACAACCGACTGTAGACGAGCATAGAGAATTAGCGGAAAACACAGGCGGCTGCCTTCTACGACGAGGGCATTGGAAATTTGGTATAACGCTACGACAAATGTCGAAGTTGAAGCGGTAACAATGTGGAGAAGTAGCTGTAAGGTGTAGCTAACTATTGCAAATAAAAATTTTTGATTTCTTGCAGTTTCGAATCCTGCCTAGGGCATGGATGTGTGTGATGTTCTTAGGTTAGTTAGGTTTATGTAGTTCTAAGTTCTAGGGGACTGATGACCTCAGATGTTAAGATCCATAGTGCTCAGAGGCATTTGAACCGTTTTGGATTTCCGCAGATGTTTCCATTTCGCGACGGATCGGATCTTACTTTCCCAATAGCCCTCGTATATCCCTTCTACTTCGACCATCATCAGTTACTTTGCTGCCCAAATAGCAACATTCATGTACTGCCTCCTAATCTGATTCCGTCAGCAACACCTGATTTAATTTGACTACATTCTATTATCTTTGTTGATCTTCATTTTATATCCTCGTTTCAAGACAATGTCCATTGCGTTCAGCTGCTCTTCCAAGCTCTTTTCTGTCTCTGATAGAATTACAATGTCATCGGCAAACGTCAATGTTTTTATTTCTTCACCCCGGACTTTAATTCCTGTTGCAAGGTTTTCTCTGGTTTCCTTTGCTGCTCGCTCAACGTACAGATTGAATAACGTGGGCCGGCCGCTGTGGCCGAGTGGCTCTAGGCGCTCTAGTCGGGAACCGCGCTGCTGCTACGGTCGCAGGTTCGAATCCTGCCTCGGGCATGGATGTGTGTGATGTCCTTAGGTTAGTTAGGTTTCAGTAGTTCTAAATCTAGGGGACTGATGACCTCAGATGTTAAGTCCCTTAGTGCTTAGAGCCATTTGCACCAATTTGAATAACGTGGGCTCTGTCTCATTCCATTCTCAACTACTGCTTCCTTTTCGCGCCCCTCAAATCTTATAACTGCCGTCCAGTTCCTGTACAAGTTGTAAATACCTTTCGCCCCCCCCCCCCCCCACTGCCTTCTAGAATACACTGCCAAATTTCCAAGGATGCCTTCCATCTATTTCAGCCCCCCGAAATAAAACGCTCTACTTTAGTAATTAATTGCTTTCAAGAGAGTAATAAAGTTTCTTTCGTGACAGTTTTGTGACAGTAAATATTTGCGTTGCATTTTAGCAGCATCTGTAAAGAGGGGAAAAAATACGCAAACAGCGACGTTCTGTCCGAGTTTGGAACGGTAGTAGTTTCGATAGTAAACGTATCAGTTTTGCGGAGTGTCGGAGGCGGTGTGGAGTTGTCGCGGGCAACGGCGTCTTGCAGGCCTCGGGCGCCTTGTTTCTGGACCGGCCGTGGGGGCCGCGAGCGTGTAATTTGTGGCGGCGCGGCCGGGAGATCCATCAATCAGGCGCGGACAGCCGCTGATCCCCGGGCTGCACTCCATTCAGGGCGTCGCGTCGCGCCGTGCCGCTGTCGCGCCGCACCGCACGGGCTCAAGTGCCGGCGCGCGGCCGTCCCCTACGAATTAACTGCGCTGTGCTCGTCCGTCCGTCCGTCTGTCTTACTGGCGCAGACAGTCGAGGACGTGCCCGGCTCTGCTCCAAGTCCTGTGGCTGGTTGCTGCCTTCTCCTGCTACAGTACACTACCACCTCCCCTCTCCACTGTGTGATAGTCCACCACTGTAGCAGACCAGTTTGTGTCGCTGGCTACCAAACGGAGATGCCTTGTTTGAATCCCGGCGCTGCGTAGATTAGTTTTTTAACGGGAAGACTGGAACGGGGTGCACACAACCTCGTGATAACAAGTATTCATATCTAAAGACCTGATGTCTCTGGGGACCGTGACTGCAGCACCTATAATGAATTGAAACACCACCTGGGTCACTTGATACGTTTTATTTGCGCAACCACTGTGTACCCTTCATCCAAGTCACCTCCACATCCACATAACTCGTAAAAGAAGGCAAAGGACCGCCACCCCGTACCCCCCGGGAGGGAATTAGTGTACCC